>NW_006399814.1:9643030-9671136 GCF_000299155.1 Elephantulus edwardii
GGTTTAATTACCATTGGAAAATGCTTGTCATTCCTCTGTAGCATCTGGTCCCCACTGGACCCTCATCATTTCCTTCACCTGCTCCCTCCACCGACCAAACTGTGCAGCTCTGCAACTGCATCCTGGAGAAAAGAAAAAGAAAAAAAAAGTTAAAAACAAAACAAAAAAACCCCATACTATCTCTAAATTCAACTTTTTGGGGTAATGCCAAACTTTCAGAGAGGTTGCACCATTTTACAATCCTACCAAGAGTGTGTGGGAGATATCTATCTATCTATCTATCTATCTATATTTCTATTATTTATATAATTGAGGTTTTTATTTGCTTCTCTCTTTTTGCCAGTGATTTTGAGCATTTCTTTATGCGCCTGTTGGTCACCTGAATGTCTTCCTCTGTAAAAATTCTTTCCATGTCTTTTTTTTTACTGTTCATATTTGCACCAGTTTTATTTTAGTATCTTTTTAAATGTTGATAATTTCAGAGTACTTACTTAGGGTTTTCTTTTGCTTTTTAAGATTTTAATGTTTTTAAAAAATTAGTATTAAAAGTAAATCCTATAGAGACTTATTATTGCTGTGTATCTTTCCATGTCTTTTTGTCCATTTTGTAATTGGGTTATCAGATTTTTTCTTCTGGAGGCCCAGGAGTACTCTGTAAATTTTTGTTATTGGACTCTTGTCTGAAACGCTATTGTCAAGTGTTTGTTCCCAGGCAGTAGGCCTTCTATTCACCCTGCTGGCAGAAGGTTTAAATGAGCACAGAGATTTAGTCTTTAGAAAGTCCCATTCATCAATTTTATCCTCTCCAGATTGTACATTTCTGCCTGTATTTTGCAGTCCCTTTACACCATAGACTAGGCTGTCTAAGCTTGATCCCAGTTTGTCTCTGATGAATTTTATGGTTTTGGGCTTTACTCCTGGGCCTCTGATCCACCTTGAGTTGATTTTTGTGTGTGGTGTGAGATGTGGATCCTGTTTTAGATTTCTGCGAGTGGAAATCCAGTTTATCCAGCACCATTTGTCGAAGAGGTTGTCATTTTTCTCCATTTGTACACCAATATTCACAGCTGCATTATTCATCATCACAAGAACATGGAAACAGCCTAATTATTCAACTATAACTGAATAGCTTGAGAAATTGTGGTACATTTACATTCACACAGTAGAATACTACACAGCATGCAGGAGCAATGATTTTGTAAATCATTACCTTACTTGAGAAGAATGGGAGAGTATTATGATAAGTGAACTACCTCAGTCCCATAAGGACGAATAATGCTGTATGAGACTATTATTGTAGGCATAGAAGAATAATTATTAAGACATGTATGGGAATTCAATGCAGGGGACAGGGGAGCAGAAGGGTGAGGATAAGTAGGGGTAAAACCGCAGGGTTGCACAGTCTGGTGAGTGGAGGGAGGGGGACAAGGAAAAGGGGAAGGATCCAGGCAAAAAGACAGGGTTCAATGGTGATTCATTTTATAAAGCATAATGCATGAGAATGATTGTAGAAAACACAATGTGAATGAAGAATAGTGTGAAACACAATGTATATGAACTTTGTAAGCAAATCAATAATAATAATAATAATAATAATTTAAAAAGCACTATCTCACTCTATGAGGAGAAGTGTGGCATCGGGATTGGTGGAAGATCTATTAACAATCTGCGTTATGCAGATGACACAACCCTGCTTGCCGAAACTGAGGAGGACCTGAAATGCTTGCTGCAGAGGGTCAAGGACTGCAGCCTTCAGTATGGATTGAGGCTCAATGTCAAGGTGACAAAGATTCTCACAACTGGACCAATTGGCAGCATCAGGATGGATGGTGAAGAGAATAACCGGACCAATTGGCAGCATCAGGATGGATGGTGAAGAGAATGAGATTGTTAACAACTTTAGTCTGCTTGGCTCCATGGTCAACACTCTTGGCACCAGCATCCAGGAAATCAAAAAACATATTGTGATGGGAAAGTCCACTGTTAGGGACCTGTCCAGGGTACTGAAGAGCAATGGTGTCTCTATGGAGACTAACATATGCCTGATACAGGCCATGGTCTTTGCAGTCACTTGTTATGCGTCCGAGAGTTGGACAATGACTAGGGAGGATAGAAGGAGAATTGATGCCTTTGAGCTGTGGTGCTGGATAAGAGTATTGAATGTACCCTGGACTGCCAAGAAAACAAACAGATTCACCCTGGAGAGGGTTAAACCAAGCTGCTCCTTGGAGGCAAGGATTCTGAGGCTTCGTCTGACATACTTTGGGCATCTTGTAAGGAGGGAGAGGTCCTTGGAGAAGGACATCATGCTTGGGAGGGTGGAGGGACCGCTCAGAAGGGGAAGACCCTCTATGAGGTGGATTGATTCAGTGACTGGGGTGATCGGGGTGGGTGTGTCAGAGGCAGTGAGATTGGCACAGGATAGAGCAGGGTTTAGAGGTGTTGTACATAGGGTCGCTGAGTCACAAGCGACTCGACAGCACAAAACAACAACATAACACATCTCACAGTCCTGGGGACCAGGAGGCTGCTACCTGCAAAGGCTCTAGGAAAAGATCCCTGTTTCTTCTAAGGAGGACCCAGGAGCTCTTCAATTTATGGGCATGACACTCTGATCTCTGCCTCCACCTTCATGTATCTATTTTCCCTGCGTGTGTGTCCTAGTGCCTTCTCCTCTTAGGAGAATTCCAGTCACACTGGATTATTGCCCACCGTACTCTAATAAGGCCCCATGCTAACTCATAATTGCAAAGACCCTATTTCCAAAAAAGGTTACTTTCACAAATCTCAGTGGTTAGGAATTCAGTGCATCCTTTGAGGAGATGGAATTTAACTCATAGCAGGCCCTTTGCTTAGCACAGTGACAGCCTCCTCTTCCACACACAGTGCCTCAGTATCTGTCTCTCTCCACCGCTACATGCCCTGCCAAGATTTCTAAGCAATACTGATTGCTTCAGCTCAGGAGCTCTGGTAAGTTCACTTCTCAGGCTTACACTACTCCCTCAGGCCCCATCCCAGGCCAAGCTGCCACAACTCTGTGGTTCAACCCTGCACTTCTTACCTCTCAGTCCATCCAGACCTCAGGACTTCACCTTTTGGTATCAGTCCTTACGGCTGAAAGCTTAATCAGAGTTGTTGTAATATTTTTTTTAATATCATTTTTTAAGTTAATTTTAATGGAAGTTTACAGAGACTTAGGGTTTCCATTCATTCATTGTTGCACTTTTCTCCCTGCCCACCCCCTCCCCACAAATTCACTCTTATCATTGAAAGGAAAAAGAAAAACTCTTTCATTGTTATGTAATCCCTCCCCCTAAGTCTACCCCACTGTGCAGCCTTCCTTTTGGACTCCTATCATCACAACAATACCCAATCATACATCCCTTTCAAACAGTTCTCTCCCTCATCTGTTTCAATGCAGTATATATCATTCATCCCCTCCTTCTCTGTCTTCCCTCAACCCCGCTGTCAGTCCTGAATTTTTTAAAAAAGCACAAGCAGCGACTGTACACATGAACCTCACTTATGGACTACTCAGGAATCTGATTAACTACATTTTTTTAAAAGAATCATTGGAGAAGTCAAAAGCAGGCCAGGTGCAGATTGTGCAGTTCTTCATGTGCAAGTTCAAGTTGAAACTGAAGAAAATGAAAACAAGTCCACAAAAACCAAAATATGACCTTTTGTCTATCCTGTTGCTGTTGTTATGTGCTGTCTAGTCACTTATGACTCATAGCGACCCTATGTACAACAGCTCTAAACTCTGCTCTGTCCTGTGCCAATCGCACTGTCTCCGACACACCTACCCCCATTACCCCAGTCACTGAATTAATCCACCTCATCGAAGGTCTTCCTCTCTTGTGCTGTCCCTCTACCCTCCCAAACATTAGGTCCCTCTCCAAGGACTGGTCTCTCCTTGCAACATGTCCAAAGTATGTCGGACGAAGCTTCACAATCCTTGCCTCCAAAGAGCAGCCTGGTTTAACCCTCTCCAAGATGAACCCGTTTGTTTTCTTAGCAGTCCATGGTATATTCAATACTTTTTTCCCCAAAACCACAGCTCAAAGGCTTCAATTCTCCTTCTAGTCTCCCTAGTCATTGTCCAGCTCTCTGACTCATAGCAAGTGATTGAAAAGGCCACGGCACCTTAGTCTCCAGAGTGACACCATTGCTCTTCAATACTTCAGAGAGGTCCCTAGCAACAGACTTCAAGAAAAAATAAAAAGTTGCTCACCAAGGCAATTTTGCCAGTTGGAAAAACTATTTTATCTGGAAAAAAATTTGCTAGTATCTGGCAAACTTGCTTTTAAAAATGAAGAAACTGAGACATTCTTAGATGAACAAAAGTTGGAGGAGTTTGTTTCTATTAGATCTGACCTTGAGGTTGAAATGAGATACGATGGACGGTGGTCAAAGACCATATAAAGAAATAAAAACCCCAGTAAAAGTGACTATATGGTATTGTTGTTGTTGTTAAGTGCCATTGAGTCGTAGACAACTCATAGCGACCCTATGAACGAAAGACCTGAGCACTGTTCATAGAGTTTCCGGAGGCAAGTTATTTATGGAAGTGGATGCCACTCCTGCTTCCAGGCTTGTTTTAATCAGGGAGCTCCACCAAACACTGTCCATCATGGGTAACCATCATCACATTTGGCACTTCAGTGTCACAGTGTTTAGCATCACAGCAACCACGAGTTACCTCTGTACAGCAGTGCGCAGACCAGTGCTCTACCACCTAGAAAAATGTTTGACCAAAACAATTTAAACCAGGCCTGAAGGGTGCAGACCCGAGGGTCCTACTGGGTTTTTTAATAGGAAGCCTTATCACAATCGCCTCACTTCCCTAAGAGAATCAACATTCCATCCTCCAGCTCACCAATTCTGGTCAACAGCTTCTGTAGAACCAGCTCCTGTAGATGACTTTCAAACTGGTCTCCAGCGCCATGCTGCCTACCAACAAGGGTTTTTTAATAGAAGGGTTTTAAAATATTGATATAGATGAGTGTATTTTGTTATATATGAGTGTATGTTGTTATATATGTGAGAATGTTGTTATATATGTGAGTATGTTGTTATAGATGAGTGTATTTTGTTTGTCTTTCTAGATTTTTTTATATTTTGTTTATATTTTTCTTATATGACTTAAAAAAACAGATACATAAAACATAGCCCTGAAATTGTCTTCCAAAACATTTAAAAAAAAAAATGCAGGGACTCAGATATACCTATATATGGATATTCATTGCAATATTATTCACAATAGCTCAAAGATGGAAATAATCTTGTCACACACAACTGAAGAGTATGTTTTAGTGTAAAACAATAATGTTCTTACTTGGCAGAAATAGCTGTTGAATATTGAACTGATTCTGAAATCCTATGCCAATAGCCAATTCCGAGAAAACGGACGCCCACGCTGTGGGTTTGGGGCTTCCCCTCTCTTGCTGTCAAAACTCTGTTGTCACACACCAATTGTTGTTTGGTGTTGTGTACTGTTGAATGGAAACCAACCCACCCATTTGTAGCACTGACATCTTAAAAGCAATGTAGCCCCTAAAAACAACATCTATGGCCTGCTTTATGTAAATAAATGTAAATTTTCATGCCCTACCAGCCGAGGGAACTCTGGTGGCCTAGTGGCAAGAAGTTGTGCTGCAATTCCAAAGGCAAGTGGTTCGAGGCCACCAGATGCTCTGTGGGAGAAGGATGGGCAATCTCCTCCTGTGTGATTAACAGTCTCTGAAAACCTGCCAGAGGTTCAGCTATGCGTCAGTTCCGATTCTACAGTACACAACAACAACAACAACAACTCTACCAACATGAACTAACTGGCCTTATCCGGAACCATGTTATACAAATACTTGGAATATTCTGTTCTCTGATAGGATGAAGACATGAGGGCGTAAGCCATATCAAAAGGTCTCTTATCTAAGAAATCATATGACTGAGTAAACCTTTTATCACCTCGATATAAATGGACCGTCCATGACTTGTACAGATTCTGTCTGAAGAGTTTTGGGTTTAGCTGGCCAACTGGCTATCTGATTCTGCACTCCCCACCCCGTCTATCTTTTTCATTGGAGACTAAGGTGCGCCTGATCCTGGCTATAGTCTTCACAATTACATGCTATGCATCGATGAGTTGGACAGCGACTAGGGATGATAGAAAGAGAATTGATGCCTTTGAGCTGTGGTGCTGGAGAAGAGTATTGAATATACCATGGGCTGCTAGGAGAACAACAGGTTTGTCCTGGAGAGGGTGAAGCCAGAATGTTCCCTGGAGTCAAGGATTCTGAAGCTTCGTCTGACATACTTTGGGCATGTTGCAAGGAGGGACTGGTCCTTGAGAGGGACATCATGTTTGAGAGAGTGGAGGGGCGGCGAAGGAGAGGAAGACCTTCCATGAGATGGATCGATTCTGTGAGTGGAGTGGTGGGAATAGGTGCGTTTGAGATGGCGAGGTTGACGCAGGATAGAATGGCATTTACAGCTCTTGTACATAGGGTCACTATGAGTTGCAAACAACTTGATGGCACATAACAACAACAGCAACAACAGCATGCCGGAACAAATTACCTTTTCTTGACTTTTAGTGACTAGAGTGATCACTGGTTTTTTTCCCCTACAAGAGTTAGTTGTGTGGATTGCATTGTGTCCTATCTAGCTTTCTGTTGTAACTTCTAATCCTTGTAAATATAACTTTATTTGGGACAAGAGTTTTCTTTGTAATGTTAATGAAGCCATGGTAGTATTTTTGTTGTGTGCCCAGTCAGAGGCGACCCATAGCTGGCCCTCCAGCAGGTTTTCAGAAGCAATTAATCGCAAGGGTGGCGATTGCCCATCCTTCTTCCACTGAGCTGTTGGTGGACTCGAACTGGTTGCGTTTGGAATTGCAGTGCAGCTTCTTACCACTAGGCCACCAGAGCTCCATGGCAGTGTAGGGTGTGTATTAAACAATAAAGACTTTTTGAGAGATTAGGCAGGTTGCTGTTAGGTACCATTGAATTGAGTACGGCTAATAGCAACCCTATGAACAGCAGATATGAATTCTGTCCTGTCCTGTGCCATCTTCATAATCTCTGATACACTTGAGTCCATTGCTACAGTCACTGTGTCAATCCATTTAATTAGGGGTCTTCCTCTCTTTTGCTGTCCCTCCATATTTCCAGTCAAGATATTAATCTTTAAAGAATAGTCTCTTGGGAGCTCTGGTGGCCTAGTGGCAAGGAGCTGCAACTACAATCCCAGAGGCACACGGATCGAATCCACTAGATGCTCTGCCAGGGAAGGAGGGACAATCTCCTCCTGTACCAGTCAGATCTGATTTGATGGTACACACACAAAAATAATAAAAATAATAAAAAAAGAATAGTTTCTAAAGACTTTAGTCTTTAAAGAATAGTACGTTCACACAATGGAATACTATGCAGCATGCAAGAGCAACGGTTTTGTAAATTATTACCTAACTTGGGAGGGACTGCAGAGCATTATACAGAGTGAAAGAACTCAATTCCACAAGGATAAATATTGTATAAAACCATTATTGTAGAATGAGTATAAGGATCCAAGGGGGGTTGGAGAGGTTGGAAGCAGAGGAATGTGGATATCTGTGCAGGGATGGGGGATTAATCATGGAGTTGTACAATTTGATGGGGGGTGAGGGAAACTGAAAGAATTTGTTCTTGAAAACAATGTATTCTAATTTTGTAAACAAACTACTAGAAAATAAAAAAAAAGTCTCTCCTAGCAACATGTCCAAAGTATATGAGATGAAGCTGTATCATCTTTGCCTCCAAGGAGCATTCTGGCTTATCAAAGATTTATCTCTTTTTTCTTTTGGTGGTCCATGGGACAGTCAGTACTCTTGTCCAACACCACAGCTCAAAGGCATCTATTCTTCTCTTGTCAGCTTTATTCATTGCCCAGATCTCAAATACAGAAGTTATTGAAAAGACTATGGCCTGAATCAGGTGTACCTTAATCTTCAAATTGACATCATTGCTCCTAAGTAATTCGGAGAAGTCCCTGACTGCAGACTTTCCCTGTGCACTATGTCTTCTGATTTTCCTGACTGCTGATACTAAGTATATTGAAGTAAGATGAAGTCACTGACAATTTCAATCTTTTCTCCATCTATCATGATGTTGTCTATTGGTTCAATGGTGAGAATTTTTGTTTTCTTGATTGACATGGAGATACAATCCATATTGAAGGTTGTGGTGTTTGTTCTGCAGCAAGCACTTTAAGTCCTCCTCACTTTCAGAAAGCAAGGCTATTTCATTTGTACAAGGAAGGTTGTTGAGTCTCCCTCCAATCCTAATGTCAGGTTTTTTTTTTATAGAGTCTAACTCCTTAAATAATTTGCTGCTCGGCTCCACAGTCAACATTCTTGGCACCAGCAGTCAGGAAATCAAAAAGCGTATCGCGATGGGAAAGTCTGCTGTTAGGGACCTCTCTAGAGTACTCAGGAGCAACAGTGTCTCTCTGGAGACTAAGGTGCGCCTGATACAGGCCATGGTCTTTGCAATCGCTTGTTATGCATCAGAGAGTTGGACAATGACTAGGGAGGACAGAAGGAGAGTGGATGCTTTTGAGCTGTGGTGCTGGAGAAGAGTACTGAATGTACCATGGACTGCCAGGAAAACAAACAGATTCATCTTGGAGAGGATTAAACCAAGCTACTCCTTGGAGGCAAGGATTCTGGGGCTTCGTCTGACATACTTTGGACATGTTGCCAGGAGGGACGGGTCCTTGGAGAGGGACATCATGCTTGGGAGGGTGGAGGGACGGCGCAGGAGGGGAAGACCCTCTATGAGATGGATTGATTCGGTGACTGGGGTAATCGGGATGGGTGTGTCAGAGGCAGTGCGGTTGGCGCAGGATAGAGCAGGGTTTAGGGCTGTTGTGCATAGGGTCGCTATGAGTCGGAAACGACTCGACGGCACATAACAACAACAACAACATAGAGAAAGGATACAACCTTGACATACACTTTTCTTCATTTTAAACCATGTAGTGTTATCTTAGCCCCTCCTCGCAACATGCTTGAAATATGTGAGGTGCAGCTTCATCGTCTTGGCTTCCACGGAGCACTCTGGTTGCAGCCTCTCCAAGACATATCTGCTTGTTCACAGCTCTTCTCCAACACCACAGCTCAAAGGGATCAAGTCTTCTGTCATCCTTATTCACTGTCCAGCTCCCAGATGCGTAGCAAGTGACTGAAAAGACCGTGGCCTGAATCAGTCACACCTTAGTCCTTAAACTGACTTCATTTCTCAATAATTTGGAGAGGTCTCTGACTGCAGACTTTCCTGACTTCTTGACTGCTAGTACCAAGGGTATTGATGTGGATCCAAGTAAGATGAAATCGTTGCCAACTTCAGTTTTTCTCCATCTATCCTGATGTTGCCTATTGGTTTGTTTGTTGTTGTTAAGTGCTGTCAAGTCGCAGGCGACTCATAGCGACCCTATGAACAGAAGTCCTGGACACCTCCTATACAACTTTCGTCCTTTCTCCAGGTTCTAGTGGTACGAATTTTCGTTTTCTTGACATTGAGATGCAATCTGCCTCATTGAAGGTTGTATTCTTTGATCTTCTCCAAGTCCTCCTCACTTTCAGTAAGTAACGTTGTGTCATCTACACAGCACGGGTTATTGATGAATTTCCCTCTGACCTTGAAGCCACATTCTTTTTCACAGGGTCCAGCTTCTCAAATAATTTGCTCAGCATACAGATTGAATAGGAATGGGAAAAGGCTACAACCCTGATGCACTCCTTTCTCAATTTTAAACTATGTAGCGTCTCCTTATGCGAGAAAATAAATTACTAGATAATCAGATGGATGGATACATGAGTTACGGTGTATATTTTCACAAGAGTCACCTGATGGCACAGTCTTTAGAGACTTGCTCTGCTAACAGAGGTCAGGCCTCTCCAGAAGCTTGACTACATCAGCCGTTTCCATGGGAACAAGATGAGCAAACCCGCTGGAGGACCAGCTCTGAGTATGAAGTCACACACTAGGAACACGAGTGGCGTGATTCATCATGCTTTGGGCTGCTAACATGGAAGGTCAAAGTTCAAATCCACTGCCCACTTTGTGGGACACAAATGGTCAGTCTTTTGCCATAAATAGCTACAGTTTATTAGACATGTATTGAACGACTTTGTTGTTGTTGTTATGTACCATAGAGTCGGATCTGACCCATAGCTGATCCTCCAGTGGGTTTTCCGAGGCAGTTAGTTGCATGAAAGGAGATTGCCCATCCTTCTCCTGCAGGGCAGCTGGTGGCCTTGAACCGTGTGCCTTCAGGATTGCAACACAGCTTCTTACCACTAATCAAGTGTAATTACGGTTCTAAATCAAAAGGTCTGTTCAGAGTTTCCCCTTAAAGCTCCTGCAGGTAAAGAGCTCCTTAGAGACAAGGACGGTGACATTTAGTCTCACATACTTTCTTTTCTTCTTTTATTTTATACTAGTTTATTTACAAAATTTGAATATTATGTTTTCCAGAATAGATTTTTTTAAATTTTATTTTCTTTTTTAAAATTAATTTTAATCAAAGTTTACAGAGACTTAAGGTTTCCATTCATTCATTTTTTGCATTTTTTCCCTGTCCACCCCCTCCCCCTAATTCACTCTTCTCCTTGACAAGTAAAAGAAAAACTCTTTCATTTTTATGCAACCCCTGTCCCCCAAGTCCACTACACTATGCAGCCTTCACTCTGAACTTCTGTAATGACAAGAATACCCAATCATATATCCCTTTTAAACAGATCTCTCCCTCATCTGTTTCAATGCAATGTATGTCATTCCTCTCCTCCTTTTCTGTCTTCCCTCAACCCTGATGTCAGTTGCATTCTACAACAGTGGTCCTAGGCAATATTTATCCTTTTGTGACTGAGATGTTTCACTCAGCATAATGTCCTCCAGGGTCACCCATTTTGCATAATATTTCATTAGTTCCTTGTTTTTCAACGCAGTGTAGTATTCCATTGTGTGAATATACCTGAGCTTCTCTATCCATTCGTTTGTTGATGGGCACTTGGTTTGTTTCCAGCACTTTGTTATTGCGAACAAAGCCACCATAAACATGGGTGTGCATATATCTACTTGGGTGGTAGTTATGGTTTCTTTAGCAGAACAGATTCTTCTCACATACTTTGGGCATGCGGCCAGGATGTTGGGAAAGGTGGAAGGTCAGCAAAAGATAAGTAGACCCTCAACGAGACGGATTGGCAAAGTTCCTGCAGCAGGGGGTATAGCCCAGCAGGTCGCTGGAGGATGGTGAGGGATCAGGCAAGGCTGACGCAGTCCACTCGATGACACTAACCATAGCAACTGCACTTAACAGACTGACAGTGGAAACACATTTCTGTGTTCTGACCTCAGCTCATGGCTATGGAGTCTGACGTGCGTCATAGCTGACCCTGCTCTGAGCTTCCGAGTCTGTAAACCCCAGTGGGGGAGCTGGCCCAGCTTTCCCAGAGCCTCTGGGGGATTCGAAGCAGCAGAGATGTGCGTACTTGCATTTAGCACAGCTCTCTACTGACAAAGCCACCAGCGCTTGCTGCTTCTATTCTCAGGGAAACAAAAAAGTGGAAATCATGTAACCTGTTTATGCCAACATTTGTTTACCTGGGTGGGCAAGAAGTAGCCCTGCAGGGTCAGAGTATATTCTGGTGCAAAGGACCGAAGCAGAAGAGAAATTTATGTGGCATTCAGATAGCAACCACTGGTGATTCTGGAAGGTTCTGAGTCTCCTTCAGCATCTGAGGTTTGTTTTAAAGTCACAGCAGCACCTCATCGTGTACGCTCTTCTGACAGCTGAGTCTCCTCCTTAGGACCCAATGTATGTATTATCCGCAAGCTCTAGTGCAGGCTGTTCACTTTGGACCCTGAAGTAGAAAGGGGACCATGTGCAGTGACCAGGGTCGTCTAGTCTCCTAGCCTTCCAGTCCCAGCCTGTGTCTCTCATGCACAGCCAGCACTGGCCAGCCGTCAGCGGAGCCTTGCCTCCCGCTAAGATAGTTCAAGTGTGGACACAGCTTACAGACCGAGGGGAAGTAGGAAGAAAGATTTAGCAATGGAAAGACCAGTCCATGGACCTGAGCGGTTCACTCGACAGCCGGTGGCCTGTGTGGAATCACGTCATGTTTGTTTAGCAAGGAGTCCCGGTAGTGCAGTAGTGGAGTTCTTGGCTAGTAACTCAAAGGTTTGTGGTTCAAACCCACCAACTGGTCCCAGGGGAGAACGGCCTGGTGATTTCCTTCCTTTACGACAACCACCAAGAAAACGGGCCATTTCTGCTCTGACTGGGGGTGTTGCTCTGCGTTGGAATAAGTTCAAAGGAACAGAGTGAAGCCCACACAAGGTTGCCAGGAGTTAGCCAAGAACATCATGGGCTGACCTTCCTGGTCACGACTGCCCCACCACGGCGGAGGGAACAACAGAGCACCACTGTGTTTGATTTCATCCTCACTCTCTCATAGCCCCACGCTGCTGTGAGGAGCCTTCGAGCCGACGATGCCTCCTAGAGACCGACAGGCCTCAGGCGACCCTGCCTGCTTCCTCTCGAGCCCACCGGGGCCTCTGCCTCAGTCCCTCTCACTGATGGCCATGCGCTGTCACACTGGCCCTCTTGCCTTTCCCAGCACCGTGTCTCTCTCCAAGAACTTGGTCCTTCTGAAAACATTCCCAGGTAACTGAGACTCAACTCCCTTGCCTCTGAGGAGCACTCTGGCTGTACTCTCCCCAACACGTGGAGAGGAGACCGTGTCTGTCCTTTTTGGGGTCCGTGTGATCGTTGATACTTCACACTTGATTTTTCCTCAGCCTTCCTCAATCATTGTTCAGCTTTAAGATAGGTCTGAAACAATTTGTCATAACTGTATGGGTGATATCATTATTCCTCTTTTAAAGATGAGGAAGCAGACAGGCTCTGACTTAGAGGGACCCTCCAGTCAGCAGAAGGGGGGACAGCATTTACTCTTAGTGGGTACTCTGCTTCCTTCTTCACTGAGGGCAGCGTGGAGTGAATCAGGGAAGGCTTCCTAGAAGAGGTGATGTCTGAATAGATTTTTCACACACATGTCCTTGCTGTCTGCCTCACCCTGAAGCCAGCAGGTAGATGGGACCCACACCTCTGTCTTCAGGCTCAGCACAGGGCCTGAGGGAACCCTGCTCACGTTGGTGAATGGAGGAGCTGGGAGAAGGGGTTTGTTAGACGTGGTGTTTGCTGTGGTGGATTATTCAGGAGAATTTCCCTCGCCTCTGTGGGCGCGGTTCTCACCACACGGCTGGGTAATTCTAAGCAGGTGTTATTATCCCACCAAGTCGGTTCCCTCTCGCTGCTGCAGGATAGGACCCCACTCACAGCTGGCGCTTCAGCTGGTTTCCAGAGGCTGTGAGTCGCCCAGGAGGAGATCGCCCAGCTTTCTTTCTCCCACAGAACGGATTCGAAGCACCAGAGAGGCATGACTTCTGGATTGTTGTTATTTGTTGTCGAGTCACTTGCGACTCACAGAGACCCTATGTTTAAGAGCCCTAAACCCTGCTCTATCCTGTGCCAATCTCACTGTCTCTGACACACTCACTCCCACCACCCCAATAACCCCAATCCATCTCATCAATGATCTTCCTCTCCTGCACCGGCCCTCCACTCTCCCAAACATGTCCCTCTCCAAGGACCAGTCCCTCCTTGCAACATGCCCAGAGTATGTCAGACGAAGCTTCAGAATCCTTGACTCCAAGGAGCATTCTGGCTTCACCCTCTCCAGGACAGACCTGTTTGTTCTCCTAGCAGTCCATGGTGTATTCAACACTCATCTCCAGCACCGCAGGTGAAAGGCATCGATTCTCTTTCTATCATCCCTATTCACTGTCCAACTCTCCGATGCATAGCACGTAATTGAGAAGATCACTTGTTATGCATCAGAGAGTTAGACAATGACTAGGGAGGATAGAAGGAAAATTGACGCCTTTGAGCTATGGTGCTGGAGAAGAGTATTGAATGTACCATGGACTGCCTAGAAAACAAACAGATTCATCCTAGAGAGGGTTAAACCAGGCTTCTCCTTGGAGGTAAGGATTCTGGGGCTTTGCCTGACATACTTTGGACATGTTGTAAGGAGAGACAGGTCTTTAGAGAGGGACATCATGCTGGGCAAAGTGGAGGGACAGCGCAGGAGGGGAAGACCCTCTAAGAGGTGGATTGATTCAGTGACTGGGGTAATCAGGATGGGAGTGTCACAGGCAATGAGATTGGCACAGGACAGAGCAGAGTTTAGGGCTGTTGTACATAGGGTCGCTATGAGTCGCAAACAACTCGACAGCACATAACAATAACAACAACAACAATATGACTTCTGGATTAGCAGCACAATTCCCAGTGGGCTGTGCCATCAGAGCCCCTGCAGGGACTGGTTCGTTTTCTAGAATACAAATAGTAAGCAGCACCTCTGGGGCAGGAACAAGCAGGTAAATTGTGTCCGCTGCGAACACAGGGTTAGTCCATGTTACCCATAGTCCAGGCATAAACTGAGCCGAGAAATGGAAAGAAAGAATAGAATTGTACTGTGTCGAAGAGAGAAGCAGCAGAGGGTGCAGTGCACCATCCAGGGCAGAGATTTCTGCTCAAGACAGAGCCAGGCCAAGGCATCGCAGCCCAGCCCACAGCTGTGGTGACGGCAAGTGGGAGCACTGGTGGCCCCCACAGTGACAGCAGACACCAGTGTCTTCTCCACAGAGAAGCAGAAATCAGCGTGAGACAGTTGAGTGGCCGCTGCCACTCCAGGGAGCCAGTGCCAAGCACTTTTGCCTACACTCACTGGCGGAGTGGGGGAAGTGTGTAAGTAACTGGCAGAATGACTAGGATGTTGTAACATGTGCCTGACCATGAGGCAGGGCTCAGAGCCATGAGGCTGAGGGTCAGAGGGGGGCCTCCCCACAGGCACATTTGAGAAGAAGCTGTCCTGGTGAAGAACTGAATCTTGATTTTTTTTTTTACAACTTGCATTGTAAGTTGTTACTTTATCAACAATCTGCAGATGACACAGCCTTGCTTGCTGAAAGCAAGGAGTGCTTGGAAAGTTTGCTGCAGGAGATCAAAGACTACAGCCTTTAATATAGATTATATCTCAACATCAAGAAGACACCAACAGGTGATGTCACAATAGATGAAGAGGAGGTGAAATTGTCAACCATTTCAACTTGCTTGCACCCATAACAGATGTCCTTGGCACTAACAATCAAGAAATCAAAAGGCATATTGTATTGAGTAAGTCTGCTGTCCAAGACATCTCTCAGGTATTAATGAGCAGTGATGTCAGTTTAAAGGTTAAGATGATCTGATTCAAACCAGGGTCATTTCAATTACTTCATATGCATCTGAAAGTTGGACAATGAATAAGGATGATAGAAGAATCAATGCATTTGAGTTGTGATGCTGGAGAAAAGTACTGAATCTTCCATGTTCTGACAAAAGAAAACACAAATACATCTTGGAGAAAGTGCAGCCAGGGTGCTCCGTGGAGGCAAGATTGGTAAAACCTTTGGGAGGGAAGGTGAGTCCTAGAATTAATAGGTGTGTCACACGGGGCACGTCTGACCTCCTAGGAATCGGCTGCTGCTGTGCTCTTCTCGATGGGGACCCTTCTTCCTTACACAATCCACAGTCCTATAAAACAAGTCAGATCAAAAGAGGGGAGATGCAGAAAAGAATTTAAAATTATCAAGGCCTTCAGACTTTCTGGATCCATAAAGCCTAATAAACCCCTGAAGCTATCTTGTGACCTACCTTCTTGGTTTAAATTGTAATGTGTGTGTGTGTGTGTGTGTGTGTGTGTGTACCGTCAAATCTGACTGGTACAGGAGAAGATTGTCCCTCCTTCCCCGGCAGAGCATCTGGTGGATTCAAACCGTGTGCCTCTGGGATTGTAGCTGCAGTTCCTTGCCACTAGGCCACCAGAGCTCCCCTTAAATTGTAATTTTAATGAAAGTTTACAGAAAGGTTGGATTTTCATTCATTCCTTTTTGCACGGGAAATATCTTTAAACCTTAAATAAAAGTACCCTCGAAGCTTTCTTGGTAATGTTGTGTGTCATCCAGTCAGAACCAGCTCACAGCTGAACCTCCAGTGTTTTTTCAGAGACTGCACATCACACTGGAAGAGACTTTCTCCTTTGGAGCCGTTTAATGGATTCAAACTTCATACTTTTGAGATGGCAGCTCAACTCCTTATCCACTAGGCTGTCAGCGCTCTCGAAGCACTAGTTTAGCATAATTATTAGAGATGGTCTGCCCTGGGCAGTGAGTTTGTATGTTAGACAGGAACCTCAGAGGGCAGTCAGTGTGTGTTCACTGAGGTGAGGAGAAGGGGGCAGGGACGGCTTACAACAGGAGGGAGAGAACCGTGCTAATGTGAAGAATTTAAACAATGTTCAGAAGAAAGTTTGCATAGTGGAGCGTACTCAGGGCAGGGTTGGGAGGGATTGTATATCAGTGAAGGAATTTTTCTTTCACTTTTCAAAGAGAAGAGCTAAGGGGAGGAGGGGCAGGGAGAAAAATGCTACAATGAATGAGTGGAAATCCAAAATCTCTGTAAATGTTCATTGAAATTAATTTTAACAATGTCACAGAATTTACACGTAGAAATGACCAAATTGTGGTGCAACCACTGTGAAAGGTGGTATGGCGCTTTCTCAAAAAGTTGCAAATAGAGATACCATTTGACCTAGCAATTCCACTACTGGGAATATACCCCAAAGAGACCATAACCACCACCCAAGCAGATATATGCACACCCATGTTTATCATGGCTTTGTTCACAATAGCAAGGAGCTGGAAACAACCTAAATGCCCATCAACAAACGAATGAATAAAGAAGCTGTGGTATATGCACACAATGGAATACTATGCTGCATTGAAAAACAAGGAACTCATGCAATATTATGAAAAATGGGTGACCCTGGAGGACATTATGCTGAGTGAAGTATCTTAGTCACAAAGGGACAAATACTGCATGGTGCCACTATTGTAAAACAGGACTGACATTGGGGTTGGGGGGAGACTGAGAAGGATGGGTTTGATAATGTATACTGCATTGAAACAGATGAGGGAGAAAACTGTTTAAAAGGGATATGTGATTAGGTAATTTTGTCATGACAGGAGTCTATAGTGAAGGCTGTATAGTGGAGTGGACCTGGGGGAGGGTTTGTAAAACAATGAAAGAATTTTTCTTTCACTTTTACAAGAGGGTAGTGTACTAGCCGGGAGGGTTGGGAGGGGAGAGAAGTGCAACAATGAATGAATGGAAATCCAAAGTCTCTGTAAATTTTTACTGAAATTAATAATAAATTAAAGGAAAAAAGAAATGACAGAATTGGTCTACCTCTTGCTGTGTGCATTTTAAACAACAAAAGTAGGAGTGTGAAAAGATCTCAAGTAGCAGTGATGGTTGTTTGGTGCCTTCCAGTTGCCCAGACCTCAAGGCCACTCTGTGAACAATAGGTTTTGCCCTGTTGTGCTCTGTCACCAGGATCTCTGTTATCATTAAGCCCCTGGGTGCAGTTCTCTGTCAGTCCGTCTTGTTGAAGCTCTTCCTCTCTTTTCATTGAGCTTTCCCAGCATGATACACTATCCTTTATTGGTTAGACAATGGCTAAGAAAGTCAGGAGAACAGAGGCCTTTAAACTGAGGTGCTGGTGAAGACTTCTGAATACACTGCAGTTTGCCAAAAGAATAAACAAATCTGTCTTGAAGGAAGTACAACCAGAGTGCTCCTTAGAGCAAGGACTGTGGAACTTGGCCTCACTTGTTCTGGCATGTTATCTAGAGGGGTCAGACCTTCGAGAGAGACTTCCTGTTGGAAACGAGATAACAAGAAATGTTTAAAACCTAAATCAATAGAAGGGGGGGTGGAGATGCAGGAGTTTGTGAGTAGCTGATTGAGAGAGGTGGTGGGCCCTTTGGGTGTCCATACTCTTTAGCCGTCCCTCTCTGTCCCTGTGGTCTCTGCTTGCCCACACAGTCTAGTGGCCTTGGCTAGGGTGCTCACTGTTGGGGCTCTAGGATCACAGACCACATTCCCAGGATCTCGGCGTGGGCCACCCTGGACTGGTCACTGGAGTCCTTTCTCCATGAGCTCTGTCCATGGGTTCCCCCAGCATGTTTGCATCCAGGTTTGCACCTTGAAAGAGCCATCTTCTCCCTTGTTCCGCTGGCCCCTACTCCCTGGCCAGTGGGCACACAGGCCTGCTCTCTCCTCCTCCTCTAACCACTAAGTCAAGACATTTTCCTTTCTCTGACCAAGGAAAGGCTGGGAGCAGTATTTAGGGGGTGTCCTTGTCCGAGTGCAAGTCCCAGGAGGGGGTGATCCCAGTCCTTCCAGATCCTGGGGGTGAAGGATGGCAAAGGGAGACTCGACAGGAAGTTCTGGTGGAAAGAAAGCACCGGCTAGCGAGCGAGGCTTACCTGGGGCTGGTGGTACTGACCCCCAGTGCTGCCCACTATCCTCCACGCCACTGTCTCTGGGGCAGTTTTTAGGGCCTTGGGGCCCAGGGAACATCCCCACAATGAACAATCAGCCAGGCCTGTCAGCCCCACAGGACACATCTTCACAGGGCCGCCAGATAGGGTCGCTCTGGGCCAGCTTGTTCTCAAATAAACAATGACATCAGCTTATCTCCTTTTAATGAAAAGTCAGTGCCCAGTGCCCCACTTGTCCCATCCTCTCATACCCTACTCTCTCCATTCAACCTCTGGAGTCTCCTGTACCAGGCCTAGAGCTGGGAGGTTTAACCAATGGCGTGGGCCACCCTGGACTGGTCACTGGAGTCCTTTCTCCATGAGCTCTGCCACCACACCACGGCCACTGAGGAAGCCTGGGTCAGGGTGACGCACGTGGGGTCATGTGCACTGACGTGGTCGTTGCCCAGCTGAGGGCACGCAGCGGGATGGTGACAGTTACCTCGGCCCTGGCACCGTGCTGTGCCCCTGCCGGGGCCCTGTGCCGTCCCCATCTTCACCCTGGCTCAGCCCGCACGTCACTTGTCCTCTCCAGGCTCTGGTCTCATCACTCACAACAACACGATGAGCAAACCCAGGGACCTCTCATGCCGTCTGTGGCCAGAGTGGCACATTTGTCACTCACGTAACTGATTTTTCTCAACGACCCTCTCGACGTGAATGCATGGCGGAATGGAAAACTGGCAAACTTCCACTCAAATCAAAGAAAAAGGGATTTTCAAAGGCTGAGACCTTTCAGAACAAGGTCCACGGACTTGCTTTTCAGGCATCTCTAGAAGGAATTGAAACGTCAACCTTCCTGTTGTTGTTGTTGTGTACCGTCGAGTCGCCTGCGACTCATAGCGACCCTATGTACAACAGCCCTAAACTCCACTCTGTCCTGTGCCAATCGCACTGTCTCTGACACTCCCATCCCGATTACCTCAGTCACTGAATCAATCCACCTCATAGAGGGCCTTCCTCTCCTGCGCTGTCCCTCCACCCTCCCAAGCTTGATGTCCCTCTCCAAGGACCGGTCTCTCCTCACAACATGTCCAAAGTATGTTAGACGGAGCCTCAGAATCCTTGCCTCCAAGGAGCCACCTGGTTTAACACTTTCCAGGACAAATCTGTTTGTTTTCCTAGCAGTCCATGGTATTCTCAATACTCTTCTCCAGCACCACAGCTCAACGGTATCAATTCTCCTTCTATCCTCCTTGGTCATTGTCCAACTCTCTGATGCATAACAGGTGATTGCGAAGACCATGGCCTGTATCAGATGCACCTTAGTCTCCAGAGAGACACCACTGCTCTTCAGCACTTTGGAGAGGTCCCTAACAGCAGACTTTCCCATGGCAATGCGCCTTTTAATTTCCTGGCTGCTGGTGCCAAGACTGTTGACTATGGAGCCAAGCAAACTAAAGCTGTGTACAATCTCAATCTCTTCACCATCCATCCTGATGCTGCCAATTGGTCCAGTGGTGAGAATCTTTGTCTTCTTAACATTGAGTCTCAATCCATATTGTAGGCTGCAGTCCTTGACACTCTGCAGCCAAGTAATCACTCAAGCCTCAGCCGTTGCATCACCAGGGCCTCTTGGAGCCAGATGGCTTGGGTTCAAGCCCCTGCACGACCGGTTTCTTGCTGGGTGGCCTCAGGCCCATTGTGCTCTGGGTCAGGTGGCATCACTGCACCCCTGCTCTCTCAGGTTAAACCCTCGACTTCATCCTGACTCACAGCAACCCTACCGCACAGAGCGCAGCTGCCGCTCAGGGCTCCCGGTGCTGCCATCTCGGTGGAAGCCGACCAGCAGGGCCGGCCACTTTTAGGTTAGTGGTCAAGTACTTAACCCCTGCACCACCCAATCTTCTTATTCTGGAGAGAGTAGACTATAAACTCCACATCAAAGATGGGGTGCAGCAGATCCCGGACCAAGAAAAGGCCACGGGAACTTATTCGTTGATGAAGTTCCTCAAACTGCTCACCTGGAGGTGGAAGGGTCTCTGTCTGGTGCCGGCCAAGGTCCCTGGACGACACCCTGCGGTGAGAGAGCCAGCTGCCTTGACAGGGGTTTAGACAACCAGGTCATTCCTCCTCCCTTGGGGGCTGATCCGTCGCTCCTCGGCTGGGCCCCCCCGAGTTACTACCCTTTGAAGGAAAGGACCTAAGGTGTTAGGTGGCCCTGGTTACAGATGTCCTTTATGTTAAGTGACACTCACAGGTAGAGTGTGAAATGTGTGTGAACCCCACACAGGTCAGAGCTCCCTGAACCTCATTTTACTGGAGACTCATATTCTCCTTCTCATTTTTACATGGCTTAAGTGAAGATTTACAAACGGTTTTACATCCCACCATTCACGTACCTTTTGTTCTTTCTTCCCACTCCCCCTCTGTGATTCTCATTCCCGTTCATCCTTCTACCTGACCCCTTTCTGCCTTTTGAGACTTTTGGCTAAAGCTGCCCCTTTGACCTTCCATGGTTGATTAAAGAGTAAATGCCTCCCTGGTCATGCCCACCTTTTGAAGAATAAGAAATCAGGATCTCAAAAGGGAGTAACAGAAACCTGTCTTTCTACCCAGCACCTCCATAGCAGCTGTTGAAGATGAACTATGTCCCTAGAAAAGACACGTTGAGGCTATGGTGCAATGACTTATCACATCCATGTCCTCCTAGCCACACACAGTCTTATGACGTGGTGACAACATAAAGAAAGTGTGTGTGGCCCACCAGGGAGATTGGACAGCTTGCTAAAAATTCAATGGAACAAGGATAGTGTAATAATGAAGAGGGAGCTCTGGTGGCTACGTGGTAAGGAATTGCACTTCCAAGCCAAAGGCAGTCAGTTCGAATCCACCAGCTGCCCCACAAGAGAAAGATGGGCAATATCTTCCCAGGCAATTTACAGCCTCTGAAAACCCACTGGATGGTCAGCTCTGGGTTGATTCTGACAGCACACTCCAACAAAAAAAAGGACATGTAATGAATATTTAGCACTATTCTGTGGTAGAAAGTGCCCCCCAAGGTGTGGTGTGTAATGTACAGGACTGCTAACTCAATGGTCAGCAGTTCAAATTCACACGATGTTCTGAGGGAGAGAGATGAGTAGTCTCCTGCAATGATTTACAGCCTCAGAGACTGGAGGGAAGGATGGACGCACTGTGAATCAGAATCAACTTGACAGTGAGAGGTTTGGTTTGGTTTGAAGATTTGCTCAGCATAGAGATTGGATAAATACCTTCAAAAACAAAATGCCTCATTGCTGTGGGGTCAGACGTGGTGGCCTGCACCTGCTGGAAGGCTTTCATGTGAAATCTATACCCAGACCAAAAAGCTGTTGTCCAAGCAGAGCAAGGGAACACTGCATGGTTAAACATGAAGATAGGTGGGTATCAAGACTTTGTCTACACCTATCCAATCTGTAGGCTGAGCAAATCATTCAAGAAGCTGGATCCTAGGAGAAGACTGTGGCATCAGGACCAGAGGAAAGCTCCCCAACAATCTGTGCTATGAGAATGACGTGACCTTACTTGCTGAAGGTGAGGAGGAGTTGAAACACTTTCTATAGAAGGCCAAAGATGACAATCTTCACTATGGATTACATCTTAACATCAAGAAAGCAAAAGTCCTCACCACTGGGACAAACAGGCAACATCATGATGCTGTCCTTACGAACCATCAAGTCAGAACTGACTCATGGCTGACTCTTCAATGGGTTTTCAGTTAATCTTTCCCTCCTAGGAGGAACCTGGTTCCACCCTCTCCAAAACAAACCTGGTTGTTCTCTTGGTGGACCCACTGCAGTTAACCACATGGGTGGAAACTGCCCATCCTTCTCCCACAGGGCAGCTGGTGGACTTGAACGGTGTGTCTTCAGGATCACAGCACAGCTTCTTGCCACTAGGTCATCAGAGCTCCCAACATCATGATAGCTGGAGAAAAAAATGGAATTGCAACATAAGATTTAATCTTACCAGTAATCAAGAAATAAAAACATGAGCTGCATTAGAAAAATCTGTCCGGGATCTCTTCAAAGTACTGAAGAGCAAAGATACCAGTTTTGAGATTAAGGTGCACCTGATTCAGGCTGTGGTCTTTTCAATCATTTCTATGCATCTGAAAGCTGGGCAGTGAATAAGAATGAAAGAAGCAGTATTGCTGCCCTTGAGCTGTGGTGTTGGAGACTGGCCAAAGATTCCACAGAGAAAAAGCAACCAAAGTGTTCCTGAGAGGCAGGGATGGTGAAACTTTGTCTCCCATATTTCAGGCATGTAGTTATGAGAGGTCAATCATTGGAAAAAGACATCATGCTTGGCAAGCTAGTGGGTCAGTGAAAGAAAGGGAGGCTCTCAACCAGGTAGAATGACACAATGACTGTAGCAATGGGCTCAAGTATATCCGAGATGGTGAGGATGGCACAGGCTAAGACAGGATCCAGATCCATTCATAGGGTCACTATGAGTCATAGAAGTCAGAGCTGGACAATGATTAAGGATGACAGAAGAATCGATGCTTTTGAGTTGTGGTGTTAGAGAAGAGTACTGAATACACTATTGACTGCCAAGAAAACAAACTGATCTATTTTGGAGAGAGGGAAGCCAGATTGCTCCTGGAGGCAAACTCTGTCTCACAGACGTTGGGCACATTGTCAAGTGGGACTAGTCTTTGGAGAAGGACATCATCCTTGGAAGGGTGGAGGGACAGAGCAGGAGAGGAAGATCCTGGCTATGGATTGACACAGTGACTGTGGCAACAGGGGCAGGGGTGTCAGACACAGTGAGATCGGCTCAAGGTAGGGCAGGGTTCAGAGCTATTGTTCACAGGTCCGCTGCAGCACATATAACAACAGCATTGATGTCCAGTCAGAAACAACTCTTAGCTGAACCTACGTTGACTTTTCAAAGCTGTAAATTGCACAGGAGGAGATGGTCCAACTTTTCTCCCATGACGCCTCAGGTGCATTTGAACTACCAGTGAGACAAAGCCTTTGGGTTAGCAGTTCAACTCCTTTGGACTTCGCCATCAGAGTTCTGAATAAGTATGGTAAGAGGATAAGAGGAAAAAACCAAACCTAATGCTTGGGTTCTCCCGAGGAGCTGTGGGTGCCCTGGAACCACCAAACTTTTGCTTAGCAGCTCAGGAAGGTAAGCACTTCACCAGAAATGCTTTTGTGAAGGGACGTTGCTGTTGTTGTTAGGTATCCTTAAGGATGGCTCATAGTAACCTCCCTGTAGACAACAGCTCCGAATCCTCTTCTGTCCTGTGCCATCCTCACCATCTCTGACACACTTGAGCCCATTGCTGTAGTCACTGTGTCAATCCACCTGGTTGAGGGTCTTCTTCTCTTCTGCTCACTCTCTACATATTCAATCATGATGTCCCTTTTTGTGTGTGTGAAGGGATACAATCTAGAAACCCTGAGATGAAGGAAACAATTTTGTATCTTGCACTAGAGTGCCAAGAAGCCAAAGCAAAGGGAAAGAAGTTAAGGAGCTGAAAAGAAGATTTCGAAGGGCAGCAGAAGACAAGAAGACAAGGAAAAATATCATAATGAAATGTGCAAGGAGCTGGAGTTGGAAAATCAAAAGGGCTGAACTCATTCAGCATTTCTTAAGCTGAAGGAACTAAAGAACAAATTCAAGCTGCAAGTTGCAATGCTTAAGAATGCTATGGGCAGAATATGGAATGATTCAGAAAGCATTAAAAGAAGATGGAAGGAGGATACAGAGTCACTGTATCAAAAAGAATTGGCTAACACAGAATTTCAAGAAATAACATAAGATCAAGAGGCAATGGTGATGAAGTGGGAAGTTCAGTCTGCTCTGAAGGACTTGGCAAAAAATAAAGCCCCAGGAATTGACGGAATACCAACTGACATATTTCAACAAACAGATGCTAACCTGGATGTGCTCACTAGGTTGTGCCAAAAAATCTGGAGAACAAGCACCTGGCCAGCTGTCTGGAAGAGATTCATATTTATTCCAGTTCCAAAGAAAGGTAACCCAACAGAGTGTAGAAATTATCAAACAATATCACTAACATAACTCATTACAAAATCCTGCTGAAGATTATCCAGAAATGACTGGGACAAAGAACTAACAGAAATACAAGCTGGGTTTAGAAGAGCTCGTGGCACTAGAGACATTATCACCAATGTCACATGGATCTGGCAGAATTCAAAGAGGACCAGAGGAATGTCTATCTGTGTTTCATTGACTGTGCAAAAGCATTTGACTGTGTGGATCACAACAAACTGTGGCTAACCTTGAGGAAAATGGGAATCCCAGAACACTTGGTTGTGCTTATGTGAAATCTATACTTGGACCAGGAAGCAGTTGTCAGAACAGAGCAGGGAAACACTACATGCTTTAAAATCAGGAAAAACGTGTGTCAGAGATGCGTCCTGTCTCATACCTTTTCATTCTGTATGGAGAACTGATTACTCAGGGAGCAGGGCTTTATGAGGAAGGAATGTGGCATCAAGATTGGAAGAAGACTCAACAACAACCTATGTTATACAGATGACACAACTTTCCTTGCTGAAACTGAAGAGGACCTGAAGTGCTTGCTGCAGAAGATCAAAACTGTAATCTTCAATATGGATTGAAGCTGAACTTCAAGAAGACAAAGATTCTCACCATTGGGCAAATCGGCAGCACCATGATAGATGGAGAAGAGATTGAGGCTGTTAGCAATTACAGTTTTCTTGGCTCCATAATTAACACTCTTGGCACCAGCATTCAGGAAATCAAAAGGCAAATTGTATTGAGAAAATATGCTGTCAGAGACCTCTCCAGAGTATTGAGAAGAAATGATGGCAGTTGACAGAGTAAGTCTCACATACTTTGGGCACGTGGTTAGGAACTAAAGTTCACCTTCCTTGCTTCTAAGAAGGAATTGCCCATAATGCAAAAAGCCATCATCTCCCATTTACCCCCAGTTTCCTGTATTCTTTGTCAGTATCCAGCTCTCAGATGCATAGAAAGTAATTCAAAAGACCATCGCCTGAATCAGCGGCATCTTAGTCTTCAAAGTGACATCCTTGCTTCTTAGTATTTTGGAAAGGTCCGTGGTTCCTGTGTACAAATGGGGAAATGCACCCAGAACAGCAAGGTGACCCACCCAGGCTGCCCGTGACTTGGTGACCTCACTCCCAGTGCCTGTTTGCCTGGAGACCAGGAGGGAGACAGGATTCTTAGGGATCATGTGAGCCAGGCATCCATGCAGATTGCAGCAAAGGGCACCTCCAGGTGCTCAGAACTGGGTCAAGGGCTTTATCACAGCCCTGACTAATTCAACCTTGGCATTGACCTCCCAGGTCTGACGAGTCAGCTCCTCCAGAGCTAGGCCTGTATCTCAGTGACTGGCACTGTCCCCAGCTTGGTGGTCAGAACCCAAAAATGGTATAATAGGGTTTCTCAAAGATTCTGTGTACATAGCACATGCCAGTCCTCCTGCTGGGGACTCAGCCAACAGTAACTCTGTCAGGAAGTACTATGCATGTCTCATCCACACACAGGTGGAGGGTTCTAATGGCTCCATTCCAAGTAAGTCAGCTGGGATCACCAAAGGAGGGAAGTGAGAGGTGAACCCAGGCCGTCGCTCCAGGAATATCAATGTGCTGTCTTCTCTGGTTCAGTCCTCGGTCATGCTGAGCAGGGCGATGGAGAGAGGTAGATTGTTCCACCCAAGAAAATTACTCCAGGGTCCTCAGGAAGAGCAAGAGAGGTCCAGGAGGCACAGGAAGGGATTGGAAGATGAGCCAGAGTCAGATAGCTGGAGAGACAGGCTTATTTTTTATTTCATTTTATTGTAGTTAAAGGGATATGGAACAGATTTGTCATCTCACCATTTTCCAGCCTCCAGGTCAGCAAACAATGATACTCACTGTATCACGCAATATCATCACTATCTATTTTCCAGGAGTTTGTATCACCCTCCCCAGAAACTCTAAGTTCACAAAGCAGTAACTCTCCATCCTCCACTCCACGCAACCTCTAGTATTTCTAATATATTTTAGTCTCTACATATTTACCTTCTTCTTAGTCTGTCTCAATCTGGGATCTCCGCTTTAGTATAGCAACTGACAGGCAAGCACTGTATGCATAACAGTAGATAAACAAGCTATTAAGTGTTGCAGACTGAGGGTAAAGTATTTTTATAATTATTAATAATGAGACAGACTACCAGGAATGATATAGAACAGAGAGTGTGAAAAACAGGGGCCCAACAGTTCCCATGACTGAAGGCCCAAGCCATGCTTCTCTTAGTATTTATTTAGAATCATAAGGAAGGTAAACAAAGTAAAATCATAAGGTAGTACAAAACAAAACAAAGGATAATGGTGAAGTCTTTTACAGATAAGGCCAAGTTCCTCTTCATGCTAATCTCAGGAGGGAGGGATTCAGTTGATACAAACTAAGAACAATGTTGACTCTTAGGGAATGCCTTAGTGCCACAAGGGGACCTTCAGCATGTATTAAGCCTCCCTCATTTCCTGATATAGCATTTGGTCTACTATTAGTAAATTTGATATTCGGCTTCCCTCAATTAAGAAGAGCAACATGCAAATCATACATACATACAGACACTGACAGATCCTAAGGACAAGCAAACATACAGATTTCATGACATAGGTGCCTGAGGCTTTCTTGGCCAAGTGGCAAGGCAAGGCCCTTATGGGGCTGGAGGCTGAACAGAGCAAGAAAACACTGCCTGGTTTAAAATCAAGAAGGGTATGTGTCAGGGATCTATACCTTCTCCATAACTGTTCAATCTGTATGATGAGAAAATAATTTGAGAAGCTGGACTTCATGAAGACGAGCATGGCTTCAGGATCAGAGAAAGACTCATTAACAACCTGCATTGACACAGGTGATACAGATGATACAAACTTGCTCACTGAAAGTGAGAAGGACTTGAAACACTTGCTGAAGAAGATTAAAGACTATGTATTTCTCAATATCAAGAAAGCAAAATCCTTATCATTGGGCCAATAGGAAGCATCACAACAGATAGAGAAAAGATTGAAGTTGTTAACGATTTCATCTTAGTGGATTCACAATCAACACCCTTTGTATCAGTTGTCAAGAAGACAGAAGACATGTTGTATTGAGAAAACATGGCACTTCAACAAGAAAAGATGATAAATCCAATCACAAAATGGGCACAGGATATGACTAGACATTTCACCGAAGACATTCAAATGTTAAATAAACACATGAAGAAATGTTCAAAATCTCTAGCTGTCAGAGAGATGCAAATCAAAACAACTATGAGATATCATGTCACCACAGCAACAATAGCAAAGTTCAACAAGGTAGTAAACAACAAATGCTGGCGAGATTGTGGAGAGATTAGAACTCTTATTCACTGTTCGTGGGAAAGTAAAATGGTACAATCACTATGGAGGGTAGTGTGGCACTTTCTCAAAACATTGGAAATAGAAATACCATTTGACTCAGTAATTCTACTACTTGGAAAATACCCTAAAGAAACCAGAACCAACAACAAACGAATGGCTAGAGAAGCTGTGGTATATTCGCACAATGGAATACTATGCTGCATTAAAAAACAAGGAACTCATGCAATATTATTCA
>NW_006399814.1:9671236-9676871 GCF_000299155.1 Elephantulus edwardii
AGAAAAAAAATTAAAAAAAAAGAAAATAACAACAACAACAAAACAACAACCATGAGATGCTGCCAAGTTCATTCTGACTTACAATGAGCCTATGTATACAAAATAGAACTGCCCCATAGGAGTTACAAAGCTATGACCTTTTGGAAACAGGTGAGAAGAAGATAGATAATCTATCTGTCTCCTGAGGCATTTCTGTGTAAGTTTAATGGCTAACCTTTAAGTAGTAATTAGTATTTAGCCCCACAAGACTTCAGCCTGGTCTAGTTGATGACATGTTTATGGGTTTTGGATACACTTGGCCAGCCCCTAACAACCACATAGGCCATTTCTTTGCAGCAAACCTTATTATATTTCCCCTACTAGTTCTTTCCTACTCATCTGTCAGTTTTTCTTGCTGTGATGGTTTGCATGTTGCTTTGATACTGGAAACTGTGCCATTAGTGTTTCAGATACCTGCAGGGTCTCCCTTGGTGAACAGGTTACAGCAGATCTTCCAAACTAAGCAGGCTGACTATTCATTTTTGAAATAATGAAAATCCTTTGAATAGCAGCAACAATATTGTGCTAGGAAAAGAATTCCTCAGATTGGAAGGCACCCAAAATACAGCCAGGCAAGAGCTGCCTTCTCACACTGGAACCTTCCTTAACGATGTTATTAAATGTAAGGTTTTCAGCTAATGAAGGAACTTTACTCTCTTATGTGGCACAATTCAAAGTGAGGAGAGACAATAACAAGTACCTGTCAATAATCAGAACATGGTATGCTCTAAGTATAAATAAAGGGAAATTGGAAGTTGTCAAAAAGAAAATGGAACACAGAAAGATCAACATCCTCCGCATTGGTGAGTTGAAATGGACTGGTATTGGTAGTTTTGAATCAGATAGTTATATGATCTCCTATGCTCAGAATGACAAACTTAAGAGGAATGGTGTCACATTCACTATCATAAAGGACATTTCAACATTTGTCCTGAAATACAATACTGTCAGTGATAGGTTAATATTCATAAGCATACATGGAAAGCTATTATTATCATGACTATTATATATAACTAGAGTCAAAGATCAAGAAATTAGAGATTTCTACTAACTTCTGTAGTCTGAAACTGATCGAACATGTCATCAGTCTACATTGATAGTAACTAAGAGGAAGCTCTGGTAGCTCAGTAGTAAGAAGCTGCACTGTAATTCCGAATGTATTAATAGTAACTGATGATTAGAATGCAAATGTCAGAAACAAGAAAGAAGTATTGGTGGTTTGAAAATATGACATGGTTATTGAAATGAGACATGAAATTGCATGGTGGAATTTTGTAAAGCCAACAATTCAATTCATTGCAAATACCTTTAAAAAAACTATGAATTGTGGCTACATAAGCAGATCTCAATCTCACTCCACTGACTCTATAGGAATTAAATCAACTACTGTGGAAAGATAGTGGAGAAGCTCAATGTCTTGTCAGAAGTAGGCTCGAGAGGAGACTGACTGTAGAAATATACTCAATATCAGTTGCTTACATGCAAGTTCAAATTGAAGCAGAAGAGGATGAAAACAAATCCACAGAAGCCACAATTCAACTTGAGAGTATTTCACTTGAATTTAGAGACAATCTTAACAGCAGAAATTACCCATCCTTCTCCCATGGAGCAGCTGTGGCCTCAAACCATGTGCCGTCAGGATTGCAGTGCAGTGTCTTGCCACTAGCCCACCAGAGTGGCCACTGAACATAGTACTCAGACGATAAAACCTTGCTTACAGAAAACAAAGACTTGAATCACTTACTGATAAACCTGATACTGCCATCATTGCTCTTCAGTACTCTGCCAAGGTCCCTGACAGCAGATTTTCCCAATGCAATTAACCTTTTGATTTTCCGGCTGCTGGTACCAAGAGTGTTGATTGTGGAGCCGAGCAAGCTGAAGCTGTTAACAATCTCAATCTCTTCACCATCTGTCATGATACTGCCAGTTGGCCCAGTGGTGCGAATCTTTGTTTTCTTGATGTTGAGCTTCAACCCATATTGAAGATTTCCGACCTTGATATTCTGCAGCAAATGCCTCAGGTCTTCCTCAGTTTCAGTAAGCAAGGTTATGTCATCTAAATAACGTAGGTTGTTGGTTAGTCTTCCTTCAATCCTGATACCAAATTCCTCTACATAAAGTCCAGCTTCCTATTCCTCATATAGACTGAAAAGGTTTAGAGATACACTGCATCCCTGGCATACCCATTTTCTAGTTTTGAACCATACAGTGTTTCCTTACTCTATTCTGACTACTGCCTCCTGGTCCAAGTATAGGTTTTACATAAGCAAAATCAAGTGTTCTGGGATTCTCATCTTTTCAAAGTTACCCATAATATGTTGTGATTCATGGAGTCAAATGCCTTTGTATAGGCAATGAAACACAGACATTCTTCTGGTACTCTCTGCTTTCAGCTAAGATCCATCTAACTTTGGCTAAAATGTTCCTAGTGCCATGGCCTCTTCTAAACCAAGCCTGCTCATTGGGCAGTTCTCTGTTGATATACTGTTCCAGGTTTTGGTGGTGTGTTTTTTTTTTAATATATATAATTTTCAGCAGTATTTTGCTTTCATGTAATCTTAATGATATTGTTCAATAATTTCCACACTGTCAGATCACCTTCTTTTGGAATGGGAATAAATATGTATTTCTTCCAGTCAGTTGGCCAGATGGCTGTTCTCCAGACTTCTTGGCATAACCTGGTGAGTGCATCCAGGGCAGCATCTGCTGAAATATGAATTGACTTGCCAGTAGAGAGTATTAAATATACCCTGGACTTCCCAAAGAACGACCTTGCCTTGAAAGAAGTACACTCAAAATATTCTGTGGTGGCTATAATGTTGTTGTTGTTAGGTGTCTTCGAGTATGACTCACAGTGACCCTATAAGCAATAGATCTTAACCCTGTTATATCCTGTGCCATCTTCATACTTTCTGACACACTAGAGCTCATAGCAGAAGTCAGTGTGTCAATTCACTTGGTTGAGAGTCCCTCCACTCTTCTAAGAATTATGTCCCTTTCCAATAAATAGCCCCTCCCTCCTAGCCATATGCCCAAAGTATGTGAGGTTAAACTTCATCATCCTTGCCCAAAGAACACTCCAGCTGCACCCTCTCCAAAACAAACTTGTTTGTTCTTTCGTCAGTCCATGGGATGCTCAGTGCTCTTCTCCAACGCCACAGCTCAAAGGCATCAATTCTTCTTCTGTCATCTTGATTCATTGTCCAGCTCTCAGATGCATAGCAAGTGATCAGAAAGATCATGGCCTGAATTAGACAGGCCCTAGTCCTCAAACGGACGTCATTACTGTTTAATAATTTGGAAAGGTCCTTAACTGCAGATTTCCCCAGTGCATTGTATCTCTATTCCCTGACTACTGATATCAAGTGTATTAATTGTAGATCCAAGTAAAATGAAGTTGTTGACAGTTTCAATTTCTTCTCCATCCATTATGATTTTGTCTCTTGGTCTAATGGTAAGAATCTCTTTTCTTTTCCTTTTTCTCTTCTTTTTGTCTTTGTTTTTTTACTTTGAGATGCAATCCATACTGAAGGTTCCATTCCTTGATCTTCTGCAAGATGTGCTTCAAGTCCTTCTCACTTTCAGAGAGCAAAGTTGTGTCATCTACATAACACAGCTTATTGGTGAGTCTCCCTCCAATTCTGATGCCATATTCCTCTTCATAGAATCCAGCTTCTCAAAAAAATAAAAAATAAAAAATAAAAAAAATAGAATCCAGCTTCTCAAATAATTGGCTCAGCATACAAATTATGGAATTGTACAGATAGAGAATACAAACCAGTTGCACTCTCTTCTTAATTTTAAATCACACAGTGTTCCCATGCTCTGTTTCACACAGCTTCCTGGTCCAAGCAGCATAGGAGGCTAGGATAATAAGACTTTATTTCACATACTTTGAGTATGTTATCAGGAGGCACTAAAACCTAGGAAAAGACATTTGCTTGGTAAAGGAGAGGATCAGTCAAAATGAGAAAGATCCTTAACAAGATGGATTGATACAATGGTTAACAACATTGAGCTGAAGCATTGAAGAATTTGTGAGCTGATGTAGAATTGGGGAGTGCTTTACTCTTGCAGTCAGGGTTGCTATCAAGATTCTTTATAAAGTGATAAAGAAAAAGTATGTCCGTTTAAAGACTGAGGTGCCTGATCTAAGTAATGGTATTTTCATTTGCTTTGTATGCAACTGAAAGATGGACAATGACTAAGGAAGACTCAAAAGGAATTGATGCCTGTTAATCATGGTGATGGAGAAGAGTATTGAATATACCATGAACTGTTGATGGTGGTAGCGGTGGTTGTTATGTGCTGTCAAGTCAACTCCGACTCATCGTTACAACAGCTCTATGTACAACAGCTCTGTACCCTGCTCTATCCTGAGCCAATTTCATCACCTCTGACACACCTACCTCCATCGCCCCAGTCACTGAGTTCTCCTCCAGAGGCTTCCTCTCTTGAGCTGTCCCTTCACCCTTCCATGCATCATGTCCCTCTCCAAGGACTGATCCCTCCTGGTATCATGCCCAAAGTATGTCAGACAAAGCTTCAAAATCCTTGTTTCCCAGGAACAGCCTGGTTTCACCCTCTTGAAGATGGACCTGTTTGTTCTCTTAGTAGTCCATGGTATAGTCAATACTCTTTTTCCAGTTACAGCCTTTCATGTTGCTAAAATTAGGTACTGACTGAAACTGCAGTCATCTGAAGATTTGATTGGACTTGTTATGTGCTGGTGAGTCAACGTAGACACTTAGCAACCATATGAACAGTAGGTCTTAATTCTGTCTTATCCTGTGCCATCCTCACCATCTCTGACACACTTGAGCCACAGATACCATCATTATGTCAACTAAATTCATCTTGTTGAAGGTCTTCCTCTCTTCAACTGACTCTCCACCTTTCAAAGCATGATATCCTTTCCCAGGGATTGGTCCCTCTAATATGAACAAAATATGTGAGATGGGCTTTCACCATTCTGGCCTCCAAGAAACACCAGGTCACTTTCTCAAGCACAGATCTGTTTGTTCTCTTGGTTGCCCATGAGATATTCAGTATTCTTCTCGGACACTACAACTCAAAAGCATCAATTCTTTTTCTGTAATTCTAAGTCATTGTCCATCTTTTGGCTGCATCACAAGTAGTTGAAAAGACCATGGCTTGGATCAGGCACATTTTAATCTTTAACCTGACATCATTGCTCTTCAGTTCTCTGGAGAGGTCCCTGGTAGCAAATTTTCCCAAAGTAATGTGTCTTTTGATTTCTTGATTACTGGTACTGATGATGTCAATTGTGGATTCAAGTAAGAAGACATCCATGACAAGTTTGATCTTTTCTCCATCTATCATGATGTTACTTATCTGCTCTTTGTTGAGGATTGATTTTCTTAATGTTCAGATGCAATCCATATTGATTAGAATATGTTTTGCTGTGGGTGGTTTTTAATTGGACTAGACATAGATGTGTACAGGTGTAATTTGTTGAACTAAATTTAAAATGTATACCCTGAAACCCACAGCGTCCCTTTTCAGCAGGAAGTAGCTAAGAGAATACGCCGTCCCCTTTTCCTTATGACTCAGGGTGAAGTCTCTCTCAGGG
>NW_006399814.1:9677095-9678425 GCF_000299155.1 Elephantulus edwardii
GCATTTAAAGGTAATATCTAAAAACAAAACAAAAGGTAGTATCTAATTTTCCCCCCTGGATGTTTCTAAGATTTTTTTTTCTTTTTCTCTGGATCAGAGAAGCTTTGTAACAGGGTGCCTTGGTGAGGTTTTATTTGTTTTTATCATCCTTGGCATTAATTTGTAGTTTTTCTTGACTATGTACTTGAGTTTATTAATCAGTTTTAGAAAATTAGTCACTATATTTCATATACTTCTTTTTGCCACCAGTGTCTTCATTCTTCCTTTCAGAAGTCACAAATATTGTGACTTTCCCCCCTTTTTTTTCTCTTTGTGATTTATTCTGAACATTTCCCACTGATCTATCTTTCAGTAGTTCAACCCTCTCTTTCACCATAACCAACTTTATGTTAATCCTAATATTAAATTGTAGATGTCAGGTATAGAATCTCCATTTAATTATTTTCTAGATTCTAATTCTCTGTTTAAATTATCTAATTATTTATTGCAAGTATTTTTATTATGCCAAACAATTCTAGTATCCGGATTATCAGAAGATCAGTTTTCTTGTTTTCTCTTGGTCCTATTTCTTGGAAGGCACGATGCTTTTGACTGTGCCTAATTCTTTGTTTGAAAATCAGAGAGGCTCTAAATGATGTTATCTTTCTCTAGAGAGAACTCACCTAACCTTCAGAAGATAATAGAAAGGAAGATCACTTTTATTGAGCTGTGGGTCGGCTTGAGTCTGGTTATGTAGTATTTTGATGACTAATCTTCCTCTTGTTCTTTTCCTAAGACTTGGAGACTTTAAGAGTTCAAAATCAGAACCTAAAATTTGCATCCTTTCGAACTGTTGGAATTCACTTGGCTTAACTTCTTAGGCTTATTATTGTTTTGGGGTGGTTTTTGTTTCTTTTAAAAAAGAGAAATCCCATTTAGCTTAATTATGAAATAACTTTAGGGCAAAACAATTGCCAAAAGTAAGGCTCATTTATCTGAACTTTTTTTTCCCCAAAAAGAGTTTTTAAACCTTCAAATTTTTACTGCTTTAGCAGCTCTTAACTTGAATATTCATCTTTACTCCCTCTCTGACAAACTTTTGGACTTTTGCTCTGTCCTGAAAATTTGCAAATATTCTGAAGGAATGTGGTGAAAAAAGTTTAGTTCAGCTTAATAAATTTCCTTTCCTTCTGAGTTCTGTCAAGTCCTGACTGTCTCAGCATCTTTCTTTTGCCCTTGAACTTTGAGGAAGTGACGATGATGGAATATTTATCTTAGTTTTATTAAAATGTTTTTATAGAAAAAGAGCTAATATGCTACAAATTTTTTTTTATTTCCATTTCTTTTTTTT
>NW_006399814.1:9680478-9707464 GCF_000299155.1 Elephantulus edwardii
TGGTAGTATTGCCATTTTCACAACATTGAGTCTTCCTATCCATGAGCAAGGGATATTCTTCCACTTTTCAAGATCTCTTTTTGTTTCTTGTAGTAATGATTTGTAATTTTCTTTGAAAAGGTCCTTTGTACTTCTGGTTAAATTTATTCCCAAGTATTTAATCTTGTGATTTAATATGCTACAAATTTTTACATCATAATTAGAAAAGTGTCATTGCTGTTGAGTTGAAATAAACTCATAGCTAACCCACCACTGGATTTTTAGAGGCTATAAATTGCCCAAGGGGAGATTGTCCATCTTTCTGCTGTGCAGCTTTTCTATTGGAGAGGAAACACCGAAATAGGATTTGAATCACCTGAGAGGTGGCACTTTTGGATTAGCAGCACACCTCCCTGCGGCCTGTACTACCAGAGCTCCCGTCATAGTCAGAAACTGGAGTTCATTCATGAAAAATGATTGATCTTTTTCTGTGTGTATGTAATCACTTTTTCTCTCCCTTCTTCCCATTACAGTCAAGTGAGAACCAGCTCATCGTTGACCCTCCCTTGGGTTTCTGGGCCTGCAAGTTGCATGGTAGGAGATTACCTATCTTTCTCCAGCTGGTGGATTTGAACCACTAGAGAAATGTGACCTTGGAGTGGACCACCATAGCTCCCTACATGTAAGTTAACAGGCAGAATTTGAAAGGAAGCAAATTGGTGGCACAAAATCAAAGACAATATTCTAACAATTAGAATTGTTGTTGTGTTGTTGTGTTCCCTCGGGCCAGAACTGATCCATAGCTGAACCTCCAGGGCGTTTTCAGAGGCAGTAAATTGCATGGGAGGAGACTGCCCATCTTTCTCTTGCAGAGCAGCTGGAAGATTGGAACTGCATACTTTTGGATTGGTAGTGAAATTCCTTATCACTGAGCCACTGATCATCCCTAACAATTAGAATTAATTGTCCCCAAATAATATGGGTATGCTTAAGAAGCAGCACATTTCAACTCAATAGAAGGCAAAAGAATTTCGGTACAGTAAAAAAAAAAAAAAATAAAACCACAAAACTCCAGAGGTATCTCTGTCTACATTTTCTTTTCCCTCAAAAGTCCGCCTGGGATCAAAATGGACAAAATTGGCAGGACAATTGGAAGGGAAATAATAATCTTTGTTTCATTCCATGGAAGTCTAGTGATTCTGTCAATCCTAGAGCAGTGCTCTCCCAGTATAATTTTAGTGTTAGACACATGGCCTATCACAGTAATATTCCCCTAATAGCATCACTGTCAGCTTGCCCTACTAAAGCAGCAATCTGGATTACCTATTATGGGACTCCACTAAGTCCCAAAGGATGAGCATGGGACTGAAACGAGGCTGTTCTGCATTCTTCCCTGAGATTGAAATACAGACCTTGGAACTTAGAAGTCTTTCTAGCTAGAATGACTAAATTGGAATGGTGCATGACTTACACTTGTTAGTGGCCACTTTCCTTGCAAACGTGGTGGAAACCTGTCTATTGAAGAGAAGTAAGGCTGAAACAGATAAGCAAAGCTGATAAAGATAAAAATTTCTGGGTCCAGCCATGTGTAAAGATGGTAAGAATCTACTCCCACACACAACCCCCACCACCCCAAACTAGTTTTGTCTGAATTTCTGTAGTTTTTAATGAAAATGATTTTGAGTAAGTGATTGTCTAACTTTTCAAAAGAGGAATATAAGACTCCTAGGGAGGAAGTCTGAACTCTAAGTCGTATAGCCCTGGTGTACAAGTTGCCGCACAGCGGTAACTTGTGGTTGCTGTGAGGCTGAACACTGTGACACTGATGTGTCAAATGCATTAATGGTTGGTCACCCAATGCGGACAGAGAGTGGGGTGCAGCTCCCCCATTAAAACAAGCTTGGAAAGAGGAGTGGCATCCACTTCCGTAATAGCTTGCCTCCGGAAACCCTATGAACCTGGAAAGAGGATGAAAGACACCCAAGCGTTGTGGACTCTCCTTCATAGGGTTGCTATGAGTTGCCTGCAACTCGACAGCACTTAACAGCAACAACAGGGAGGAAGTGACTAATAAAATTATGGTGAAGTATTTGGCCTTGAAAACATGTAATTCTTACTGGTTTGTATTCTCATTACCAAAGTCCACTGGGAATTGTGCTTGCAATCTAAGTGTGGAGCTTCTGTGGTGCTCTGTGCACCAGCGGCTCCTCTGGAGAAGAATGGGCAGTCTTCTCCTGTGCAATTTATAGTCTCAGAAAACTGCTAGAGGATCAGCCATGCAACACTTGTGATTCAACTGTAATGACCTTTGGAATGCTTTGTCTATTCCATATTGTGAATTATTAGAGTCAAGAATTCTGAAGCTTCGTCTGACATACTTTGAGCATGTTGCAAGGAGGGACTGGTCCTTGAAGAGGGACATCATGTTTGGGAGAGTGGAGGGACGGTGAAGGAGAGGAAGACTCTCGATGAGATGGATCGATTCTGTGATTGGGCTGGTGGGAATGAGTGTGTCAGAGATGGCGAGGTTGACACAAGACAGAACGGCATTTAGGGCTCTTGTACGTAGGGTCGCTATGAGTCTCAAGCAACTCGATGGCACATTACAACAACAACAATTCTCTGAATCATCCAATTACCACCCAACTCATTGCACCAGAGTTGGAATCGACTCATAACTGATCCTGAAGCGAGTTTTTAGAGGATCCATACCATATGGGAGGGGATTGCTCATCTTTCTCCCAACAAGCAGCTGGTGGATTTGAACTGCCAATCTTTGAGTTGACAGCACAACTCCTTACCCACTAGGCCACCAGAGCTCCTTTTTATCTGGTAGTAATTTCAAAATATGCCTGCATATTAGCTGGCTCACTCTGCTTTTCCTGAATAAAACCGGAAGAAACTGTGAGAAGAGAAACCTCAAGTCGGAGCCTCAAACCACAAAGCCATCTTCAAAGGAGCACAGATTAGGAGCAAATGAGGTAACAGAAGATGGTGACACTTCTGTTATGCAAAACTGATATGCAAAATTCTAGCAGTTCCACGAACACAGGGTTCAGTCATGATCAGTAACATTCATTTACAAGGTGGTGTATCAGAGTAAATTGTGTGAAAGTGGGCAGTTCTTGGATTTAGTAACACAATGAATAATGTTGAGTAAATGTGGGCGCTTAATGATGGATGCATTTTGAGATTCTTCTATTTGAACTATTGACAAGTGTATGCTAGCTCATTCTTTGTGATAAGATTTCTTAAACCACAAACAGGATGTAGACAAATAATGAAAAAAGTTTCATTGTCAGAGAAAAAAGATTGACAGATAAAGAATTAGTTTTGCCTATCTTTGTAAAAGTACCCAGCTGCTTTAAAACTTGCTCTTTTCTGGTTTGAAATTCAACCATGAAAGACAAGTCCAAAAGATTCCTTGTATAATCACTACCACTCTCAGGTTGAATTGGCAAAATAGAGTATACTATGAATTTCTATAATAAAATGAAATATTCTTTAAAGTAAGAAAATCTTCAGTTGAAAATCAGGTCTCAGTTATATGAGTTTACTTGTTGTTTCCCTCAAAAATTCTACCTTTTAAGTATAGTGTACTATAGCAACTCTTTTTTAACTTTTAAAATTCATATAAAACATCATCTATGGGTAAATTTTGTTCTGATTTACTGATGGCACCAACATCAACTTGCCAAGTCATTTGCTGTAGCAAAATGTATCATTTGAGAGCATGGTTCACCATTTAGCAACGATTTCTTGTGTTTATAGTTCCTTCTGTTTTGTCTCCGGGCACACGTCACTGTCCTCTGAGAAATACTGAAAACCTGGCTGTTCTATTTAGGAACTTACAGGCTTCTACAATAGCACCACAGGCAGTTTTCATCATTGAGTGTTCATTCAATAAATATGTGCCATTCATTGTTGAAGATTCTGAAAATAGACGTAGACAGGTCTGAAGAAGTTCTTCCTTTTGAAACTTTTATGCTTGTGGTAAAGAGAGGAAAATACAAGGAATAAGCAAATAAAAGATTACTTAAGAGATTGATGAACACTACAAAGAAAACAGGCAGTCTGATAGTGTGTGTGTGTGTGTGTGTGTGTGTGTGTGTGTGTGTGTGTGTGTGTAGTGTGTGATAAGAGGTTGTGGGATGAGCGTAGTATGAGTGAGGCCATTTAGGAAAGTCCTTACTGAGAAGGTGACATTTCAGCCCAAACCTGAGTAACAGGAAGAATCAAGCCTGTATATTCCAAACCAAGAGAGCAGGAACAAAAAGAGTAACTCCTATCGTATAGGAAGAAAGAGTGAAAATAATTGTGAGGAAGTGATGAGAAGAGAAAAGGAAGCAGAGTTCTGAGCCTGTGTGCAACCCAGCAGGACAATGATTCTTTAACATTTAGGTTTTGAAATACCTCTCTGCCTGATGGTAGAAAATAGATTATAGGAGCAGACCAAGAGATGAGGAAGACCACTGGTTATGCATGTAGGCTGATTCTACACAAGGTTGCCAAGCAGTGTGGGTAAGGGGAGTTGGAAGCCAGACCTTGTTCTACTCGCCAAGCCCTATATCCGGTGCTGGTTACAGGCACTGGGAGAAACAGGCAGGCTCTTCTCTCACACACCATGGCAGGAAGCAGCTTCAGGAGTGAAACAGCAAAGGATTCTGCAATAATCTTTGCAAAATGGTGATGGTTAGATTGACTCAATTGAGTAAATTGGATTTAAGGTATATCCAGAAGTAAAGCTGAAAAGACTCACTAATTAAATATATAGAAAAAAATATAAAAGTCAAGAATGAGCCTTAAGCTTGTGGGGTGTGGTGGTGTAACCTACTGAAGTGGAGAAAAAATGAGAATGGGATTTTTCTCCTTTTTTTTTTTTTACTGGCAGAGTGGATCAAAAATTTAGTCTGGGTTAAATTCTAATTTTGTTCTAAGATACATTTTCAATGTCAAGAAATTAAATTTATGAGTTGAAAAAGTTATGATTTCATTACATCAACTAAGGAGTACAAAGAAATCATAGCCTTTTCTGGAAAATTTGTCTTGACAAATTGAGACAAGTGCAAGAAAGGGAGCCTACTTAGTGTTTGTCCTCACTGGTATTCCTGGTCTGAAAGAATTTAAACAGACTTAATGTCTCAGAAACTCCTTGCCCTAATCTTACTTTTCATTTTAAAATGATAAACAAAGAGGCCCTATAGAACGCCTCTCTGAAGTGCTTAGAAGGAGCTTGTAGAGGTTTTTGGTATGTTCTGGTTTCTCTGAGGAGAGCTCTGGTGGCATAAGCTGTAGTCTGTAGTCCATGGGACACTGTTACCCAAAATGCTGTTTTGCTGGTGATCCAAATACATCAGCTGCTCAAAGCGAGAATATGAGAACTCCTCCTCCATGATGATTTTGTTTGGGCATGTGGCCAGTCCTTGGAGAAAGACATCCTGCTTGGAAGGGTGGAGGGACAGTGCAGGAGAGGAAGACCCTGGAGGAGAGGGATTGATTCAGAGAGTAGGACAATGGGGGTTGGTGTGTCAGAGACAGTGAGAGTGGCTTCAGGACAGGGCAGGCTTCAGAGCTACTGTGCATAGGGCCACTATGTGTCACAGGTGACGCGAGGGCACATAACAACAATGACAACATTATGATTTACAGCCTCAGAAACCTGATGAAAAGTCGCTGAGTTGGAGCTGACTTGAAAGCAGTGAGTTTTTGAGGTCTACTCTTGGTTGTACAATAGTGCACCTCATTTACATGGCTACTGTTCACTTGCTGGTATTTATACTCCTGAAGCTGACAGCCAGTGTGACTTGTTCAAGGCTTGATGAGGGCTTTGGGATATTCTGACTTGCTCAGCCTCATATCCGTTGATCCTCTTGTATTTGCCATATTTTTAAGTCAGTTTCTGGCCCAAATGCCTGCCTTGCTCCTCATAAGTCCAGTTCTGAAGATGCCCATTAGCTCTTTACCTAGCGTCTTTCCATGGATTATTTAAGGATATGTGACATTTTTTGAGTCTTATCCTTAGCGCATGGGAAATGTTTACTCTGACTCAATAACAGAAGGAAACATTCCCTGGTCCCAAGTTGCCATCACAGTCACTAGCATCTTCTGTTAATTGGTGGGGTTATTATGCCAATCCATTTTACCAATGGTCTCCTGCTACCTTGTTGACCCTCTGCTTCATCAAACATGAGATGCACCTTTAGAGACTCATCCCTCCTGATGTATCCACATCAAAGGAATTGGACAGTGGTCTGTTGTGATCTATAAGATTTTTTTTTATTGGCTGTTTTTTGTTGTTCTTTTTTCCCCAAGTAGATCTGTAAGCCTTTCTGAAAATACTCTGTCATAGTCTAGAAGCTCTGTTGAAACCTGTCTACCATGGATCACTCAGCAGGAGTTGGAAATATTGGTGGCGTCATTTCCAGCATCATGATATAAGCACAAGTCACTACAGCACTGCAAACTAACACATGATTGTGGATGTGGGAACTAAGTGGTTCATAGAACTAAAATCCAGATCCTTTTCTTCCTAACAATTGATTTTACTCACATTTTCACCACTACCTTCTATCCACTGCTCAATTTCATAAGATCTCCTTTCAGAGTTGTTATAGTTATATACTATCAAGTCAGAATCTACTCATAGCTGACGCTTTGACAGTTTTCAGAGGGTGTAAATCCCACAGGAGGAGGTTGCCCATCTTTCTCCCATGGAGCAGCATGTGGATTTGAACTGCCTGCCAGTGAGTTGGCAGCACAGCTTTTTACCCAGTAGGTCACCAGAGCTTTCAGACTACTCAAAGTAAATCAAACATAAATCCCTTTCTTTCAGAATTCTCCTCAAGATCAATAACAAATCCTTAACTGTGTATATCGTAATAAATTATGGATAACATTGAGAAGACTAGAAATCCCTGAACATGAAATTGTTCTCCTGTAATACTCATATGTAGATCAAGAAGCTGTTATCTGAACAGAATAAGGGAACACTTCTTGGCTTAAAATCAGGGAAATTGTATGTCAGGATTGTATCTCTTGTTCTTATGTGTCCAATCAGTATGTTAAATAATTTGATAATAGGTTGAATCATATGAAGAATATTGTGGCATAAAAGTCAGTGGAATACACATTAATCTTTTGCATTATGCAATGATACAACCTGGCTCGCCAAAGTGAGGAGGATTTGAAACAATTTCTAGAGAAGATCACACATTACTGCCTTTAATATGGATTTACATTCTAATATCCAGAAAACAAAAATCCTCACTATTGGACCAACAGATGGAGAAAAAAATTGAGGATGTCAACAGTTTTATTTTCCTCGATTCCACATTTAGTACACAAGATAGCAGCAGTCAAGAAATCAGAAGACATATAGCCTTGGGAAAATCTACTGTCAAGAACCTCTCCAAAGTGCTGAAGGGCAATGATGTAATTTTAAAACCTGAAGTGTGCCTGATTCAAGCCATGGCCTTTTCAGTTGCTTCCTATGCATCTAAAAGTTAAACAACGAATAAGGATGAAAGAAGAATAGATGCCTTTGAACTGCCATATTGAAGGAGAATACAGACTCTTCCTGCACTCCCAAAAGAACAAAGAAGTCTATTTTGGAAGATGTGCAACCAGCTTGCTCATTAAAGGCAAAGATGGTGAAACTTGGTCTCACACTTACTTCGGGTAAGTTGGCAGGAGGGACCAGTCCTTGGAAAAAAGACATCATTCTGGGAAGGGTAGAGGATTCGCGAGAGGAATACCTTCAACAAGATAAATGGAAACAGTGACAGTAGCAATGGACTTGAGCTTATCAGAGCTCACGAGGATGACACAGGACAGAGCAAGTTTCAGATCTGTTCTTCATACGGGGTTGCTAGAAGTTTCACTTGACTCGGCTGCACCTGACAACAAGCACCTGATAACAACTAACAGCCGGCTTGGGCAGATGTTCAGAGCAGAGTGATGAGCTCCCATTTATTTCCTCCCTTCTTTCCTAGAGAATAATTTTGTACTTGAAAATAAATGGACTTCTTACTTTGTATTTTCTTGGTCCATTCTTCTCTTAACCTGGGTCAGTTACACCACAACATAATCACCAGAGTTAGGGCAATCTTCTCTTTCATTTGAATCATGATATTTTGTACTATCATAGTATTTTGTACTATGAAACTGTCATAGTAATTATTCTAACCTCTCTTCTGTACTTTGGTAGATGAAGTCATGTAGGTAAATTACCCAGTTATTGATAAAAGTAACAAATCTGGACAAATATAAAAATATTATAAGAGGACTTTGTAGCTCTAGGAAGGTGTCAGTGCTAAGGTTATAATTTGGGGGTCACCAGGATATGAATGCCATGTCATGAAGGAGAAAACAGAGAGCCCCACGCTGAGTACTAGGATAACCCAATATGTAGAGATAGGGGAAAGGAGCCATTCAGACTCATGGTGACCCTTTAGGACAGAGCAGAACTGCTTCATTGAATTTCCAAGGCTGCCAGTCTTTATGGAAGCAGACAACTTCATCTTTCTACCATGGAATGGCTGGTGGGTTTGAACTGCTGAACTTTTTGGTTAGCAGTTAGGTACTTTAATCACTGGGTCATCAGCATTCCTTTGACAAAAAGGAAAGGAACCAGCAAAGAATATGAGAAAAAGCAGATCATGAGGTAGAAAAAAAAAATTAAAATGAATAGTGACCCCTGGGGCCAAGAGAGGAGCAGACTTTCAGGGGGAAAGAGTCTTTGTCTGGATAGAATATTGCTCACAAATCAAACCTGCAAAAGGACCCTAACACATAACTCTGACTCTGGCCCTCAATTCTTCTCAGAAGGATAATATTGATGATCTGTAATGTATAAAAAAAAAACACAACAGTACGTGGTCTACAGAATTACTGTTCTGTTACACAACATCATAAAATCACACCACTAGTTTATTTAAGGTGATGCTCTGTTCAGTGAATTCTGTGCTCTTTGAGCCAACATGAAACCCATCAGGATGACTATGAACATGTGCTACTGGAGATCCCCCATGGTTACTGAGAATTTTAGAGGTAGCCACAGGATCTGCCAGCCTGTCTCTTAAGAAGCATTTTAAAGACCAGGATGACTGTTTCTTTCTCTACCTATCTTTTTCTGAAATCAGCTTGGGAAATATATCAGTCTTTTTTTTTTCCAGGCACACAGTAAAGCACAAGGTTATGTGAGTGAGGTTTCTTCTGAATTATAGTCCTTTTACTTGGGCATTCTGGAAATAGTAGAAGGGTAGCCAGAGGTAATTCTTCCTTTTCCACCATAAAGAACAGTGGAAAAAGATCTCAAAGTGTGCATCATGTCTGTATCTCCCCACTAAGTTCTTGGTGCTTAACCCTCTACCTTGTCTTTCATTTGAAGCTTTTACAGTGGTCACTGTAGGGTTTTATTAATTTATTCATTCATTTTACAGATTTAACCAAATCAAGATACCAAGGATGATGGAGAAAACAATCTAAAAATAGTGTTTGAATTGAGAACTTGAATATTTAATTGTCAACTTTAGGTCCCTTAGTACAATCAATAATGGCTTTAATCTTGATTCTGCCTCTCATCACCTTAGTAGACTTGGAGAATCAACCAATTAGTTAAGGGAAATAGGGAGAAGCCTTCTCTTGAATGAGGACTGGACTTCCTGGGCCTGTTACTAGTCATTGAAAAAGGTTGAGTCAGGAAACAAGGTAAAAACCACCAGGATGTAACGCATCCAAGGAAGCAGAATAGAGAGCTCCATGACAACCAGTTCTTTTGTGTATAGTGACTCAGTTTATTCTTCCTAGATCATTCAAGAATTTGAGCATAGCATCATTCAGTGTTGCAACTTGAGGCTTGAATTTGTTTTTTGTTTCTTTTAGCTTGAGAAAGAACAAGTACTATGCTTTTCATTTTCTAACTCTAGCTCATTGCACATTTCAGTATAATACTTTGTTTTGTCTTTTCTAAAAAAATTATTATTAATTTTATTGAAAATTTACAAAGACTTTGAATTTCCATCCATTCATTCATTCATTGTTGCACTTTTCTCCCTGTCCCCCCCAGCCCCTCCCAATACGCTCTTCCCTTTGAAAAGTAAAAGAAAAATTCTTTCATTGTTTTAAAATCCCTCCCTTCTGGTCCATTCAACTATGCAGCCTTCGTTCTGGACTCCTGTCATGACAATAATACCTAATTGCACATCCCTTTTAAACTGTTTTCTCCCTCATCTGTTTCAGTGAAGTACACATTATTTATCCCATCTTTCTCGGTCTCCCCCCAATCCACAAGGCAGTCCTGTTTTACAACAGTAGTACTACACAGTATTTGTCATTTTGTGACTGAGATATTTCATTCAGCATAATGTCCTCCAGCATCAACCCATTCTGAATAATATTTCATGAGTTCCTGGTTTTTGAATGCAGTGTAGTATTTCATTGTGTGAATATACCACAGCTTTTCTATCCATTCTTTTGTTGATGGGCACTTAGGCTGTTTCCAACTCCTTGCTATTGTGAACAAAGCCATGATAAACATGGGTGTGCGTATATCTGCTTGGGCGGCAGTTATGGTGTCTTTTCAATCTGCTCTTTGGACTCTTCTCTTTCAGCAGCTCTTCCTTCCTTCCCTCCCTCTTTTCTTTCTTTCTCTCTTTCTTTCTTCTTCTTGGCTCTATAGTGCTATTTCTAGAGTCTCTTCTGACATCCATTTTGGCATTTTCTTTCTCTGTTGGCTGTGTAATGACCTTTGGTTTTCTTCATGGATAATATTCTTGATATCATTCTATAACTCATCTACCCTTTAATCATTAGTGTTCTATGCCTCAAATCTATTCTTGAGATTATTCTTGAATTCAAGTGGGATAGATTCAAGATTGTATTTTGTTTCTTTGTACTTGCTTTCATTTTCTTCATTTGAACTTGTACATAAGTAATTGATGATCTGCTCTACAGTGAGAATCTGCTCTGGTTTTGACTACAGATATTGAATTTCTCCAATGATTTTCCCCACAAATGTAGTCTTTTTGATACCTGTGCAGCCCATCAGAAGAGGTCCATGTGTATAGTCATTGCTTAAAATACAGTCATAACAATTGGTGACTGGAAAGAGGCTGAGTTAGATATAATAGTAGAATTGGTAAGAAGTGGTTAGGTGTTATAAATGTTTTGAATTTACAGTGAGGAGTATTTACAGATAGTTGTATATAGTGCATGAGAAAGAAATCTTTTTAGCATGAACTAGAAAGTAAATATTTTGCTGCTATTCATAAGGCTTTCATTGACCAATTATTTCAGAAAAGTAGGTGGTTAGTCCTGCTCTCTAGTTTGTCTTAGTCTTGAAACAGCTGAAATCTGCCAGCCATCACTGGTTTTGCTTGTATTTGAAATACTGGTGGTATGGCTTCTAGCATCACAACGCGCAAACCACCACAGTACAACAAACTGACAATTTCGTTTTCCTTGGATCTACAGACAATATCTATGGAAACAGCATTTAAGAACTCAAATCAAGTATTTATTTCATTGCATAAGTCTGCTGCAGAAGACCCCTGTAAAAAGGAATCATGCCACTTGGAGGACCAAGGTTTATCTGATATGTTGTTGTTGTTATATGCCGTCGAGTCACCTGCGACTCATAGCGACCCTATGTACAACAGCCCTAAACTCCGCTCTGTCCTGTGCCAATCACACTGTCTCTGACACTCTCATCCCAATTATCCCAGTCACTGAATCAATCCACCTCATAGAGGGCCTTCCTCTCCTGCGCTGTCCCTCCACCCTCCCAAGCATGATGTCCCTCTCCAAGGACCGGTCTCTCCTCACAACATGTCCAAAGTATGTTAGACGGAGCCTCAGAATCCTTGCCTCCAAGGAGCCACCCGGTTTAACCCTTTCCAGGACAAATCTGTTTGTTTTCCTAGCAGTCCATGGTATTCTCAATACTCTTCTCCAGCACCACAGCTCAAAGGCATCAATTCTCCTTCTGTCCTCCTTGGTCATTGTCCAACCTTAGTCTACAAAGAGACACCATTGCTCTTCAGCACTTTGGAGAGGTCCCTAACAGAAGACTTTCACATGGCAATGTGCCTTTTAATTTCCTGGCTGCTGGTGCCAAGAGTGTTGACTGTGGAGTCAAGCAAACTAAAGCTGTGTACAACCTCAATCTCTTCACCATCCATCCTGATGCTGCCAATTGGTCCAGTGGTGAGAATCTTTGTCTTCTTGACATTGAGCCTCAATCCATATTGTAGGCTGCAGTCCTTGATACTCTGCAGCAGGCGCTTCAGGCCCTCTTCAGTTTCAGCAAGCAGGTTTGTGTCATCCGCATAATGCAGATTGTTGATAAATCGTCCACCAATCTTGACCCCACATTTCTCCTCCTAGAGCCCAGCCTCCCGGATAATCTGTTCTGCATATAGGTTGAAAAGGTATGGAGATAGGATGCATCCCTGGTGTACGCCCTTCCCAATTTTGAACCATGCAGTGTTCCCTTGCTCTGTTCCGACGACTGCCTCCTGGTCCAAGTATAAGTTTCGCATTAGAACTATCAAGTGTTCTGGGATTCCCATTCTTCTCAGAGTCAGCCATAGTTTGTTATGATCTACACAGTCAAATGCCTTTGCATAGTCAATAAAACACAGATAGACATTCCTCTGGTGTTCCCTGCTTTCAGCCAAGATCCATCTAACATCAGCTACAATATCTCTAGTACCACGACCCCTTCTAAACCCAGCCTGGACTTCTGGTAGTTCTCTGTTGATGTGCTGTTCCAGTCGTATTTGGATAATCTTCATTAAAATCTTGCTTACATTTGAAATCAGTGATATTGTTCTGTAGTTTCCACATTCTGTTGGGTCACCTTTCTTTGGGATAGGAACAAATATCCATCTCTTCCAGTCAGTTGGCCAAGTGGTCGTTCTCCAGATTTCTTGGCACAATTTGGTGAGCACGTCCATGGCAGCATCTGTTAACTGAAATATGTCAATTGGTATACCATCTATTCCTGGAGCCTTATTTTTTGCCATATCCTTCAAAGCAGCCTGAACTTCTTCTTTCATCACCATAGGCTCTTGCTCATATGTTGTTTCATGAAATTCTTCTGTGTCTTCCAATTCCTTTCGATACAGTGACTCAGTATATTCTTTCCATCTTCTTTTAATACTTCCTGAATCATTTAACATTCTGCCGAAAGCATCCTTGATTATAGCAACTCGAGGTTTGAATTTGTTCTTCAGTTCCTTGAGCTTAAGATATGCTGAACGAGTTCGGCCCTTTTGATTTTCTGACTCCAACTCCTAAGTCTTGATATTTTCTATTACCTCATATGCATGTGAAAGTTGGACAATAACTAAGAAAAATTAAAGAAGTAATTAATGCTTTTGCATTAAAGTATTGAAGGAGAATATATTGCCAAAAAGAACTAATAAATCTCTATTTCAAGGATAGCCAAAATGCTTCTTTGAAATAAGGATGCTGAGACTTCATCTTACATGTTTTGAGCTTTTTGTTAGGTATGATCAGCCCCTAGAGAAAGACATCCTTCTCAGTTGAAAGAGAAGAACACTATCAGTGAGATAGATTGACACGGAACTGTAACAAAGGGCCTAAGCACAGCAGAAATTGTGAGGATGACACAGGACTGGACAGGGTCTTGTTCTGTTGTTCATAGGATGAGTGAGTCAAAGCCAAGTCACTAGCACATAACAACAACAAATAACATCAGAGGAAGGTATGAAATACTGGTTTAGAAACTCTGTTTTGATCATGTCAAGTTTGAAATGCCAAATAGATCTCTAGAAGGGGTCCTTAAGGAATTGTTAGATGATGACTCAGATTTATTGTCTTCTTTCAATTCTACCTGGTAGCTACAACATAGAACAGAGTAGAATTACACTGTGGAATTTCCTAGGCTCTATAAAGCAAAGTACTACAATGGAATGTGCAAAGAGCTGAAATAAAAAGAAAGGAAAAAAAGAAGAACTTGCTTAGCACTTCTCAAGCTGAAGGAACTGAAGAACAAATTCAAGCCTCAAGTTGTAATACTAAAAATGCTATGGGCAAAATATTGAATGATCCAGGAAGCATTAAAAGAAGATGGAGGGAACATATGGAGTCACTGTACAACAAAGGATTGGCTGATACAGATACATTTCAGGAAGTAGCAAAAGATCAAGAACCAATGATAACAAAAGAGGAAATTCAAGCTGCTCTAAAGGAATTGGAAAAGAAAAAGGGGGGGGAGCCCCAAGAATTGATGAAGTACCAATTGATGTATTTAAACAAATGGATGTAGCCCTGGATGAGCTCACCAGGTCATGCCAAGAAATCTAGAGGACAGCTATCTGGCAAACTGACTGGAAGAGATCCGTATTTATTTCCGTCCTCAAGAAAGGTACTCTAAAAGAATGCAGAAGTTGTTGGACAATATTACTGATATCAAATGCAAGCAAAATCTTGCTGATGATTATTAAAAAAATTACTAGAACAGTACGACAATTGGAGAACACTAGGGATATCAGTATTGATGTCAGATGGATCATGGCTGAAATAGAGAGTACCATAAGTGTGTCTGTTTGTGTTTTATTGACTATGCAGAGGCACTCATTTGTCTGTGTGGATCACAATAAATTGTAACTAAGATTGAGAAGAATGGGAATCTCAGAGTATTTGATTGTGCTCATGAAAAACTTGTCTCTAGACCAGGAAGCTGTTGTTTGAACAGAGCAAGGGAACAATACAGGGATGTATCCCTTCTTCATACCTTTTCAATCTATATCCTGAGCAGATTACTTGAGAGGCTGGGTTTTATGAAGAAGAATATGATATCAGGATTGGAGGAAGAATCATCAACAACCTGTGTTATGCAGTTGACACAACCTTGCTCTCTGAAACTTGGAACTTGACATGTTTGGTGTAGAAGGTTAAGGACTACAGCCTTCAATATGGATTGAATCTCAACATTAAGAAAACAAAGATCCTCACCACGGGGCCAATAAGCAGTATTTTCTTCATGATAGATGGAGAAAAGATTGAGGTTGTTAATTATTTCATCTTGCTCAGATCCACAATTAACACCCTTGGCACCAGTAGTCAGAAAATCAAAAGATGAGTTACATTAGGAAAATCTGCTGTCAAGAACCACTGCTGAGTGTTGAAGAACAAGGATGTCGATGTAGAGACTAAGGGGTGCTTGATTCAGGCTCTAGTCTTCTCAGTTACTTGCTATGTACTGAGAGCTGGACAATGAATAAGAATGACAGAAAAAGAATCAATGCCTTTGGCTTTTGCTCCTGGAGAAAAGTATCAAAAGTGTCATAGACTCCCAAGAGAAAAAACAGATCTATTCTGGAGAAGGTAAAACCAGGTTGGTCCTTAGAGGCAAGGATTTTGAAACTTCATCTCATATACTTTGGGCATGTTGCCAGGATGAGCCAGTGCTTGGAGAGGGACATCATGCAGCTCAGAAGAGGAAGACCCTGGATGAGATGGAGTGACACTGTGACTGTGGCAATGGGGTCAGGTTTGTTGGAAATGGTGAGATTGATTCAAAGCAAAGTTCAGAGCCATTATTGGTAAGGTTGCAGTACCTCATAGTTGACTTGATAGCACATAACAACATTTATGAGAGCTTTTATGCATCTACTTTATGTACTGGAGTGACTTGTGTATTATTGTGATGATGGGATCTATGCTACTACCAATATTTCAGATACCAGCAGGACCATTCATAATAGACAGATTTCAATAGAGTGGCCAGACTAAGATAAAGAAACAGGATTGGCCATCTACTTCTAAAATAACTGGCTTTTCAAAACACATGAGTAATCACAAGAACTTTATTAGACATAGTACTAGAAGTAGAGCATATCAGATTCTCAAAAAGGAGGGAAAATAGCTGCAAACATTCATTAATGATTGGAACATGGATGCACACCCATGTTTATTGCTGCTTTGTTCTCTATAGCAAACAGTTGGAAACAGCCCAAGAGTCCATCAACAAATGAATGGATAGAGAAACTGTGGTATATTCATACAATGGAATATTATGCAGCACTGGAAAAAAAACTCATGAAATATACAAAATGGGTTACCATGGAGGACATTATACGGAGTGAAATATCTCAGTCACAAAAAAGACAAAACTGTATGATCCCACTGTTATAGAACAGGACTGATATGGGGCCTGGGGAAAAACTAAGAAAAGAGTAGATGAATAGTGTACATGGCATTGAAACAGACAAGGGAGAGAACTGAATAAAAGGAACATATGAATAGGCATTATTGGCATGCCAAGAGTCCAGAATAAGAGCTGCATAGTAAAGTGGTTTGGGGGGGGGAACAACTGTATAACAATGAAAGAACTCTTTCCAAAGAAAAAAGCAAACTGGGGGAGGGGGAACAGGGAGTAAAATATATAACAATGAATGAATGGAAATAAAAAAAGGAATTGGAACATGGAATGTGAAATATAGAAACATAGAAAATGGGAAGTTTTTGAAAATCAAAGGGAATATATAAAGATCAACACCCTAGGCATTAGTGAGCTGAGATGGACTGGAATTAGCCACTTTAACTCAGAGAATCATGTGATCTATTATACTGGGAATGAATTATAATGAAGAATTATATTGCATTCATAGTGAAAAAAAAAACAAACAAAAACCATTTCAAGATCTATGTTAAAGGGACCTCTTGTGGCCTAGTAGTAAGAAGCTGTGCTGTAACACCAAAGGCATCTACTTTGGATACTCCAGTGCACCTTAGAGGAAGAATGGGTAATCTGCTGAGTGATTAACTGCCTCTGAAAACCCACTGGAGGGTCAGCTATGAGTCAGTTCTGACTTAACAATACACAACTACAACAACAATCCTAAAGTACAATGCTGTGAATGATAGGATATTGTCCATACATATCTTTGAAATGTGCAATTTATCGAACAGTTTCACTAATATCACACACAAGCAAAATCCTGCTGAAAATGATACAAAAACCACTGGAACACACATCAGCAGAGAACTGCCAAAAATACAAGCTGAGTTTAGAAGAGTTCATGGCACTAGAGACATTATCGCCAATGTCAGATGGAAGAATACCAGAGGAATGTCTGTGTTTCATTGACTATGCAAAGGCAGTTAACTGCATGAATCACAGCAAATTGTGGCCTAGAATACTTGATTGTGCTCATGCAAACCCATACTCAGATCAGGAAGCAGTCCTATACTTGCAGTTATTGCTGTGTGCCATCAAGGCAATTCCAACTCATGTAGAGACCCTACAGGATAGACTAGAATGGCTCCATAAGGTTCTAGCCTAATACTCTTTATAGGAGCAAATCACCAGGGTTACACACACACACACACACACAGAGAGAGAGAGAGAGAGAGAGAGAAACATGAGCAAGCTCAAACTACCTACCTTCTATTTAGTAGCCAAACTCTTAACCACTGTTTTTAGGTACCAACATGTCAGTCCTAACTCATGCTGTTGTTGTGTACCATTGAGTCAGAACCAACCGTGTTTTCAGAGGTAGTTAGTAACTTAGGAGGCAATTGTCTATCTTTCTCCCAGGGAGCGTCCTCAAACCGTGTGCCTTCAGCATTGCAATGCAGCTTCTTGCTACTAGGCCACCAGAGTTCCCTAACTCATAGCAACACTTAACTCATGTACAACAGAATCAAATTCTGCAGATCTTGCTGCATCCATACCGTCTCTGCTGTGCTTAAGCCCACAGTTTCAGTTACTGTGTCTCTCTCTCTTTGAGGGTCTTCTCCTTCTCTGAATTTCCGTCTTTCCCATCATGATGTCTTTTTCCAAGGACTGGTCCCTGTTAACAACATGCCCAAAGTATGTGACACACAGCTTCACCATCTTTGTCTCTAAGGTACCTCCTCTGGCTACAGTTCTGCCAAAACAGATTTGATGTTCTTTTAGACTTTCAACTGACATCCTTGCTCCTTAGCATTTAAAAGAGGTCCTTGCCCATCAACAAATGAATGGAAAGAAAAACTGTGGTATAGTCACACAATGGAGTACTATGCAGCTCTGAAAAACAAGGAACTTGTAAAATATTACACAACATGGAGGACATTATGCTGAGTGAAATATCTCAGTCACAAAAGGACCACTATTAAGAGCAGGACTGATATGGGCAGTGGGGGGAAACTAGGAAAAAAGGGGACAGATAATGAACACTGAATTAGAACAGGTGAGGGAAAGAATTGTTTAAAAGGAATCTATGATTAGGCATTATTTGTATGACAACAGTCCAGAATAAGAGACACATAGCAAAGTGAACTGGGGAAAGGGGTAGGGAGGGAAGAAATTATGTAACAATGAATTTTTTTTAAATTTTTTTTAGCGAACTAGAGGGTGAATGGAGGAGAAGGGAGGAAAATGTGCAACAAGAATAATGAAAATCCAGTTTTCTGTAAACTTTTGTTAAAAATCACAATTTTTAGAAAGTCACAAAAAGTAAATGAATAAAAGAGGTCCTTGACAGCAGATTTTCCCAGCACAACATATCTTTTGATCTCTTGACTGCTGCTACCATGGCTGTTGATTGTGGATCCAGTCTTGAGCTCTCTAATACACTACCTCCTTTACCACCTCAGAGAAGCCCAGTGAAAGGCTGCGTTCATTAACAATCGGTAAAATATAGAGCCTCCAAAAGAAACACCTGTTGCTATTAGGTTAAACACACACACACACACACACACACACACACACACACACAGACACCCAACCCAAAAAACAAAACAAAAAGCAAAGCAAAGAAACACTATAAGATTCATAATCCAGAAATGCGTGTGTCAAAGATGCATCCTGTCTCCATACTTTTTCAATCTATATGCGGAACAGATTATTTGGGAGGCTGGACTTTATGAGGAGGAATGTGACATCAGGATTAGAGGGAGACTTATCAACAATTTATGTTGTGTAGATGACACAACCTTGCTTGCTGAAATTGAGGAGAACCTGAAATGTTTGCTGCAGAATGTCAAAGACTGTAGTCTTCAATATGGATTGAAGCTTAACATAAAGAAGACAAAGAAACTCCCCACTGGGCCAACTGGCAGCACCATGATAGATGGAGAAGAGATTGAGATTGTTAACAATTACAACCTTTGTTTGTTGACTCCATGACCAACACCCATGGCACCAGCAGTCAGGAAATCAAAAGACAAATTGCACTGGGAAAATATGCTGTCAGGAATCTCTCCAGAATACTGAGAAGCAACGATATCAATATGGAGATTAAGGTGCATCTGGACATGACCTTCACAATTACTTGTTATGCATCACAGAGCTGAACAATGACAAAAGATGACAGAAGAAGTTGTGGTGCTGGAGAAGAGTCTTAAACATACCATGAGCCACCAACAAGATTGTGTTTTTCTCTTTTTTTGAGCTTAGGACTTTGAAGCTCTGTCTCACATACTTTGAGCACATGGCCAGAAGAGATTAATCCTTGGAGAAGGACAACATGTTTGGAAGTGTGGAATGACCGCAGGAGAGGAAAACCCCAGATGAAATAGCTTGATATGGTAACTGGGGCAATGGGGATAGGTGTGTCAGAGTAAGTGAGAATGGCTTAAAACAGGGCACGCTTCAAAGTTGCGGGCAACTTGAAGGCACGTAACAACAACATATATATACCAATAACTTAAGCTAAAGATGAAGAAATTAAACTCTTGAAGTCTCAAATTGATCAAACATGCAAGCAAGATGCATGAATAGTAACTGGTTACTGGAATACAAAAATTGAAAACAAGGAGTATTAATTGGAAAATATTGACTTGGTGTGACAGAAATGAGACTGGAGATCCAATGATAGAATTTTGTTTAATCAATAATTTATTCATTTCAAATACCTTTAAAATAAACATAAATTATGACTATACATGGATCTCACCTGAGAAATCAGATTCACTATGTCTGTGAAAAAAACCAATGGAAGCATTTCAATGTTAGTAGTCAAAATAAGGCCAGGAAAGAGACCTCAATTAAGCAAAGCACTACTGAAAATGCAAAACAAGTAAACAAGATAGCAAGTATTGGTACAGCCATAGACACATAGATAATGAGATAGAATTGAAAATGCAGAAATCAACCCATTTACCTACAGTTGTTTGACATGGTGAAATGACAACCTCTTCAACAAATGGTGCTGGCAAAACTGGACGTTTACCTACAGAAAACTCAAATAGGATCAACATCTTACCCCATTTGCAAAATTCAACTTGAGGTAGTTCAGGGATCTAGAGATAAAGCCCCAAACTATAAGTATCATGAGAGCCAAAATGGGACCAACTTAGAAGCCCTAGCCTAGAGATATGCTAATTTGCCTTCTAACAATCTCTACGTGATTCTGACTGAGTTCAGTAAACAAATTTACATAATTGTCTAAATTGCACAAAAGTCATGCTCTCTGGGTTAATTATGCTCTCTCAAAACTTCATTGTAATGTGTTCAAATCCAAAGTACTGCTGAAAAATTCTTTTTTAAAGTACTCATAAAAGAGAATTTTGTCCAATAAAATAAGTAATACAAAACTCTTGAGAGAAAGAAATTATGAGCAGAGTTATTGACTTGGCTATTTTGCAGAAATCAATCTTTATAGAAGCACCATAAAAAAATAAAAATAAGAGTTTAATGAATCATCTTCAGGTATTCAGGTATTACGTTACTCAGTGTCTAAGTTCTGGATAGTTGGTGAATATTATAAAATCTAGCTATGTATGTTTCCAGGATTATACATCAATGTAGCATACCACAAGCAAAAATGTCATCAACAATCTCAAGGAAATGTTTTTCCATGAAATAATTTTATTGATATATGGCACTCTGGTGGTGCTGTGGTGAAAGCATTCATCTGCTAATCAGAAAGTGGGTCGTTTGAACTCAGCAGCTGCTCCCAGGAGAAGAATGAGGCAATCTGTGTCTATAAAGATTTGTAGCCTTGGAACCTCTAAGGTACGATTCTACTGTGTCCTACGGGGCACTATGAGTTGGAATTGACTTAATGGCAGTGGATTTGTTGTTCCTGTTATGGGCCATAGAATTGCTTGTGACCTTATGTATGATAGCTCTGAACCCTGGCCTACTCTGAACCAGTCTCACTGTTTCCAGCACCCCTACCTGCATTACCCCAGCTGCTGAACCAATGCATCTTATTAGGGCCTTCCTCTCTTTTGCTATTCCTCTACCCTTCTAGAATGATGTCCTTCTCCAGGGACTGGTCCCTCCTGGCCACATGCTCAAGTATGTGAGATGGAACTTCCAAACCCTTGCTTCCAAGAAGCAGCCAAGTATCACCCTCTCCATGATAAACCTGCTTGTTCTCTTGGCAGTCCATAATATGTTCAATATTCTGCTCCAGCACCACAACACAAAAGCATTGATTCTTCTGTCATCTTTGGTCAGCTCTCTGATGTATAGCAAGTAATTTTGAAGACCCTGGTCTAAATCAGGCATACCATAGCCTTCAGTCTGATATCATTACTCTTCAACACTTTTGGGAGGTACCTGACAGCAGCTTTCCCCAGAGCAATTAGTCTTTTGATTTCTTGAGTGCTGGTACCAAGAGTGTAATAGGTGCAAATATGCACGTATGTATTTTGTGGAAAAACCTGCCTTTGTCCAACATCCTTACTCCAACATAAAAAAAAAAAACCCACACAAAACAACAAAACTAATATTCAACCTGATTCCTTCAAAGTATATACGTATTCCTTCAAGGTATATATGTATTGGAAGCCAATAATGTTTCATGACTAAATCAGATTTCAGCACATGGACACGTAGCAGGCTTACTTTATCTATTTGGGTAGCATTCCCTCTCAGATGTCTTGCCTTGGTCTCCAGAAAATGAACTAACTGCTAGCATCCTCCTGGAATGACTGCATGGACTGTGGAAAGACTCTGATCTCATAACACCTGTCACACAATATTAAAAAAAGAACTTGTTCCACACCTGCACTTAATCTTGTAAAGGAATACATAGAAACCTAACCAAAAAAGGCTTTGCACATGAGTATGACCCTTCATATCCAGTAGTGACAGGATGTTTCACCTAGCTGACAGCACCAAATGGAAACAGGTCAGAGTGTAAAGCAGCAATTACAACCCTACACAAATTAAGGAAAACAACACAAGAACATAGTGACAGAAAAATTAAACAATTAGAAATTGTACAAAACCAACTAGAAATCCAGATGATTAATATTAAAATAGCAGAACTAGATAATCAATGGATAGACACAGAAGTAGAACTGAATCAATGAAACAAAGAATCTAGAGAACAAATTAAAAAAGAAAACAAACCTCTTGACTAATCTATTTGAAGAACAATCATGAAAAAGAATTATCAGTCCACCTATCGAGAGAAAGAATTTTATACAAACTAGATTTTTTTTTAAAAATGAATACTTTTCAAAGATTTATTGAATAAAACTCCTCTGATGTCATAAAAGATGAGAACTCTTTCATCTGAGAAGCTTAATGCAGGATAGACTCCAAAAGAAAGCCACAAAACACATCATAGTCAAACTTTCCAAACCAAAGTGAAAAATTAATTCCGAAAGCAACACATTACAAATGAAATACAAAGGGACTCCAATAATACTAAGCACTAATTTCTTGGCAAGAGCTCTGGTGCCCTCATGGTGAGAAGCTGGGATGCAATCCGAAGGCATATTGTTCAAATCCTATCAGCTGGTCCATGAGAGAAAGATAGGCATTTTCCTCTCGTGTGATTAACTGCCTTTGAAAGCCCTCTGAAGTATCAGCTATGTGTCATTCTGACTTGAAAACACACAACAGCAACACAACAATTTCTTGGTAGAAATAGTGCAGCCAAGAAGACAGGCAGATGATAGATAAAAAAAAAACTCTGAAAGGAAAGAATTGCTAACTAAGAATCCTGTTTTCAGCAAAATTATCTTTAAAATATAGTGGTGAAACTAGAACATTTTCAGATAAACAGAAATTAAGGGAATTTGTAAATATCAAACCAGTCATATGAGAAATATTAAGAAAATCTTTGAGACAGAGAATGAATAACATTATACAACAATCTGAGATTAAGATATATGACATCATCACCTAAATACCAATCTAGACAAAGAATTCTCAAAGGTAAAAGAGAGTTGCAAAACTCTAGACAAGAAACTAGTGATGCCAGTCAGTAAATAATGACAACTTTGAAACAAAATGTGGGACTAGTAAATGATATACAGAATTTCCACATGGAGAGGAAGTAGTATAATTTTAACATATAATAAATAGACTGTTTTAATCTTGGGACAATAAGGGTGAATTTCAGGATAAACACAAAGAAAATTAATAAACCTATTTTAAAGAAGAAAATCAAAAGACTCTGTAAATCAACTGTTAAAGATGCAAAAGGAAAACTTACAAACAGCAGAACTTAACACAGAAAACATAAAACAAATTCTTAATCTTACACATACACACACACCTGCACATACACAAAAAACATAACAAAATGGCAGCAGTAAAATTCATACCTATTGATAATCACATGACTGCAAATGTTTAAATATCCCAGTCAAAAGACAGAGATTGAATAAGTAAAAACAAACAAACAAAAACATGACTCAACAATATGTTGTCTATAATAGACACCTTCTAGTTATAAAGATATAAACAGGTTAAACACCAAAGGATAGAAAGCAAAAGAGAGAAGTGTCAATAATAATCTCTGACAAAATAGACTGTATGTCTTTTATAAGAGTAAAAAATAAGGAATTATACAATGATAAAGGGTCCATTAACCAAGAAGATTTAACCATTTAAATATTTCAATGTCAGAGCTCCAAAATACCTAAAATAAACTTCAAAAGAAATGAAGATTAATAAAATATAATTATAGAAAAAAAAAGAAATGAAGAGAGAAATAACCAGTTCTAAAATAATAGTCGATGGCTTTAACAGCGCTTTTGATTATGAACAGAACAATTAGAAACAACAAAGATACAGAAGATTTGGGTGGTATAGTAAATCAGCTCATTGAGGTAGACATATAGATGATATACAACCCAACATCAACATTCTTCTTCAGTGTACATGGAGAAGTTCTCAGAAACAGACTACATATAGTTTAGTCCACAAAGCAAGCCTTAACAAGTGAAAAAAAAATACTGAAATAATGTGAGCTGTCTTCTTTGACCATAACACAATAAAACTACAAATTAATTAATAGAAGGAACAAGAGGAAAATGGACACTGAGTAATACCTTACTTAAAATAAAACTATTGCTAGAGGAAATTTTTAATTAAAAAAATTCTTAGAATTAAAAAAAAGAATAATACAACATAGGAAAACTTTGGGACACAAAAGATTACTGGTAACAGTGTTATGTTGTTGTTAGGTGACATGCAGTCCAATATGACTCATAGTGACCCTATAAGCAGAAGATCTGAACCCTGTTCTATTCTGTACCGTCTTAGTATTTCCTGACACATTAGAGCTCATTGTGGAGGCCACTGTGTCAATCCACCTGGTCGAGGGTCCCTCCACTCTTGACTCTCTTCAAGGAATAGCCCCTCTTAGTAACATGCCTACAGTACAGGAGGCAAAACGTCATCATCATTGCCTCCAAAGAGCACTCCACTTTCACCCTCTCCAAAATATATTTGGCTCTTTTTGACAGTTCATGGAATGATCAGTACTCTTCTCCAACACCACAGCTCAGAGGCATCAATTCTTCTTCTGTCATCCCTATTCATTGTCCAGCTCTCAGATGCATAGCAAGCAATATGAAAGATCATGGCCTGAGTTAGACACACTTTAGTCCTCAAACTGACATCATTACTCTTCAATAATTTGGAGAAGCCCCTAACTGCAAACTCTCCTAGTGCAATACATCTCCTTATTTTCTGACTGCTGGTATCAAGGGCATTAATTGTGGATACAAGTAAGATGAAGTTGTTGACAGTTTCAATCTCTTCTCCATCCACCATGATGTTACTTATTGGTCCAGTGGTAGAGAATTTTGTTTTCTTGACATTGAGATGCAATCCATATTGAAGGCTGTATTTCTTGATCTTCTGCAACAAGTGCTTCAAGTCCACCTCACTTTCAGCAAGTAAGAGTGTGTCATCTGCAATAAATATATGCAATTAAAAGGTCAAAACCAATAGTTTCACCATAAAATAAATAGGAAGAAAGCAGTAAATGACATTCACTATTACCAGAAAAAAAGGAAGAAAAATCTGTTATTGTTGTTGTTGTTCTGTGCTATTGAGTTGCTTGCTACTCATAGCAACTCTATGTACAATACTCCTGAAACCTGCTCTATTCTGTACCTAATTTACTGTCTCTGACACACCTACTCTCTTTACCCCAGTCACTGAATCAATTCATCTCATAGATGGTCCTCCTCTTTTTCTCTGTTCCTCCACCCTCCTAAGCATTATGTCCCATTCCATGGATTGGTCCCTCATTGTTACATGCCCAAAGATGTCAGATGAAGCCTCAGAATCCTTGCCTCCAAGGAGCAGCCTGGTTTCACCCTCTCTAGGATAAACCTGTTTTTTCTCCTGGGAGTCCATGGTTCAATACTCTTCTCCAGCACCACAGCTAAAAGGCATCAATTCTCTTTCTGTCATCTTTAGTCGTTGTCCAGTTCTCTGATTCATAGCAAATAATTGCAAAGACTATGGCCTGGATAAGGCACACCTTAGTCTCCAGACTGACATCATTGCTCTTCAGTACTCTAGAGAGGTCCCTTATAACAGACTTTCCCAGTGCAATTCATCTTTTAATTTCCTGGCTGCTGGTACAAGAGTGTTGATTATGGAGCCAAGTAAACTAAAGCTGTTAACAATATCAATCTCTTCACCATCTGTCATGATGCTGCTGATTGGCCCAATGATGAGAATCTTTATTTTCTTAATGTTGAGCTTCAATCCATATTGAAGGCTATAGTCTTCTGCAGCAAGCGCTTGATCTGAACAGAAAAAAAAGGAATGGAAAATGGAAAAACAGTGCGCTAGCAATTATAATCCATAATATTTTGAGTACAATTAAAGTCAACAGAATTTGACAATTATAATAATAATAATATACTTCATCTCAATCAAGTAGGATTCATACCAGTGCTTCAAATATGGTTCAACAACAGAAAAATCAGCCAACATAATCCACCACATAAATAGAAGAAAAGATCTACATGATCCTACCAATCAGTGTAGAAAAATTGTGAAAAAACCATACATTTTACATGATAAAACCTTTAAGCAAAATAGAATTAAGGCCATAGATGCAAAACCAAGAGTTTACATTTTTCTTTTAATTTTTTTAATTAGTGTGCATATAATAATCTGTTTACATTGTGTCTATTCATATACATTATGTTTCATAAAACACTCTACATTTTTCCTGTTGGATAGAGATCGAAAGCATTCCTACTGAGAATGGGAATGAGACAAAGACGCCCCTTATCACGATTCTTATTCGGTATTGTACTGGGAGTCCTAGCCAGAGAAGTAAGTGAAGAAAGAGAAATAAAGTACACCCAAATTGGTAAAACTACTCTTACTCACATTATCACGGGATCCTGTATAGACACTCCTAAAGGAGCAGATGGACAATCTCCTCTCGTGTGATTGACTGCCTCCAAAAACCCATTGGAGGATCAGCTTTGACTCTCTGGGACACAACAACAACAAAGACTCTACAATAATATTACTGGTACTAAGAAGAGGATTGAGCAAAGTGGCATGACACACATTAAAAAAAATTCGCTTGGATTCTTCTACCCTAATAACTAGAGCCCTCGAAAAAGAAATAAAAATAATTTGCAACATATTCCAAAGGAGGTCCTCCTCAGTTTCAGCAAGCAGGGTTGTGTCATCTGCATAACGCAGATTGTTAATAGATCTTCCACCAATCCTGACGCCACACTTCTCCTCATAGAGCCCAGCCTCTTGGATAATCTGCTCTGCATACATGTTGAAAAGGTATGGAGACAGGATGCATCC
>NW_006399814.1:9709069-9717675 GCF_000299155.1 Elephantulus edwardii
GAGGGTGGAGGGACAGCGCAGGAGGGGAAGACCCTCTATGAGATGCATTGATTCGGTGACTGGGGTAATCGGGATGGGTGTGTCAGAGACGGTGTGGTTGGCGCAGGATAGAGCAGGGTTTAGGGCTGTTGTGCATAGGGTCGCTATGTGTCGGAAATGACTGGAAGGCACATAACAACAACAACAACAACAACATTGTAATGAAAGTTTCAAAGTCTCTCTGACATCCAGTATTGTCTTTTCATCCTTTTCAGTCTTTGAAATGACCTTTCATTTTCTTTGTGGAACATGTTTTGATGTCATTCCACAATTCATCTGGTCTTTGGTCTCCACTATTTCTTTCCATGGATGTAGGAAATCTGATACCTTTGTAGTTCATGTGTATAGATGCAGCTTGTGTTATTTTTTTTAAATTAGCAATGAATGGATCATGGATTGTACAAAATACTACATGCATTCTCCAGCTTCATTTCTGTCATCAAGGCCATATTTTCCAACTAACAGCCCTCTGCTTCCAACATTTGCTTTCCAGTCACTTTGACACTAGATTAGAAGGTCTTGTTGTTGTTAGGTGCCATGGAGTTCACTAAGACTCATAATGGGCCTATGAACAGCAAATCTAAACCTTGCTCTTTCCTTCCTGCATCCTCGTGATCTGTGTCAGCCCATCGTGGTGGTGATTTTCTTCTCTTTTTCTGAACTCCACCTTTCATAACATAAGGCCTTAGACAGGTCTTATCAATTACATTGTAAAAAGGCAGTGGATCTCAACAATAGATTGCAAGATAAGGAAGCAACCATCAGAAAATTACTTTCACTTCTTCTTTAATTGTCCTACTAGGCGCTCCTTAGCCTGCTAAGCAGATCTTTTTCAATTGCCTTATAGACTTCTTCCTTTAAAAATATTTTAACAAAAATAGTAGTTTCAAGGGACTTCTGGTGGCCTAGTGGCATCAGGATTGGTGGAAGAGTCATCAACAACCTGCATTATGCAGATGACACAACCCTGCTGGCTAAAACTGAGGAGGACCTGAAGCGCTTGCTACAGAAGGTCAAGTATTGCAGCCTCCTATATGTATTGAAGCTCAACATCAAGAAAACAAAGATTGTCACCACAGGGCCAATTGGCAGCATCAGTATGGATGGTGAAGAGATTGAGATAGTTAACAGTTTTCGTTTACTTGGCTCCACAGTCAACACTCTTGGTAACTGCAGCCAGGAAATCAGAAGATGAATTGAATTGGGAAAGTCAGCTTTGAGGGACCTCTCAAGGGTACTGAAGAGTAACGACATCAACCTGGAGACTAAGATGTGCCTGGTCTGGGCTATAGTCTTCGCAATTACGTGCTATGCGTCAGAGAGTCAGACAGTGAATGGGGATGATAGAAAGAGAATTGATGCCTTTGAGCTGTGGTGCTGGAGAAGAGTGGTGAATATATCATGGACTGCTAGGAAAACAAACAGGTTTGTCCTAGAGAAAGTGAAGCCGAATGTTCCTTGGAGTCAAGGATTCTGAAGCTTCGTCTGACATACTTTGGGCATGTTGCAGGGAGGGACTGGTCCTTAGAGAGGGACATCATATTTGGCAGGGTGGAGGGACAGTGAAGGAGAGGAAGACCTTCAATGAGATGGATCGATTCTGTGACTGGAATGATGGGAATGAGTGCGTTTGAGATGGGTAGACTGGCATAGGATAGAACAACATTTAGAGCTGTTGTACATAGGGTCGCTATGAGTCGCAAGCCACTTGATGGCACATAACAACAACAACAACAACAACAGTGGCAAGAAGCTGTGCTATAGTCCTGAAGGTATGTTGTTTGAATCCAACAGACACTATGCTGGAGGAGAGGCAATCTCCTTCTATATAAGTTGGATCTGATTTGACGGTACACAAATACAAAATAAAAAAAAAATTAGTTTTAACCCCCTACAGAGAATGTAAAAGCTAATTTCCTGTTACTTTCTTGCCTATTTCGGGTTCCTATGTATGTATGTATATATGGATGTATGTATGTTGGGATATAGGTCTTCTGGTTTGTAGAGACTGAAGTACGTGTGGATAATGTCAAAAGCAGGAGACAGTCTAAGTGTCTAGGAAAGGAGGCTGCTTAGGTACCCATGACCTTGGCCATGAGGTATAAAGCTTGGCCTAACAAGTCTGCTGTGTTCAGTTGTTAATGATTTCAGTCCATAGTTACAGTTCTGAATAGATTCTTTATAAGTTTTAATCTTGCCCTTTCACCTAGCATCTTTGATGTAGGGTGCCGTCAAACTGACTACGACTCATAGTGATCCTATGAACAACATATCTGAGCCCTGTCCTATCCTGTGCCATCCTCCTGGTCAGAGTTGTGTTCTTTCTCTATCTCTATTCAAATTGTATGCTGAAAAGAAAATCCCAAAACCCCATGTATGTTGAGCAAATAATTAATGAAGCTGAACTCTATGAAGAAAATGTGGCATCAGGATTGGAGGAAGACACATCAACAACCTGTAATATATAGATGACACAATGTTCTTTACTGAAAGTAAAGATAATATAAACGATTGCTGTAGAAGATCAAGGACTACAGCCTTCAGTATGGATTACATCTCACATCAAGAAAACAAACATCCTCACCACAGGACCAACAGTCAACATCATGATAGATGGAGAAGGGATTGAAGCTGCCCATGCTTTCATCTCGCTTGACTCAACAGTCAACACCCTTAGTATCAGCAATCAAGAAATTTGGAGACAAACTATGTTGGGCAAGTCTGCTGTCAGGGACCTTTCCAAAATGATGAAGAACAATGTCAGTTTAAAACTAATGTATGCATGATTCAGGTTATGGTTTGCTCAGTTACCTGTCACACATCAGAGAGCTGGACAGTGAATAAAGAAGACAGAAGAAGAATTGATGCCTTCGAGTTGTGGTGTTGGAGAAGAACACTGAATATCCCATTGACAGCCAAAAGAACAAACTGATATGTCTTGATAAAAGTGCAGCCAAAGTGCTCCTTAGACGCAAAAATGGTGAATTCTTGTCTCTCATGCTTTGGACGTGTAGCTAGGAGAGGCTATTCATTGGAAAAGGACATCATACTCAGAAAGATGGAGGGTCAGCAAAGGAGAGGAAGACCTCAGAGATCAATTGGCATGATGACTTCAGCAATGGGCTCTATTTGTGTCAGAGATGATGAAAATTGCACAGGCTAGAGCAAGTTTCAGGTTTGCTCTTCAGATGGTCACTGTGGGGTTTATTCAACTTGATGACACCTAAAACCAACTTTTTTTTAAATTCCCCCTGAGTTCTTTTTATTTATTTTATTTTTTTATTATTAATTTGGATTTCCGTTCATTCATTGTTGCACTTTTCTCCCTGCCCACTCCTCCCCCCCGCCACCCAGTTTGCTCTTCTCTTTGAAAAGTAAAAGAAAAATTCTTTCATTGCTTTACAATCCCTCCCCCCAAGTCCACTCCACTGGGCAGTCTTCATTCTGGACTCTTGTCATGACCATAATACCCAATCATATATCACTTTTAAACAGTTCTCTCCATCATCTGTAACAGCAACTTTTGCAGTCGAAAATTGATCTAACATACAGTCAAGACACAGTAATAATAACTGGTGGCTGGAATACAAAAGTTGGAAGCAGTGAAGAAGGGTTAATGAAAATTATGGACTTGGTGATAGATATGAGACTGGAGATCAAATGATTAAGTTATTTACAATAAATGATTAATTCATTGCAAATACTTTTTTTCTTTAAAAAAAAAAGCATGACTGGTGACTATCCACATGGACTTCACTTGATGGATTGTAGAGAAATCAGTAGAAAGAATCACTGGAGATGTTCAATATGAGTAGTCAAAACCAGGTCAGTTGTGGGCTGTAGAACAGACCATCAATTAAACATGTGCAAATTTAAATTGAAGCTGAAGAAAATTAAAACAAGTTCACAAGAACTAAAACACCACCTTGAGTTTATCCTACCTGAATTTAAAAATTATCTCAAGAATAGGTTTGAGGCATGAAACACTAATGATCCAGGACCACATGAGTTGTATGATGATATCAAGGATATCATCATCATAACATCTGTATAAACTTTAGTAATCTATTAGTGAAGAATAATAATAAAATTGACTTATACAACTGTAAAAGCAGACTGGAGCTCACTCCATTCCTAAATCTGTCTTTAAATTAAATTTTTATGTGAATTCGGATAGTTAAGTAGAGTTCATATTTAATGGGAGTTGGTCATATGTTTGTCATATAGTGTATTTTTCTATGAGTAGAAAAGATGAAAGAAGCACTTCCAGATACAATAAGTAATCTTTAACATACTAATACAGTAACAATAATTATGTTTTAATGCATGTAGAAGATCAGTGCCCATTTGTTCTTAAAACCATAGTCTGTAACTCAAATTTTCACATAATGGGCTTTACTTTATTGGTTTGTAACTATGGGATGATGAACATTCTTAAGCTAGGGACGGGTTGGATAGGACTGAGCGTAGTGTACTGCTAACATGAACAGAAAACTCACTGGAGAACTTTAAAAAGTCAGGCAGAAACCTTGCACTTTTGTACCCTAGAAAACGGTACTTTGGAGCTTCCCTGGGAAGAGTAGCCCCGTATCCACTAAGGGCAGACCTGGGACTTGTTTAGGAGGAATACAGAGTGAGAAATCCAGGATGCTTTACAGAAACAACCCATTTTACAGGAGATACCCTTACACAGAGGGTAGTTCACACAGTGGGATTTGCCCCAACCCACTTAGTTGGGAAACACCGATCTAGAAATAACTATTTGATTAAGAAATTAGTGCCAGTGGATTCTCATTACTAGTTATCTCTTGGCTGTTTGTAGTAAAAAGCAGAATGGGTTTTACTTAGAAATGTAATGCTTTATGTATTTTTTCTCCCTTTTGGTTATTTTGCTGTAGGTCTTCCTAGAACAAATAACAATTCATTTTATTCCTAGAGAAATAATCCATGACACATGAACTTTTAACACAGAATACAAATGTCAGACTTTATCTTTGGAACAAAATAAATAGTTGAGTGCTGGCCTTTGTCATTTATTGTGAAGTTCTAATCTATATTATCTTGGCAAGCATCTTCCTCTCTGATCATTTTGATATTTAAAATAGATGAGTAATTAACTTCTGAGTTTTGTGCTTTTCCTCTGCAGGGGATCAATTTGCATACTTAACTCTAGATATTGAAAGAAATCCTAGAAGCTAAACCTCAAAAGTTGTAGCAACTTGGCCTAGATAAACATCAGCTATTTAAATAGTGTTTTGAACTCTATAGATACTTTTTAATGCCTTAAATTTTTTTTTTCTGTAACTGAGTGGGTGGAAGATGGGAAAGACTTGTGAAGAGTATCTTTTTTCTCTGTATGTCTGTGGGTCTGTATCTTCCTTTTCTCATCTGCAGAGTTTAAATTCCCATGTGCTGTGCTCTTCTCAAGAAATTCCTATGAGAGTCAAAAGGAATTGATTGAAAAGTGTGTCAAATGAGTGTAGGCAGCCTGACTTCTACTAACTTCATAAAGAGAAACTGTCTGCATCAACAATATTCATAGTATAAAACTAATTCCTATAAGGTCAAATAAGGTCATGCTCCTGCATCTACTTTTACGAATTCCAGCACCAATCTTATTGCTCTCCTGGTTCCAGAAACTATTGGAATGACCACACAGACTTCACAGAACGATACTTATCCATGGTTATGGGTTATTAGAGAAGTTAACAAGCTTTATTCAGGTTGGCAGTAGGACGCAATCCCTCAGTCTAGACAGTTTCTCCAGTTTCTTAGGCTCTTCAGTCTTCAGCCTCGTGACATAGGTCAGTGTTACAGACTTCCCTTCATCATGCCAGTTATGGTACGTTCCATCACTCTCCCAGCACACTTGGATGAAGGCCTCTGGCTCTGGTTCCATCAAGTAGCAATTTCTAGTCAGCTCTGTCTCATGTCAGTCTTTGGCTGTATTGAGGCTGCTGTTTCTCTTGTGTAGATCGCTGACTGGCTGGCCCAGGAAACTGGCCTCAAAGGGCTTTTACTGTACTCTCTGCTTCTTCTTCCTTGTTAGTAGTGAGATTCCCAAATTTCAGCCACTGAACAACTCAATATAAACCTGGTGGAATGGTGAATATAGCCAGTCTCCTGCTGGATAGACTTAACATATTCTATCTGCATGTTTCCACCCTGTCAAGGGCAAAGAGCTAGAAAAGCCATTTTGAGCAATAGTCTCAGTACACCACAGGTACTTTAAAAACTCTCAAACCCTGTGCCAGTGTAAGGGATTACAATATCAAGGATTACAGCCTTCAATGTGGATTACATCTCAACATAAAGAAATAAAAACCTTCCACACGTGATGAACAGTCAACATTATGATAGAGAAAGGATTGAAGTTGCCAATTCTTTCATCTTGCTGGGGTCAACAATCAACACCTTTAGTAACAGCAGTCAGGAAATCAGGAGACGTATTGTATTAGACAACTCTGCTCTCCAAAATGATGAAGAGCAATAATGTCAGTTTGAAAACTAAGGCGCACCTGATCTGCTACACCTCGGAGAGCTGGACAGTGAATAAGGATGACAGAAAAAGAACTGATGCCTTTGAATTGTGATACTAGAAAAGAGAATTATTTACTTAAATATCCATGGGCTGCCAAAAGAACAAACAGATAAGTCTTGGAAAGAGTGAAGCCAGAGTGCTCCTTAGAGACAAATATGATATTTTGGACATATAGCTGTTGTTGTTACTATGTGCCGTCAAGTCACTTGCAACTCATAGCAACCCTATGTACAGCAGCCCTAACCTCTGCCTTGTCCTGTGCCAATTGCACTGTCTCTGACACACCCATCCCGATTATCCCAGTCACTGAATCAATCCACCTTATAGAGGGTCTTCCCCTCCTGCGCTGTCCCTTCACCCTCCTGAGCATGATGTCCCTCTCCAAGGACCAGTCTCTCCTCACAACATGTCCAAAGTATGTCAGATGAAGCCTCAGAATCCTGGTCTCCAAGGAACAGCCTGGTTTAACCCTCTCCAGGATGAACTTGTTTGTTTCTTAGCAGTCCATGGTACGTTCAACACTCTTCTCCAGCACCACAGTTCAAAGGAATCAATATTCCTTCTATCTTCCCTAGTCATTGTCCAGTTCTTTAATGTATAACAAGTTATTGCAAAGACCATGGCCTCTACCAGGCACACCTTAGTCTCCAGAGTGACACCATTGCTCTTCAGTACTTTGGAGAGGTTCCTAACATCAGACTTTCCCATCACAAAACTTTTAATTTCCTGGCTGTTGGTAGCAAGAGTGTTGATTGTGGAGCCAAGAAAACTAAAGCTGTTAACAGTCTCGATCTCTTCACCATCCATACTGATGCTGCCCATTGGCCCAGTGGTGAGAATCTTTGTCTTCTTGATATTGAGCCTCAATCCATATTGAAGGCTGCAGTCCTTGACTCTCTGCATGAAGCGCTTCAGGACCTCCTCAGTTTCAGCAAGTAGGGACATATAGCTAGATGAGATTATTCCCGGGAAAGGGCAGAGATCAAGGGTCAGTGAAGGAGAAGGTGCTCAATGAACTGATTTGACATGGCTGCTTCAGCAATGGGTTCTAGTGTGTCAGAGATGATTAGGGTGGCTCCAGATAGGGCAGGGTTCAAGTCACTTATTCATAGGGTTGCTTTGGGTCATACTTGGCTCAAATGTACCTAAAACCAAGTATTTATTTAGCTCATTGCTTAATCACTGGTTACATATTTTTTTGTTGTTGTTGTTCAGGAATACTCTTATCTCCTTTTAAAAATAACTTTGGTGGCTTAGTTTCATGGTGGACATCTGTTGGGTTTATGTTGTTAGATGCTGTTGAATCAAACACAAACACGACCTTATGAACAACAGACATGAACCTGTCCTATGTTGTGCTACCCTCATAATCTCTGACACACTTAAGGTGCTCTCAACTGTGTCAGTCCATCTGATTGAAGTTATTCCTCTCCTTCACTTCCTCTCCACTTTTCCAAGCATGATGTCCTTTTGCAAGGAATAGCTTCTAGCAACATGCCCAAAATATACGAGACAAAGCTTGGCTATCCATGCCTCCAAGGAGTATTCTGGCTGTACCATCTCCAAGAAATATCTGTTTATTCTTTTGGTGGCCCATAAGATATTCCACGCTCTTCTCCAGTACCACAGTTCAAAGGCATCAATTCTTCTTTCAATCCTATTCATTGTCCAGCTCTCAATGCATAGCAAATGATTGAAAAGACCATGGTCTGAATCAATCACACGTTAGTCCTTAAACTAACATCACTCATTGATCCTCAATAATTTGAAGAGGTCCCTGTCTGCAGTCTTTCCCAGTGCAATACATCTAATCTCCCTACTGCTGTTACCAAGTGTATTGATTGTAGAGCCAGGTAAGGTGAAGTTATTAACAGTTTCAAACTTTTCTCCATCTATCATGATGTTGCCTGTAGATCCAGTGGTGAGAATTTTTGTTTTCTTTTTTTTTCTATAATTATATTTTATTAATTTTCATAAACATTTACAGAGATTTTGGGCTTCCACTCATTCATTGTTGCACTATTCT
>NW_006399814.1:9722095-9774723 GCF_000299155.1 Elephantulus edwardii
ATCCAATCTGCTACTCTCTTTCTCTTCAGTGGTGCGTTTAAACCATTCACGTTCAGTGTGACTATTGAAAGGTTAGGTTTTATTGCTATCATTATGTTGAGTTCTTTTTGGTGTTGTTGCTAGTTACTTTAGACCATGGAGCTTTCTGTGGTATATCTGTAAGAAGGACATCTCTGAGTTTCTCCTGCAGAATTTTTGTTTTCTTGACATTGAGGTGTTGCTGTTATTATGTGTTGTCTACTTGCCTGCGACTTATCACAACAGCTCTGAAGCCTGCCTGTTCTGAGCCAGTCTCACGAACTCCAACTCACCACCCCCAATATCCTAGTTACTGAATAAATCCATCTCCTTCGAGATGTTCCTTACTTGTGCTGTCCCTCAACCCTTCCAAGTATGATGTCTTTCTCAAAGGACTCCTGGCCACATGCCCAAATTATGTGAGACAGCTTCAAAATCATAACCTCAAAGAAGAAATGTGTTTTCACCCTCTCCAAGGCAGGCCTATTTGTTTTCTTGGTGGTCCATGGTATTTTCAAGACTCTTCTCTAGCATTACAATTCAAAGGCATTCTTCTGTCATCCTTAGTTATTGTCCAGCTCTCTGATGCATAGCAAGTTATTGAGAAGACCATGGCCTGGATCAGTGCACCTTAGTGTCTAGATGGACATCTTGTCTTCTCAGTACTCTGGAAAGATCCCTACAGCAGATTTACCTAATGCAATTCGTCTTTTGATTGCCTGACTGCTGGTGCCAAGAGTGTTGATTGTGGAGCTGAGCAAGCTATAACTGTTAACAACCGCTATCTCTTTTCCATGCACAATGGTGTTGTCAGTTGGCCCAACGATGAGAATCCCTGTGTTATTGATGTTGAGCTTCAATCCATATTGACTACAGTCCTTGACCTTCTTCAACAAGAACTTCAGGTCCTCCTCAATTTCAGCAAGGTTGTGTCATCTGCATAACATTGGTTATTCCTCTTCATAAAGTCCAGCCTCCCGGATGATCTGTTCTGCATATAGACTGAAAAATTATGGAGACAGGATGCATTCCTGATACACTCCCTTTCTGGTTTTGAAACATGCAGTGTTTCCCTGCTCTGTTCTGAGGACTGCTTCTGGTCCAAGTATAGGTTTCACATAAGTTCAATCAAGTGTTCTGGGATTCTCATTTTCCTCAAGGTTAACCACAATTTAACCACAGGATTATCCACACAGTCAAATGCCTATGCATAGTCAAAGAAACACAGACAGATATCCTTCTAGTACTCTTGGCTTTCTGACATTGGCAATAATATCTCTAGTGCCACAACTTCTTCTAAACCCATCTTATATTTCTGGTAGTTCTCTGTCAATATACTGTTCTAGTCATTTCTTAATAATCTTCAGCAGGATTTTGCTTGAGTGTTATTATTTAATGATTTTCACCCTCTCTGGAGTCACCATTTTTTAAAAATGGCAATAAATATGGATCTCTTCCAGTCAGTTGGCCAAGTAGTTGTCCTCCATATTTCTTGGCACAACCTGGTGAGCACATCTAGGGCAGCATCTGTTTGTTGAAATATGTCAATTGGTATTCCATCAATTCCTGGGACTTTAATTTTTCCAAGTCCTTAGGAGCAGCCTGAACTTCCTCCTTCATCACCATTGCCTCTTGATCATATGTTGTTTCATGAAATTCTTCTGTGTCAGCCAATTCAGTGACTCTGTGTACTCTTTCCATCTTCTTTTAATGCTTCCTGGATAATTTAGTATTCTGCCCATAGTATCCTTAAAGTATTACAGCTTGAAGCCTAAATTTTTTGTTTAGATCTTTCACATTAAGAAATTCTAAGCAAGTTTGGCCCTTTTGAGTTTCAGACTCTAGTTTTTTTTGCACATTTCATTATAATACTTTGCTTTGTCTTCCTGACTTGCCCTTTGAAATCTTCTATTCAACTCCTTAACTTCTGGATTTCTTCCCTTTGCTTTGGCTTCTCAGCACTGTAGTGCAATAATCAGAGTCTCTTCTGACATTCATTTTGGCCTTTTCTTCTTCTGTCTTTGAAATGCTTTTGCATTCTTTATGGGTGATATTCTGACGTCTTCCCACAGTTCATCTAGTCTTCATTCATTAGTGTTAAAGACCTCAAACCTGTTCCTGAGTTGGTTTTGAAATTCAGGTGGCATAGACTCAAGGTCAAATTTTGATTTTGTGAATTTGATTTGACCTTCATTAGCTTTAGTTTGAACTTGCATATGAGTAGTTGAGCTTGCTCATTTTCCTCCTAATACTAAGTCTAGTAAAGTGAGGTTACCTGAGCTCACATTGACTTAGGCTACCTGGCTTCACTATGAGACAGTCTTTGGCTCATGATGTCATCAAGTCCCTACCATAGAGAACAGTAGGAAAAGATGGGCCTGCATCATTTCAGAAAATCAGACAGCTGATGGAGACTCCGGAGTCTCTGCTTCCTTCCCCTGTGTACAGAGACCTGAGGGGACTAGCCACATGCATACCAGGAGAAGAGACATTTGAGCTGCCCACGCCTAGCTCTACCTTCCCAGGCATGGAAGGTAGTAGATGATGTCCTTTGAGTATGTTAGAGGAGTATGTGAACTAGGCCAGAGGCCTGCAAGCTTGTTGAGTAAAGCTTCAGATAGTAAATATTTATGGACATTTTGGGTCACATGCAGGCTTTGTCTCACATTTTTGTTTTCCACAATTATTTAAAAGCCATTTTTTGACCCTTGATTTAGACTACTTTGTTCTAACAAATTTTACACTAAGGGTACTTAAGCCAGGGTTAGGGTTAGTTTTAATCTCTTTTAGAAAAATATCTTCCTACTACTCTTCTCTGAATCCCTATTACCTTTTATACTCATCTCCACATCCTCCTTCCCATCCATATCCCTTTCCACACCCACAGACATATTTCCTTCCTCATCCCCATCTCTTGCCCATACTCCTAGCCCATACCCATCCACACCCATATTCCCATCTGTCCATACTCACAGCCGTATCCTCACCTATACTGTCATGTCCCCACTTCTCATCACACCACTTCTCATCTTCACCCATATCTCTGTCACCACCCTCCCCTCACATCTCTATCCCAATCCATATTCACATTCTGCATCCATAAAAAAGCTCGGGCAATCAGTCCAAGATTACATGGCTAACAAATGAGAGTCACAATATTTGAACCTGAGTAATCTGATTCCAGAGACAGTAATCTTAACTACTTGCATTACTGTTCTCCACTAGCAATTAGGCTTTGGACATTTCATCTCCTTTTTCAAGGCCATACTTTCCATTTGCAGAATAGAGAAGTAGCTATGACAGCTGGGAAGAGACATGCCCATGACATGATTTAGATGGTTCACACACGTAGCATTAAATATCGATTCGCACTGTGAGACGATGACTTCCTTTCTCTTTTTCAAATCTGCCAATTATGTCAGAGAAAAAAAGGCTCAGTCTGAATCAGCTATCAGATTCATAATATCTGTCTGACACATGCTAATTTACAAGAAGAGTAAGCATCAAGACTTGCTATGCTTTCAACAGACAGTTAAAATAGCTGGAGTTTTAAAAATGCTTTATCTGCGTTTTGCTTGTTAATGATCCACTGGCACCATATATTGTAACACAAGGGATAAAAGAAATGTCCAAATCCAGAGCTCCACATAAAATTTTACAAAGCCAAATTATTAATAATTTATTAATTCAGCCAATAAAGTATTTGTTCTTAGTTGTTAAGCAAATCCTTGGTTACTTACTGTTGTTACTTTTTTGGAGTTTCATGTGACCATCACAGAGTTCTGCATTCATTGGCTGTCATACGATGGCTTATAACACTGCTTCCATCTAATCTCATGCATTTCACAGTAGGAAAGGAGAGGGAGAGCTGATCTCAGACACTTGTTTCCCATTAACAGGAAATCAAAAGAATTTGACCTAAGATACAAATTGTGTGGCTGACTCCAGTAGCAAGAGAGGCTAAAAATGTGTCTGCACACGATGGAATACTATGCAGCATACAGGAACAATGGTTTTGTAAATTACTCCCTAACTTAGGAGGGACTGGAGAGCATTATGCTGAGTGAACTAACTCAGTCCTATAAGGACAAATACTGTATAAAACCATTATTGTAGAATAAGTATGAGGATACTGGGGGGGAGGGAAGCAGAGGGTTGAGGATATAGCAGGAGGGGAGAGTAAGCATGGGGTTGTACAATTTGATAGGTGGAGGGTGAGGGAAATTGGAAGAATCTCTTCTGGAAAACAATGTATTGGAATTTTGTAAATAAACTAGCATAATAAAAAAATTAAATTAAGAAAAGTGTGGGGAAAAAAGTGTCTGGATGCATTTTCACCTGGGCCAACCAAGACTTTAACAATAAGATAGGGAAATGGAACTTGGGCTCTGTAATAGACAGTGTTTGTGAAAGGCTGGGAGCTGGATGAGTCTTCTCAGTGTGTGTAAGTAAAAATTTAGCAATTTAAGCAGCAAGTGAATTTCTCTTTTCCTTGTTTGCCTCTAAGACTCCACTGTCCCTGCCTGCCTACAGTTCAAGCATCAGGCAATGAAAAGTAGTAATATTGTCAGAGTTGTGCATATTGTTGTTAAGTACTGTTGAGTAGGAACTGACTTATAGCTGAACCTCTAGTGGATTTTTAGGATTTTAAACGCTGTAAATCGCACAGGAGTTGAGTGCCCATATTTCATCTGTAGAACAAGCACTGGCAGATTTGAACCAAGTGTCTTTGATTGGCTGCACCCTGGTCACCTGGTGGTAAGAATCTGTGCTGCAGTTCCAAAAGCGTGAGGTTTGAAGTCACCAGACACTCTCTCCTTCTGTGTAGTTAAACTGGCTCTGAAAACCTATTGGAGGATCAGAAATGAGTAGGTTCTGACTCAACAGCACACAACAGAATTCCAGCATGTGCATGTGCATGTGCTTGTCCCTGTTACCTCAAAAATTAAACACATTGTTGAGTTTTTTAGCTTCTCCTTATTTGTTACCCTAACTCAAAGCACTAAGATAACCCTCACCTTTACTGTCTCGTTTTTAAGTTGTTGTGTACCCTTGAGTCAGAATTGACCCAGCGATGACCATCCAGTGGGTTTTCAGAGGCAGTAGATGGCAAAAGAGGAGATTGCCGATCCTTCTGTCAGAGCAGTTGGTGGATTTGAGCCACATATCTTTGGGATTACAGAGCATCTTCTTACCAGGAGGCCCCCAGAACTCCCTTCTTGTTTGTGTGGAAATCCATTCACTTGTTTATACCTCCCTTCTGGGTAGATTACAGTTCAACATACAGAAAACAAAATCTCACAACTGGATAGTAATAAATGGAGAAAAGATTGAGGTGTTTAAGACGTTAATCTTACATGAATCTATAATCAATATTCATGGAAGTAATAATCGTTAAATCAATAGATGTATTGCATTGGGTAAATCTGCTGTTAAAGACCTAGTTAAAGTGCTAAAGAGCAAGGACACCACTATAAAGACTAAGGTGCACCTGCCCTGAGACATGATATTTCCTGCCCCCCCTTTAAAAAAAATCATGATTTTAATGAAAGTTGATGAAAAAGTTTTATTTTTGCTCATTCATTGTTGCACATTTTCCTACCTAGAGCCACGATACTTTCAGTTGCTTCATATGCATGTGACAATGAATAAGGAAGATCAGAGAAGAAATGTTGCCTTTGACTTCAGTTGCTGGAAAAGATTACTGAATATTCCATGCACTTCCAAAAGAACAAACAGATCTACATTGAAAGAAGTGCAGCTCTTCCGTGCTCTTCAGAGGCTGGAATGGTAAGATGTTGTCTCACATCCTCTGGGCATATTGTCGGGAGAGATCAGTCCTTGGAGAAATATATCATGTTTGGAAAAGTAGAAGAAAATCTTCATCAGTGAAGGAGAGTAAATCCTCAGGAGACAGCCTGACACAGTCATCGCAATAACAGGCTTAATAATAATAATGAAGATTGTGAAGATAATGCTTGTTCAGGCAAGGCTTTAATTTGTTGTATATAAAGCCAGAACATGTACCTCCAAGTATATACCCTAGAAATGAGATTTAAAATTGCATCAAATTCCAGCTTATGTGATGAGAATGAAGAAGGGAGTCAACTTTGCCCATAAGCTCTGAGTTCATGGTAGCAGAGGTGGCCAAAAATACTCAGAGGGAAGGAGGGCGAGGAGTTAAGTGTCAGACCTGCAAGCCAGACTGCTGGGGTTGAAGTCAGGTTCTGCTCCCATTGTTGCTGTGGCTTTGGGTGAATTATTTACCTTCCTGTCCTTGTATTTCCTCATCTATAAAACAAAGATAACAATAGTACTTGAGGTTAATACTGCACAGCATATAGATTGTCTTCTGGCCTATCGTGATAAGCACAGCCCTATTAAAAAGATGCTAGGGTACAGAACGCATTAAAAGGTAAAATGGGATGACAAACAGTACTCACCTCATTTGGTGGTTATAAAGATTATATAGGTTCATTCCCATAAAGTGCTTAGAATAATAGCTTATTATTGTGTGCTGTCGGGTTGGAATGGACTCATAGCTGACCCTCCAGTGGGTTTGCAGAGGAAGTAAGTTGCTGCCTCTGAAATGGGAATAAATGGAAGGAGCTTGCCCATCCTTCTCTGGAGGAGCAGCTGGTGGATTTGAACCACGTGCCTTTGGGATTACAGTGCACCTTCTTACTACTATGTACCAAATGCTCAGTGTTAGCTGTTACCTTCTTTCAAGAACTGAGTTTTCACTTGATATCACATTGTTGTTATTGTTGTGCACCATCAAGTTGGAACCACCAATAGCTAACCCTGCAGAGGGTTTCCAGAGGCAGTAAGTTGCACAAGAGCAGACTGCCCATTTCTCTCCCATGGAACAGCTGGTGGATTCAAACTGTCTACCTTTGCACTGGCAGTGCAGCTCCTGACCACCCAATCACCAGAGCTCTGACGTAGTGTCGTGCCCCATAAACTCTCTGAAGGTGTTCAGGAGCCCACGGGACCTCTTGCACAGGTACTGTTGCTATGTGCAGGGTGCTTGCTTCAGGTTTGCTCTGTCTCAGATGTGAACAGAAGACTACGTGATAGATGCATTTATATGAAATGAGAAATTTAGTTCTAGGCATGAACAGCATTTTTAAAATTTGGGATTAAAGTTAAATAAGACTGAGGTTATCTTTATTTAGAGAAAAATCTAACAGAAGAACTATGCTATACCAGTGGTTCCCTCAACCCTCAGTGACCCCCTTCGTCTGAGCACCATGACTGGGCATTGTATCAGCATTTCCAATAATGTCAAGAGGGAAAACACAGACCTGGCCTTTCATGGAAAGTATTCTTAACACTCACAACCAGAGTCCCTGCCTTCAAAACAAAACAAAACAAAACAAAAAAGCACAGCACTGATGATTTGAAGATCTTTAACTTTTCCTACAGCATCTCAGTACTTCTTGAAGAGCATATTTTCTGAGGATTTTCTTTTTCACTGTAAGTTTGAGCCACTTGATATTAAAAAAAAAAAATCAAACTGAGTCACAGAGGAAAAGTGGGCCCTTGGTATCAGTTTGATGTCAGGGTTTTTCCAAGTTTGAAAAAGAGCTTTAAAAACAGCTGAATTCAAGCTGACCTTCCATCCTTTGTAAAGATGCTGCTGACTATCATCACTGCTTCTGCTCTGTTCCTCAGCTCCATGGCTCACAACAAATGTGCCAGCCTAGTGGAGACCAACACTGTTGCACAGCTCATCCAAAAGCTGGAGGTAAGATTTGGAGGTGGTTATGGACAGAAGAAGTTAGCGATTAAAAATATTAGTGAATTACAGGAGGATGAAAAATTCATCTTCCAATATTGTTTTTATCCCTCTATTTCCACATTAGAATCACCCAACTTACAAGTGCAACTGCAACAACAATGTAAGTTTATTCTCTTTTTAAAGAATGAATTTTAGTTTTAATTTTTACACCTGGAATCTTCACACTGAAATCTCTCTCTTGCAGGCCACGAACTGCTTCTGTCTTCCCATCTCATCTGTAAGTATAGTAAAAGAATAAAGCCTTGCTCTTGTTTTTAAGTAAAAAGAAGTTACTTTATCACCTTTCAAAATAAAGAAGCATTCCCTTAATGATAGTTGTTACAGGTTAATACTCTCTTGTAAAAGTAAGCTCTTAATTAATGGAATTCCAAAATCTCTGTAGATGTTCATTGAAATGAAAAAAAAATAAAAAATTAAAAAAGTAAGCTCTTGAAATTCTAGATTATGTATTTTCTAAGGCCTTCGAGAAATTTGAGCATTCTCACTGTTTTAAAAAGAAAGGTAGCTTCTTTTTAGGTTAGTGGTATGTGAACAATGAAATCAAACTGAAATGGGTTTTTATATATTACAGTTCTTGTCATATTACTTTCTAATAGACTTTAGGATTGTGAAACAATGTGGGGGAAAAATGACGATCCTTTATCTGTCTCCTGCCGTAAACTATGACTCTGCTTTTCCTTCTCTGTACTGTCTCCCCTTCCTTCTCTCATTTCCTCTATCTCCCTCCCGCTCTTGTTTTCCTTCCTTCCTGTCCTTCTGTCTGTCTGTCTGTCTCTCTGTGTATAATTTAGAGTGGCTATCACATGCTTTAAAGAGGATTTGGGGCACAGTAGTTGTTGGTGCTCAGTTGTGAACTGAAAGTCGACAGTTCAAACCCACAAGAAAAAGATGTTTACAGTTTGCTCCTGTAAAGATTGACAATTTTGGAAACCCCATGAGGCAGTTCTACTATGTTCTATAGAGTCACTGTGACTTGGACTCTATCCAGGGGCAGTGAGCTTACTGCATGCTTTGAATGCTGCGTCCTGGGAGGTAACAGTCTGAAATTGTAGGGTGGGGGAGTGAACAGGGCTCGGACAAGCCCACTCCCCACTTTGATGGACATGATGAGGTCAGGAAGGTTCTAATTCTATTGTCTCTAATTCAAATGTCAAATAGACAGATTAGAGGAACTTGGTTAATATAAGGGAGAGACACCCAACCTGTAGTGCTTTACTCTCAAAGATGAGGCTTGAGTGTCTCACCACAGCTGAGGTCAGACATGGTCCCTGCCAAGGAGCAACTATCAGATGAGTATAAAGGATGTGGTGTGTTTTAGAGAGGAACTACACATTCAAAACTGTCTCCAGCCCAATTGTAGGCCATGATTTTAGCTGTAGCAGAAACACTGGCTGTATACGATTGGTACCACTTATCACACTGGTATGAAAAAGCAGTTCCTTTCTCTGTACTTTCAAATTTACAGTGACAGGACTTAGACAGGTATCAATTGAGAAGGACACTCAGAGCTATTTCCAGAGCACATAGGCCTCCTAATCTCTGGATGGAGCCTTCAAAAAACCTCCTCCATGGAATGTCACTGTGGAAATTTCCTCTTCTTAAAATAGTAAAGATCATTTCCAAGTTTGACAAGAGGGCTGTCTAAAAATTGTGCAAATTTGGGTTGCACTGACTAAATTAAAATAGTATCTAGAATCATTCCTTCTCAAAGCTTTTTCTCTGAATGCTTCTCTTCATAATTCCTCATCTTTTACCAGGAGAACTGTACAACACCATGCTTCCAGGAGGGGCTGGCTCAGTTAACCAACATCACAATGGGAAAGGATTTCAACCTGAATTTCCAGCAGGTGAAAAAAAGAGTTGAATTTCTACAGAAGAATAACTGTCCGGTAAGTTTATTTTTTTTCTGTGTGATTTGCTGTGGTTAATAATTATAAAGGGAGGGCTGGTGGCTTAGTGGTAAGAATCTGCACTGCAACCCCAAGGTACATGTCTCGAATCCACTAGCTGCTTCACGGGAGAAGGGTGGACAGTCTCCTCCGGTGCCATTAACTACCTCTGAAAACCCACCGGACTTGGTGGTACACAACAACAATGATTTTAAAGTGGATATGATTCAGGTGTTATATGAATGAGAAAGGATGCTAAGATTGGACTTGGTAGTTCGAAGATGGAGAAGAGATCACTAAGAAATACCATTTAATCGATATGATTAAAGTGAGACCTACCCCATAGAGCACTCACACCTGTGTGGCCATCGACTTCTCTCATCAAAAAATGAAGAATTCATCCTGATGGCTGTGAGAAGCTAGAGACTCCAGGGCGAGAACCCCACAAGACTAAATTACCCTAGAAATTCCATTTGCTAACTGAACAGATGCTGTGGGCTATAATGCAAAGAGGATCCTATTTCAGTTGGCTGAGGAGGTGTCATACGTGATAGCACCACTAGTTGGAATTTCTTTTATGTCAATAAGTTTTTAAGAAGCTGCCTAAGGTAGCTCTGGTACAGTCTGTAGGAAACTGTGCTGCTAATCCAAATACACCTCTCTGGTGGTTCAAATCCATCATGCCTCGAGGAGGACAGACAGTCTCCTCCAGTGTGATTTAGTCTCCAAAAACCTGCTAGAGGGTGAGCTATGAATTGATTTCCACTCAAAGGCAATGGGTTTGAGGTAGGTTTGGGTTTTGTTTACTTGTTTGTTTATCTGATGGAGGTTTGACTGGATCATACATGGAAGCTGCCCCTTGCCCTAAATGCTCCCAGCACATCTCTTTACTTCTTTAGAGCAAGTACTTTATGAGAGCTGGCTCTGTTGACTTCCTCTTACTGGGCGCTCTGCTCCCTCGAGGGATTAGTGTTTCTCCATGAGACCTTGGAAGCCAGTGGGCCTTCCTTTGTCTATTCAGCCACACATGACACACTCCCTGCTAGGTGTTCAGTCTGCCTCGTTTACCTGGCCCAGGAGAGACCGCCAGCTTTGACAAAATGCTATCTTCCCGTTTGTCTATTACTCTCTATTAGCAGTAAATATTTGCATTTTCTTTCCCTGGTAGGTTTCTTCCTTACACAGGTCTGAGTTTTACAAGGTTTGCCGGACTATTTTCTTGATTCTTACTTTAAGAAAAATTGTTAGACTTTATCGCCACACTATACAGAAGAGAACATTGAGGTTCAGTCAGGTAAAAGGTTTGCCTCAGGCAACATAGTTAATACTTGACAGAGTTAAGATTTGGCCTGAGTCATGTCTATGTTGCCTCCAAATCCCCACTCAGCCTTGATGTTGTAGATGACTTTGGAAAGAGAACCTGGTAAAATGTAACTATACAACACTAGGTTCCAAAAAACTTCGAAGGAAAAATTTCCTCTAATGGAGGGATTTAGAACCATTTGTTAGAGGGTATGTGTGCGCGCGCGAGTGTGTGTATGTGTGTGTGTGTGTGTGTGAGAGAGAGAGAGAGAGAATAAGAATGAGAGACAAAGAGACGGGGGTGGGGGGGAGGCAGAGACAGAGTGAGATAGAGAAAAAAACAGAGAGAGCAACTAGACCTGATGAGTCCTCCACCTGTCCTGTCTGCACCGAATGCTACCCTAGTCCTCCCAATGCATTTCTTCTAGGTCTCAGCCCCACTACTGCCCACCCTTCTCTTCACCAACATCCTCACTCCCTGCTGGTTTCCGGTGCAGTGGCTTCCAGGACTGCTGGGTCTGGTACTGTTTTAGTCAATCTGTTCTTGTCATTCTTAATTCCCACAGTTTTTTTCCTGTGACCACCGGTGCAGTCAAACCACAACAGTCAACACCCTGACATTTCTGAAGCATCTCTTGGAAACTTTCCAGAAACAAAACATGAGAAACAAAGTGTGAAGATGAAGTAGTATTTATTATATTTATTGAATTATAATACCACCTTGTTTAAGCTTTTGGGATTTTTCTTTCTTAAAAAAAAGATCAACAACAAAGTAAGCTATTCTAAATCAAAACCAGTTGTAATGATTTGTTGAGAGCTTTATTTTGGAATAAATATATGTATAAAGAATTTCAAATTTCTCTCTAGATGTTTTTTTAATTTTCTTACTGCGCCAGAGAAAGCTACAAACTCTGCCAATAGGCAGACTAGGTCATCGATTTCTGTAGTGACCACAAGCTTTTTTTATCCCCCCCCATCAATAAAGGAATTTTATTTTTAAAATTTTTATTTTATTTTGGTTTGAATAGAAAAATTGTGTACATTGTGCTTCACTCATGTACATGGTGTTCCAGACATTCTCTCATTCACATTGCATTTCATACAATCATTTATATGCATTGTGGTTTAGGAAATTAATCACCATTGATCTCTGCCTACTGCCATCCCATCTTTTCAGGTCCCCCCTGAATCACAAGACTCTTAATCTTGCATGTGTATGTGGGGACTCAGGTCTGGAGCAGGGCCTGTAGTGTTCATATTGATATGTGTTGGAGTCCTGAAGAGTGCAAAAGGGTTTGTGCTTGCCAGATGCCTGGTAAGTTGGTGACTTAAGACCACTTAGCAGTACCACAGAAAAAGTCCTGGTGATCTGCTTCCATAAAGATTCCAGCTAACAACACCCTGTGAGATACGGTTCTACTCTCTGAAACACATGTTGTTGTTAGGTGCTACCAAGTTGGGAATAACTCATATCAGTCCTATGAACAACAGACCTGAACCCTGTCCTGTCCTGTTCTGTGCCGTACTCATCATCTCTGTCATACTTAAGCTCGTTGCTGCAGTCACTGTGTCAATTCTTTTCATTGGGAGTCATATAATTTTTGCTGGCCATACAGCTTTTCAAGTATGATGTCCCTCTCCAAGGAACAGCTTCTCTTAGCAACATGCCCAAAATATGAGACAGAGCTTCATCACCTTTTCACCTTTGCTTCCAAGGAGCACTCAGGCTACACTTTACACACACACACACACACACACACACCCTACATATTTGTTTGTTATTTCGGAAGTCTGTGCGATATTCAGTACTCACATAAAGATACTGTAAATTGGCACCAGGTTGACAGAAATACTTTGGGTTTTGTGGCAGGGGTGTTCACAGACAGCTGTCATGGGAGGTTGGATCAGGTCTGAGGCCTTGCTCTCTGTAGCTGTGGGAAGGAGGCACAGGCTGAGGGATTAGAGTTTCCAGAAACAAGACATGCATCTGCATCTAACCTGGGATCAGGAAGAACTTTGATAAGTCCGGAAGGTGAGAGGGTAGTCTCAACAATGTGGGCACGCTCAGAGTTAGAGAGAAAAATGTTCAAGGCTTAAGTACTTAAGAAGGATGTTATGGAGCAGAATCCTAGAGTCAAAATTCATGTGTTCCCCTTACATGTTCCTCCAGCATCCACACACGGTAGGCCGGTGTCCAGTGAAGGATAGACCCTGAGGGATCCTTAAACAAGACTGTCTGGGCAGCGTGGTGGCGGCAGTCATCCTCCCCTTAGTCCTGCACCTGCCTTGCCCCAGGACTCCTGGCTTCACCCCCCACGCCCACTCCAGAGATTCTCAGCTTCCAAGATGCACATTCTCTCTCCAGGTGTATTGCACCTGGCATAAAACGATGTGTGTGTGTGTGTGTGTGTGTGTGTGTGTGTGTGTTATATGAATGAGTGAAGGCCTTTGAGATATAAAAGCAAAGTACAAACTGGTGTCTAGGTCTAGTATGCACTCCTAGGGCAATGACTGTATACAGAACATATCTTAGGTGCTCGGGAAAGGCTCCTTAAAACATTGCAACACAGGCCCTCTTTGACCTCTCTTGCTCTGAATTATGGGCAGGTGGAGGCAGGATTATGGTTGGGGTCCTGTAATCTGTCATCAGAATGACTTACTCCCACTACTTTATTTTCTTTTAAAATGTCTTTATTTTTACAATATTTTTGTTGGTTTTCATATAATACTACCTTTATATTATGTTTCATTCATATACATTGTGTTTTATTCAATCTTTCATTTACATTGTGTTTCGTACAATCATTCATATACATTCTACTTTGTTGTTGTTGGGTACTGTCCAGTGGAGTACGACTCACAGCGACCCTATGAACAAAAGATCTGAACTCTGTTCTATCCTGTACCATCCTCACACTTCCTGACACTCAAGAGCCCATTGCAGCAGTCATCCTATCAATCCACCTGGGTGAGAGTCTTTCACTCCTTAGCCGACTATCCACTCTTGCCAACGTCATGTGCTTCTCCAAGGAACAGCCCCTCCTAGCAACATGCCCAAAGTATGTGAGGCAAAGTCTCATCATTCCTGCCTCCAAAGAACACTCTGGATGCACCCTCTCCAAGATATATCTATTTATTCTCTTTGCCATCCATGAGATATTCAGTGCTCTTCTCCAACACCACAGCTCAAAGGCATCAATTATTATTCTGTCATACGTATTCACTGTCCAGCTCTCAGACACATAGCAAATAATTGGAAGGACCATGGCCTGAATCAGATCTGATATTATTACTCCTCAATAATTTGGAATTGTTCCTAACTGCACGTTTTCCCAGTTCAATGCATGTCTTTACTTCCGAACTGCTGGTACCAAGAGACCAGGCAATTGTGGATCCAAGCAAGATGAAGCTGTTGACAATTTCAATCTCCTCTCCATCCATCATGGTACTGCCTATTGGTCCAGTGATAAGACTCTTAGTTTCCTTGATATTGAGCTGCAATCCATACTGAAGACTGCGTTCCATCTTCTGCAACAAGTGCTTCAAGTCCTTTTCACTTTAAGCAAGTAGGATTGTTATCTGCATGTCATCTGCATCTATGCCATCTGCATAACATAGGTTATTGATGAGTCTCCCTCCAACCCTGATGTCACACTTCTCTTCATAGAGTCCAGTTTCTCAGATAATTTGCCCAGCATATATATTGAATACTACCTTCACACATTTCCTTCTCAGTTCCAAAGCATGCAGTGCTCCCCTGCTCTGTTTACACAACAACCTCCTTCTACAGGTATAGGTTCCACATGAACACAATCAAGTGCTCTGGGATTCCCATTCGTTTAAATGTCAGCCATAACTTGTTATGATCCACCCAGTCAAATGCCTTTGAATAATCAATAAAGCATAAAAACACATTCTTGTGGCATTCCTTACTATCAGCCAGTATCCATCTGACATCAGCAATGATATCCCTGGTGTTGTGGCCTCTTCTAAATCCTGCTTGAACTTCTGGCAGTTCCCTAAATAGGCACTGTTCTAGCCAGTTTTGAATAATCTTCAGCAATATTTTGCTTGCATATGATATAAATTATATTATTAGTTTCCTTATTCACTTGGATAGCCTTTCTTGAGAATTAGAACAAATAAAAATAAAAATTTTTATTATATACTGGTTTACTTAAAAACTCACATCCATTGTTTTTCGCGCCAGATCTTTCCCATTTCCTACACACACACATACCCCTCCCCTCATCCATCAAATTTATCTCATTACTTTAATTCTTAGAAACCTGTAAAGAGCTGTCTGCTGTTGTAAGGTAAATTCTGTACTGTAGAGGGTCATTTCTTTTTCTTCTTCTTATTATTAGGTGCTGTCAGGTGATCCACAGCTCATAGTGATCCTTGGAGCAACAGACTGAAAGCTTAGTGATCTCCAACATATTTGAGCCCATTGTTACAGTCACTATGTCAAATACATCTCGTCGAGGGTCTTCCTCTCTTTTGCTGACCCTCCATCTTTCTAAGCATGATCTATTTTTCCAAGGACTGGCCTCTCTTGATAACATGTCCAAAGTATGTTTGATGAAGCTTCACCATTTTGCTCTAAGAAGCGCCTTGGTTGCACTTTCTCCAAAACACATCTGTTTGTTCTTTTAGCCATCTGTGGCATATTCAGCACTCTGCTTTAACATCACAATTCAAAGATATCAACTCTTTTCCTGCTATCTTTATTCATTGTCCAACTTTCAGATGCATAGAAAGCAATTGAAAAGACTATGGCTTGGATCAGGTGCACCTTAATCTCTAACTAACATCCTTACTCTTCAGCATTTTGGAGAGGTTCTTGACAGGAGATTTTCCTAATGCAATAAATCTTTTGATTTCTTGACTACCATTACAATGGATATTGATTGATTGTAAATCCAAGTAAAATTAAATTGTTCACACCTTGAACCTTTTCCCCATCTATCATGATATTTCTCCTAAGTTCAGTGGTAATGTGTCCTGAACGAAGGTGATGTGGTCCGGTGTGTAGAATCAGTAGCTGGAAAACATGGACTCAACGACAGAAATGGAGCTGGAGATAGAATTTTTGAATTTTGCACAATCAACGACTTATTTATCACAAACATGTTTTTTAAGAGACATAAACACAGGTTATACACATGGATTTCACCTGATGGTATGCATAGGAATCAGATCGATTACATCTGTGGGAAGAGCCGCTGGAACAGTTCAATATCAGCTGTGAAAACTAGGCCAAGAGCTGATTATGGAACAGACCACCAACTACTCATATGCAAGTTAAAGCTGAAGCTGAGGAAAATTAAACCAAATCCATGGGAACCAAAATATGACTTTGAGTCTATCCCACCTGAATTTCAGAACAATCTCAAGAACAGGTTTGAGGCCTTGAACACGAATGAGCGAAGACCAGATGAGTTGTGGGAGGATATCAAGGGTATCATTCAAGAAGAGTGCAAATGTTCATTACAAAGACAGAAGAGGAAGAAAAGACCAAAATGGATGTCAGAAGAAACTCTGAATATTGCACTGGAGTGCAGAGAAGCCAAAGCACGAGGAAGAATTCAAGATACTAAAGAGCTGAACAGAAGGTTTCAAAAGGCAGCTGGGATGACAGCGTGGGATAAAATATTACAATGAAATGTACAAGGAGCTGGAGTCAGAAAAATCAAAAAGGCCGAACTCGCTCAGCATTTCTTAAGCTCAAGGAACTGAAGAACAAATTCAAACTTTGAGTTGCTACACTCAAGGATGCTTTAGGGAGAATATTAAATGATCCAGGAAGTATTAAAAGAAGATGGAAAGAATATACTGAGTCGTTGTATCGAAAGGAATTGACAGACACAGAAGAATTTAATGAAAGAACATATGAACAAGAGCTTATGGTGATGAAGGAAGAAGTTCAAGCTGCTTTGATGGAAATAGCAAAAAAATAAGGCCCCAGGAATAGATGGTATACCAATTGACATATTTCAGCTAACAGATACTGCCCTGGACATGCTCACCAAGTTGTGCCAAGAAATCTGGAGAACAACCACTTGGCCAACGGACTGGAAGAGATCTATATTTGTTCCCATCCCCAAAAAAGGTGTGAACCAACAGAGTGTGTAAACTACAGAACAATATCGTTGATTTCACATGCAAGCAAGATTCTGCTGAAGATTATCCAAAAATGACTGGAACCGCAGCAGAGAACTGCCAGAAGTCGAAGCTGGGTTTAGAAGGGGTTGTGGTACTAGGGATATTGTAGCTAATGTTAGATGGATCTTGGCTGAAAGCAGGGAGTACCAGAGGAATGTCTATCTGTGCTTCATTAATTATGCAAAGGTGCTTGACTGTGTGGACCATAACGAACTGTGGCTGACTCTGAGAAGAATGGGAATCCCAGAACACTTGATTGTGCTAATGTGAAACCTATACTTGGACCAGAAGGCATTCATCAGAACAGAGCAAGGAAACACTGCATGGTTCAAATTTGGGAAGGGTGTATGCCAAGGATGTGTCCTGTCTCCGTACCCTTTCAACTTGTATGCAGAACAGATTATCCAGGAGGCTGGGTTCTATGAGGAGAAATGTGGCCTCAGGATTGGTGGAAGATCTATCAACAATCTGCGTTATGAAGATGACACAACCCTACTTGCTGAAACTGAGGAGGACCTGAAATGCTTGCTGCAGAGGGTCAAGGACTGCAACCTTCAATATGGATTGAGGCTTAATGTCAAGAAGACAAAGATTCTCACCACTGGACCAATTGGCAGCATCAGGATGGATGGTGAAGAGATTGAGATTATTCACAGCTTTAGTCCGCTTGGCTCCACAGTCAACACTCTTGGCACCAGCAGCTAGAAAATTAAAAGACGTATTGCGATTGGAAAGTCTGCTGTTAGGGACCTCTCTAAAGTACTGAAGAGCAACGGTGTCTCTGGAGACTGAAGTGCGTCTGATACAGGCCATGGTCTTTGCAATCACATGTTATGCGGCAGAGAGTTGGACAATGACTAGGGAGGATAGAAGGAGAATTGATGCCTTTGAGCTTTGGTGTTGGAGAAGAGTATTAAGGGTACCATGACTGCTAAGAAAATAAACAGATTCATCTTGTAGAGGGTTAAACGGGGCTACTCCTTGGAGGCAAGGATTCTGAGGCTTCATCAGACATAGTTTGGTCATGTTGTAAGGAGAGAATGGTCCTTGGAGAGGGACATCATGCTTGGGAGGGTGGAGGGCAGGCACAAGAGGGGAAGACCCTCTATGACGTGGATTGATTCAGTGACTGGGGTAATCGGGTGAGTGTGTCAGAGACAATGAGATTGGCACAGGACAGAACAGAGTTTAGGACTGTTGTACACAGGGTCGCTATGAGTCAAGTGACTCGATGCCACATAACAACAACAACAACATCATCATGATGTTGTCCAGTGGTGTAGTGGTGAAGATTTTTGTTGTTCTGGTATTGAAGCCATATTAAAAGCTCTAATCTTTGTTCTTCTTCAGAAAATGCTTCAAGTCCTCTTCACTTTCTGCGTGTAAGGTTGTTGTTGGTACTCTTGAGTCAGCACTGACTTATAGCTGTCTGGCCCTCCAGCGGGTTTTCAGAGGCAGTTAATTGCACGGGAGGAGATTGTCCATCCTTCTCCTGAGGGGCAGCTGGTGGATTCAAACCACATGCCTTTGGGAATGCAGCACAGCTTCTTGCCACTGGACCTCCCGAACTCCCTGTGTAAGGTAAGCTGTTGACTAGTCTACCTCAGATGTTGATGCTGCATTCCTCTTCTTTCAGTCCAGATTCTCAAATTATTTGCTCAGTTGATGGCATACCAATTTACATATTTCAACAAACAGATGTTGCCCTGTATACACTCACTAAATTGTGCGAAGAAATCTGGAGGACAACCACCTGGCCAAATGACCAGAAGAGATCGATATTTGTCCCCATTCCAAAGAAAGGTGACCAGACAGAGTGTGAAAATTATCAAACAATATCATTAATATCACATGCAAGCAAGATTCTGCTGAAAATCATCCAAAAATGACTGGAGCAACACGTCAACAGAGAACTACCAAATGTGCTGCAGGCTGGGTTTAGAAGAGGCCTTGGTACCAGGGATATTATAGCTAATGTTAAATCGATCTTGGCTGAAAGCAGAAAGTATCAGAGGAATGTCTGTCTGCGTTTCATTGACTATGCAAAGGTGTTTGACTGTGTGGATCACAATAAACTGTGGCTGACTCTGAGAAGAATGGGAATCCCAGATCATTTAATTGTGTTTATGTGAAACCTATACCTGGACCAGGAGGCACTCATCAGAACAGTCCAAGGAGACACTGCATGGTTCAAAACTGGGAAGGGTGTATGCCAGGAATGTATTCTGTCCCCATACCTTTTCAATCTATATGTAGAACAGATTATCCGGGAGGCTGGGATATATGAAGAGGAATGTGGCATCAGGTTTGGAGGAAGATTCATCAATAACCTGTGTTATGCAGGTGACACAACCCTGATCACTCAAACTGAGGAGGACCTGAAGTGCTTGCTGCAGGTCAAGAACTGCAGTCTTCAATATGGATTGAAGCTCAAAATCAAGAAAACAAAGATTCTCACCACTGGGCCAATTGGCAATGTATCATAATGGATGGTGAAGAGGTTGGAGAATGAGATTGTTAATAGCTTTAGTTTGCTTGGCTCCACAATCAACACTCTTGGTACCAGCAGCTAGGAAATAAAGTGATGAATTGTAGGTAAATCTGCTTTCAGGAACCTCTCCAAAATACTGAAGAGCAACGACGTCAGTCTGGAGACTAAGGTGCATCTGACTCAAGTCATAGTCTTTGCAATTGCTTGCTACACGTCAGAGAGCTGGACAGTGACTAGGGATGATAGAAAGGGAATTGATGCCTTTGAGCTGTGGTTCTGGAGAAGAGTTTTAAATATACCATGGACTGCCAGGAGAACAAACAGATTTGTCCTATAGAGAATAAAACTGGCCTGCTCCTTGGAGGCAAGGATTCTGAAGCTTCATCTTACATACTTCAGGCATGTTGTAAGGAGGGGCCAACCCTCGGAGAGGGACAATTATGCTTGGCAAAGTCGAGGGATAGAGAAAGAGAGGGGACCATCGATGAGATGGATTGATACAGTGACTGGGGTAATGAAGGTAGGTGTATCACAGACAATAAAAGCGGCACAGGATAGAGCAGGTTTCAGGGCTGTTGTACATAGGGTCGCTGTGAGTTGCAAGTGACTCGACAGCACATAATAACAACAATAGATTGAACAGGTAAGGAAAAAGATACAACCGTGACACACACCTTTCCTGATTTTAAACCATGCAATACTATTGTAGGTACTCTTCTTTTAGGTAAAAAATTAATACTCTGTGTAGCATGTTAAGCTTGCCTTGAATACTCTTGAGCACAATAAGCATAGACAGCTTAGAGCACCAAGGGGCAGAGCTCCTCAGAGGCAGAGAGATGAGCTGTTCTACTCAGCGCCAGAGGTTAACCACTAGCGTGACTGGGGGGTTTCCCTGTTTTTCTGCAAAAGCCTTCCCTTTCTGCAAAGGATGATTTAAGGGTTCAGCAGTGAGGTGGTTAATACCACTCTCCTTGTTTCTCCAGACGAGTTAATATTTATTAAGATGGTAACTTGAAAAGGTGAAGAAGAACTGTAATATTTATTGTTTACTTTATGCCAGGCATTTTGCTAAACAAGTTTTATAAACGATCTAAGTGGAGCTCCACAGCAACTCTTATGTTAGAGGCTGTTAACCATTCCCAAAACACAGGGGAGGGAACTGGGGCTCAGAGAGGTTCTAAACCTAGCCCAGAGATACAGAGCTCACGAATGCAGAGCCAAGGGGAAGGACCTCATACTCAGAAAGGTGGAGGGACAGTGCAGGAGAGGAAGACTCTGATGAGATGGATTGATACAGTAACTGGGGTCATTGGGATAGATATGTCAGAGTCAATGAGACTGGCTCAGAACAGGGCAGAGCTGTTATCCATAAGGGTCACTACGAATCATAGGTGACTCAAAGGCACATAACAACAACAGAACCACGTTCCTAAACCTGGCAAAGGGCAGCTGGCTGCTCTCAGATGGTCTATTGCTAGTGTGTAGAGACACCACTGGTGCTTGTAGACGGCTGCCCAAGTCATTACTGGACTCATTTACTGGTTCTAAGAATTTTTTAGTGGTTTCTTTCAATTTTCTATATACATTATTATGCAGTTTGAAAATAGGTAGTTTTATTTCTTCCTTTGAATTTGGATGCATTTTACTTCTTTTTTTTTTCTTGCCCAGTTGCCCTGGCTAGAATTGCCGGTAAGTTGGTGAACGGTGGTGGTGTGAACAGACATCTTTATCATGATCTTGATCACAGTGGAAAAGCTGTACTATTTCACCAATAAGTATGGGTTCACCATAGCGTTTTCATGAATGACTTTTACCAAGCTGTGAAAGCCATGTCTACTTTGCTGAGTGGTTTTTGTTTTCTTTCTTTTAATCATAAAAGAATACGGGATTTTGTCAAGTGATTTCCACCCCCTTGTGTTTATTGAGATAATCACTATAGCACTTTTGATCTGTTTTGTACTGTCTGCCACAGCACCTGAAATGAAAAGTAACAATTGAAATGGGCATATTTTCTAAAATAAAAAATCAATTTATTTTGTGTTAACTGAAATCACAATAAAATGAAAATTGCTGTATTTTGAAGTCCTTTTAGATCTCTTTCTGTAAATACATATTAATGTTACATGCATATGTGTGTTTTTAAAATATTTTATTTTATATTGGTTTACATACAATATTTGTATACATTATATTTCACATCTTCCTTCATTCACATTGTGTTTTATAAAGTCATTCTCATGTTGTTGTTATGTGCTGTCCAGTTGCCTGCGACTCATAGTGATCCTGTGTACAATAGCCCTAAACACTGCTCTAGCCTGTGCCAATCCCATTGTCTCCAACACACCTACCACCATTACCTGCGTCACTGAATCAATACACCTCATAGAAGGTCTTCCTCTCCTGCGCTGTTCCTCCACCCTCCCAAGTATGATGTCCTTCTCCAAGGACTGGTCTCTCCTTGCAACATGTGTAAAGTATGTCAGATGAAGCTTCAGAATCCTTGCCTCCAAGGAGCAGCCTGGTTTAACCCTCTCCAGGGTGAACCTGTTCATTTTCTTAGCAGTGCATGATGTATTTAATACTCCTCTCCACTACTACAGCTCAAAGGCATCAATTCTCTTTCTATTATCCCTAGTCATTATCCAACTTGCTGAAGCATAGCAAGTGATTGGAAAGACCATGGCCTGTATCAAGTGCCCCTTAGTCTCCAGAATGACACCATTGTTCTTCAGTACTTTGGAGAGGTCCCTAACAGCTGACTTTCACATCGCAATACATCTTTTAATTTCCTGGCTGCTGAAGCCGAGAGTGTTGACTGTGGAGCCAAGCAAACTAAAGCTGTAAACAATCTCAATCTCTTCACCATCCATCCTGATTCTGCCAATTGGCCCAGTGGTGAGAATCTTTGTCTACTTGATATTGAGCCTCAATCCATACTGAAGGCTGCAGTCCTTGATCTTCTGCAGAAAGTGCTTCAGGCCCTCCTCAGTTTCACCAAGCAGGGTGTGTCATCTGCATAACGCAGGTTGTTAATAGATCTTTCACCAATCCTGACACCACACTTCTCCTCATAGAGCCCTGCTTCCTGGATAATCTGTTCTGCATACAGGTTCAAAAGGTATGGAGATAGGACACATCCCTGGTATACATCCTTTCCCATTTTGAACCACTCAGTATTTTCTTGCTCTGTTCTGATGACTGTCTCTTGGTCCAAGTATAGGTTTCACATTAGCACAATCAAGTGTTCTGGGATTCCCATTCTTCTCAGAGTCAGCCACAGTTTGTTATGATCCACACAGTCAAAAGCTTCTGCATAATCAATGAAGCGCAGATAGACATTCCTCTGGTATTCCCTGCTTTCAGCTAAGATCCAACTAACATCAGCTACAATATCCCTAGTACCTCGACTCCTTCTAAACCCAAGAAAATGCTTACCTTTTGAATTTCCAAAGATAGACCTTCCAGCTACAGAGATTTGTTGTTAGGTACCATTGGGTTGAACGGAGTAACAGAGCAAGCCCTGCCAGATCCTGCACTATCTACCTAATTTACATAATCAGTGCTGTGTTTAAGCCCATTGTTGCCCCCACTCTCTCTGTTCATCTCACTAAAAGTCTTCCCTTTCTGATCTTCCAGCAGGTGAAAGCTCTCAAAGGATAGAAAAGAAATCAGTGACAAGAGAGAGGATGACAGCAGACTACCGTGGTGTGGGTGTCCAGGCATGGGTGCTGGCCTGGCTCCTAGCTGAGCCTTGGGTAGGGTGGTGGCAGGATTTGTGGGGGACGGGGTTTCATGTTCTGTCTTGTGCCTTGGAGAGGATAATTCCCTGCCACTCAGCACAAAATCCTTCATTGCTGTCTAACACTTAGCTGACCCTCCAGAGGGTTTTCAGAGGCTCATCTCAGATACTTTGTTTTCAGAACTTCAACTCACATACTTTAGACATGTTGCTAGACAGATCAGAACATCATGCTTGGAAAGGTGAAAGGTCAATGCAGGAAAGAAAGACTTTTGATAAAATAGATTGACAGGGTGACTAGCAATATGCCAGAGTGTGTGAGGATGACACTGGATGCGGCACAGTTCAGATCTGCTGTTCCCAGCGTCACTATGAGTTCCAGCTGACTTGACATCACAAAACAACAACATAAATTGCATGGGAGGAGAGTGTTCATCTTTCTTCCTCAGTGAGGCACCACTTTTGGATTGGCAGCATGATTCCCTACAGATTACGCCACCAGAGTTCATCCAAGATGAGAGGTGGAGTAAACTGGACCACGATGCCCTGAGGAAGATGGGTCCCTATTAGCCCACCTAGTGACTCCAATGGAAAAGTAGAGATGTTCCCCATGAGGCAGAGGGCACGTGGGCATGTCCCAGAGCATGGGAGGTCAGAGCAGTGTCGGAGCTGATAGCTGCGTTAAGACCAGGGACCAGGCAGGGATGACAATGCTTCCCCAGGGAGAAGACCATGTCTGTTCCAGGACTAAGAGGAAGACTCCCAGGTCAAGGGAGAGAGCTACTCAGGCTCAGAAGCTTCTTTCTGTATCTTAAGTCATTAGAATCTGAAGTCACCCCAAGCTAGAGAGGCGGGTAGTGAAGATGGTGGGGAGAGAAGGAAAACATTCAGAACTGACTGGATTTAATTAGAAATATCTGCTTTTCTTTGAGATGGCAAAATTACTTTTTCTGCCATCAAATCGAAATAAGATTTAAGGAGTTCACGTCTTTTTTTCACACCAGAGGATGTGGTTGAATTCATTTAACATATAAATTAAGCTTTCAGCATGTGTCAGCTGCTGCAGTCCTCTCACTAGTCAGCTGGTTGCAGCTGGTCTCAGAGAATACAGGGGTGCAGGGGAGGCAGGAGACAAGCCTGGCCTTTGGTCTGAAGGTGGTGGGTGGGGTTGGGTGAAAAAACCAAAGAGAGAAGGGGTACTAGTGACAAGCGGGGTGTCTGAGCCCAGAGCATGCTTTCTGTTCCCATTGCTCAAAGGAGGGAAGAACCATTTCTCAGTCCGTTTTTTTTCTGGCTCCCTGGTCCTCATGTACTAGATTACTGTTCTCGACTAAATGTTTCCTGGAAACCATTTTTTAAAATAATTTTAATGAACATTTACAGAGATTTTGGATTTCCATTCATTCATTGATGCACTTCTCTCCCCCCCAACCCCCCCCCCCCCCCCCCCCCCCCCCCCCCGCCCCAGTTCACTCCTCTCTTTTAAAAGTAAAAGAAAGACTCCCTCCCTGGTACACAATCCCCCCGCCCCCTCCCACCGTCCCAAGTACATTCCACTATGCAACCTTAATTATGGACTCTTGTGATAACCATAATACCCTATCATATATCACTTCTAAATTATTCACTCCCTCATCTGTTTCAGTGCAGTATACACAATTTATCCAGTTTTTCTCAGTCTTACCCCAAACCCTGATATCAGTCCCATTTTACAGCAGTGGCACCATGCAATATTTGTCCTTTTGCAACTGAAATATTTCACTCAGCGTAATGTCCTCCAGGCTCACCCATTTCGAATAATATTGCATGAGTTCCTTGTTTTTCAATGCAGCGTAGTATTCCATTGTGTGAATATACCACAGCTTCTCTATCCATTCGTTTGTTGATGGGCACCTGGGTTGTTTCCAACTCCTTGCTATTGTGAACAGAGCCGCGATAAACATGGATGTGCATATATCTGCTTGGTTGTCGGTTATGGTCTCTTTAGGGTATATTCCCAGTAGGGGAATTGCTGGGTCAAATGGTATCTCTGTTTGTAACTTTTTGAGAAAGCACCATACCGCCTTCCACAGTGGCTGCACCATTTTACACTCCCACCAACAGTGAATAAGGGTTCCAGTTTCTCCACAATCTCACCAGCATTTGTTGCTTGCTTGGCAGAACAGGCACTGGGGCTTAGAGTTAACCAACGACTTCTCGAGGTACTCTGGACTCAGGAGAGTCCCATCAGCATCCATATACACCCATCCCAGCTATGTCTATCTGAAGCCCTCTGGGAGACTCCAGAGTTTCCACACACAGAGAGAAGGCCCTGGAAAGGCCACAACCATCCTCAGCATCTAGACCTGAAAAAATCCAAACAACCCTCCCTCAGAAAGAAAAGAAGATAGAAAAAACCAGAAGAATCACACCACAGTTCCCCTCCTCCAATCTTATGTTTACAAAGGCTGTGGAAGCTGTGGAAAGTACAAAGTAGAAACACAAAGTGGTCATTTTACAGTGAGAAAACAGGCCCAACGGAGTCAGGGAGTTGGCAAGGCATTGTTGATAGCACTGAAATGGAAAGCCAGGTGAAGTTCTTAGTTTGAGGTTCTTTTCTACTGAAGAGAAGGTTGTGGACAATAAAACAAAGAGATAAGACCCAGGAAACAGGAAGACTGGTTCCTGTTCTCATCACTAAGGCCAAAGTCATGCAAGAAACAGCTCCAGCAGGAAGCTTAACTGACCTCTGCTGTCACCAAGTGGCGGTTCTGTAATTTATCAGCCTAAGTGCCTTTCTTTTAACCACCTTCCTCACCCTCTTTAACCCCTCCACAAAAAGCAAACAAAAACCAAAATCCACCGCCAACAAGTTCATTCTGACTCAGAGAAGAGGGCTGGAGAACAATGGGATTGTTTATGGAAGGGAGACCTGAGATCACATAGAACAATTTCATACCACCAACGACTTGTTAGGTCCTGCCGATTCAAGCACATAGGACACATAGCAACCCAATGAATAAGAGATTTGAACTCTGTTCTATCCTGTGCCATCTTCATCATCTCTGAAACATTTGAGCCCATTGCTGTAGTCACTGTGTCAATCCATGTCGTTGAGGGTCTTCCTCTCTTTTTCTGACACTTCCCCTTACGTCACTTTATAAGGTAAAGCCTCTCCTAGCAACACACTAAAAGTATGATAGATGAAACTTTGCTATCTTTGCCTGCAAGGAGAATTCTGGAAGCACTTTCTCCAAGACCTGTCTTTTTGTTCTTTTGGAAGTCCGTGAGATATTCAGAACTCTGCCCCAGCATCATAGTTCAAAGGCATCAATTCTTTTGCAAGTGATTGAAAACGATAGTCACCTGCTATTAAAGTTGCACTTTAGTCTTAAGACGGACATTATTAGTTCTCAGTAATTTGGAAAAATCCTTAACAGCAAATTTGCCCAGTGCAATACAGCTCCCCATCTCCTGACTGCTGGTACCAATGGTAAACAGAAATAAGATGAAATAGTTGACAATTTAAATCTTCTATCTGTCATGATGTTGCTCGTTCAAACTGAAGCTGAAGAAAATTTAAAATGAGTTAATAGCCTACCTCAGTTTAGGCACCATCTCTAGAACAGATCCAATGCACTGAACATTAACAACCAGATGACTGGGATACCATCAAGGACATCGCACATGAAGAAAGTAAAAAGAAAAGACAGGGAAGAAAGAAAAGACAGAAGCAGATATCTAAAGAGGTTCTGAAACTTGGTCTAGAGTATAGAGAGGCCTAAGTCAAAGGAAGAAATAAAATCAAAGAGCTAAACACAAGATGTCAAAGGGCAGCTCAAGAAAACGAAGCAAAGTATTACAATGAAATATGCAGAGATCTTGAGTTGGAAATCCAAAAGGGAAGAACATGCTTGAAGTTTCTCAAGTTGACAGAACTGAAGAAGAAAAAAATCAAGCCTAGAGTTGTAATTCTGAAGAATTCAATATAGGGCAAAATATTGAATGATGCAAGCAGCATCTAAAAATAGATGGAAAGAATACATAGAGTCACCGTACTGAAAAGAATTGATCAACACTCTGTAATAAATTCAGAAGTTAGCATATAATCAAGGACCTACAGTAATGAAGGAAGGCTGGGTTACATTAAAGGCATTTGTGAAAAGCAAGGCTTTAGGAATTCACAGAATATAAATTGATGTTTTATAACAAATAGATGAAACCCTGTAGATGCTCGCTTGTGTATATGCCAAGAAATTTGGAAGACAGATATACCTCGTTAAAAGACTGGAAGAAACCCAGTTTTGTGCCCAGTCAGGGAAAAATAAGGAAAAAGGTGATCTAAAAGAATGCAGAAATCATTCAATAATATCATTATTGTGTAGACAAAGAAAAAATTCTTGTGAAGAACATTTAAAAATGACTGAAGTAAGGAGGGAGCTCTGGTGACCCAGTGGATAATGAATTGTGATTCCAACCTAGAGCTAGGTGATTAAAATCCAGCGGCAGCTTGGAGAAAGATGGGCAATCCCTTCCCACGTGATTTTTGCCTCTGAAAGCCTGGTAGATCAACTGTGAGGCTGTTAGGACTTTAAGGTAATGAGTCTATTGACAGGAATTGTAAAAAATTCAAGCTGGATTCAGAAGAGGCTATGGAATGAAGGATATATTTTCTGACAACAAATAGATCTTGTCTGAAAGTCAAGAACACAAGAAAGATGTTTACATATCCTTTATTGACTGCCAAGACATTCAGTGCTATAAATCATAAGAAACAGTGCTATAGATCATAAGAAACAATGCATAGCATTGCAAGAATTAGAATTCTACAGGGGGGGGAACGAAGGAAAAAAAAAGAATTCTAGAACACTTTATTGTGGAATATGAACACAGACCACGAAACAGCCATCTGAACAGATCAAGGAGATACTGTATGGTTCGAAATTGGGAATGAAGTGAATCAGGGCTGTGCCCTTTCACAATACCCATTCAATCTTTGCCAAAAAAAAAAAATTGAGAAGTTGGACTATATATAGAATATGGCATCAGGATTGGAGGAAGACTCTATGAACAAACTGCCAAGTGACACACTTTGCTCACAAAAGACCAAGAATTGAAGCACTTACTGACGAAGCTCAAAAAACTTTAAGTACAGGTTATATATCTCAACCTCAATAAAGCAAAAATCTTCACAACCTCATGACAAAAGAGAAAAGTTCAAAGTTATCTAGGGTTTTGTTTTACTTGAATCCACAATCATAATCCATGGAAGCAATAGTCAAGAAATCAAATATATTGCAAAGGGCAAATGGGCTTTCAAGGATCTCTCCAAAGTGCTAAAGAGCAAAGATGGCACTTTAAAAGCTAAGACTTGCCTGACTCAAGCACATTTTCTATTGCTTAATATGCATGTGAAAATTGGATAATGAAAAAGGAAGATGGAAAAGGAGTTGATGCCTTTGAATTGTTGTATTGGTGAAGACTACTGACTATACCGTGGCTTGATTGCCAAAGAACAAAAAATTCTGTCTAATGAGAGGTGCAGCCAGAGTGTTTCTCAGAAGTAAAGATGGTGCAACTTTTTCTCACACGTTTTGGTTATATAATCAGGAGGGGCCAGTCCCGGGAGAAAGACATTCTGCTTAGAAAATTACAGAGTTAGTGAAAGAGATGCAGACTTTCAACAAGATGAATTGACACGGTAACAACAGCAAAGGGTTGAAGTATATAGTATATTGTGAGGAAGGGGCATGATTGGGCAGAGCTTTGTTCTATTATATGCACAATTGCTATAAGTTAGGGCCAGTGTGACAACATCTAACAATGACAACAGGGGTTAAGTTCAGGAAGAAAGTCCTGGCCCGGATGGTTCCAACACATGGGAGGGAGACCATGCAAAGACATGACTGTCACACAAAGTGGGACCCAGTGCCATCGAGTATAAGGCTGAAATGATGAGGGAGTTGTTGAGGAGAGAGAGAAAATCAGGATCATGCCAAGCTTAGCATCTGAGTTGGATCCTAGAGAACAGAGAATGCTTCAGGTCCTGGAGGTGGTTGTGAAGCATCAAGCATGGAAGGAGGAAAATACTGGAGCGCAGTCAGCAGACCCTCAGCTTATGGACTGCACAGGAATCAGATTGACTATATCTGCAGAAAGAATTTTTGGAGAAGCTCAGTATCAGCAGTTAAAATCAGGCCGAGTTCGGACTGTGAAGAGACCATCAATCACTCATGGGCAAGTTCAAAATGAAGCTGAAGAAAATGCAAACTAGCCCACAAAATCCAAAATACAGCCTCTCTTTCATATTTTCTCTGAAGGAGAGAAGTTCAGCCCTTTGGGATGCAACCTTCTAATAAATGTATCTTTACTTTTTACCTTTAAAAAAGCCTGAGCAACCCAAAACATGACCTTGAGTCTTATTCTACCTGAATTTAAAAATCATTTCAAGATCACATTTGAGACATTGAGCATGAATGATCAAAGACCAGAAGAACTATGGGATGACATCAAGGATATATCGTCCATGAAGAGAGCAAAAGGTCATTGCAAGAGAGTAAAAAGGAAAAACCTAAATGGACATAGGAAGAGATTATGAAAATTGCATTAGAGCACTGAGAAGCCAAAATAAAAAGAAGAAATGCAAAGTAAAAGAGCTGAATAAAAGATTTCAAAGGGCAACTTGAAGACAAAGCAAAATACTGTAATGAAATATTCAAAGAACTGGAGTCAGAGAATAAAAAGGGAAGAACTCCTCAGCATTTCTCAAGCTGAAAGACCTGAAAACCAAATTTAAGCCTCAAGATGAAGTACTGAGAGGTACTATGAACAAAGTCTTAAATGAGCTCAGAAGCTTTTAAGGATGACGAAGGGAATACACAGTGTCACTGTATCAAAAAGAACTCATCAACACCGAAAACTTTCAGTGCAGTACCATATGAGCAAGAGCTAGTGGTAATGAAGAAAGAACTTGAAGCTGCACTGAGGTATTGGCAAAAAGTGAATTAATGGGATGCCAATTGACACATTTCAACTAACAGATGCAATACTGAAAGTACTCACTAGACTGTGCCAGGAAATTTGGAGGACAGTTGCTTGATGGACTGACTGGGAGAGATCCATATTTGTTTCCATTTTCAAGAAAGGTGACTCAACAGAACACGGACATTATAGAACAATATCACAATATTATAGCAAAATATTAACAAAGATAATTCTAAAACATTTGGAACATGATATTGACAGAGGATGGCAAGAAGTGGAATTTAGAAGAGGCCTTGACACCAGGGATATCATTACTGATGTCAAATGGATCCTGACTAAAAGCAGAGAATACCAAAATGATGTCTATTTTGTGTTTTATTGTCTATGCAAAGGCATTTGACAGTGTAGATCATAACAAACTATTGCGAAGATTGAAAAGAATGGGAAACCCAGAACGCTGGGTTTCATATGAAAATTTCATATGAAATCCTTACTTAGCTCAAGAAGCTTTCCAAACAGAGCAAGGGAACATTCTATGATTTAAAATCAAGAAGAGTGTGTGTTGGAGACATCCTCATCCTTTCTGTATACTGAGCTAATAATTCATGAAGCCAGACACTGGGAAGGAGAATGTGGCATCAGGCTCAGAAGAAGATTCATCAACAGCCTGTGCTATGCTTGCTGGAGAAGATCAAGAACTGCTGTTTTTGGTATGGATTTTATCACAATAATAAGAAAACAAAGGTTTTCACCACTGGCGAGGCCAACAACATTCTGATAGATGGAGAAAGGATTCAAGTTATCAATGATTTCATCTTGCTTGGATCCACAATCAATAACGTTGATACTAGCAGTCAAGAGATTAGGAGATGTATTACACTGGGCAGCTGTCAGAGACCTCTCCAAAGTAGTGACGAGCAATGATGATTCAGATCTTTTCTATCACTTGCTGCACATCTGAGAGCTGGGCAGTGAATAAGGATGGCAGAAGAATTGATGTCTTTGAGTTGTGGTGTTGGAGAAGAGTACTGAATGTCCCATGGACTATCAAAAGAACAAACAGTTCTTGGAAAAATACAGCCAGAGTGCTCCATGGAGGCAAAGATGATGAAACTGTGTCTCTTGAAATTTAGAGATGTTGCTGCAAGAGACTATTCTTTGGAAAGGGACATCATATTAGGAAAAGTGAAGGGTCAGTGAAATAAAAAATGGATCCTCCCAAAATGGATTGACACAGTGACTCCAGCAATGGGATAGAACAGGTTTCAGGTCTGTTGTCCATAGGCTTGCTATGAGTTATATTCAGCTTGGTGGCACCAAACAACAACAGTAGGAAGGCAGCACCTGACTCAGAGAGATTTCTGCAATAGCTTAGTCTTTTCTTTAACAGACATCTACGTGACAATTCAGCTCTAGACATTCTATTTGGTCCTGGATGGGATGAGAGCAAATGGTTGAAGCACAAGCATTCTGGAATAGAGCAGTGGAAAATGAGTCTGGAAGGCTCCCCCTGATGTGGATTATGGAAACTCTTCAATGCGTGCTCAAAACCACCCCAATACACGTCCAAAACAGCTTTCTTTTGAACACTGAAATGAGCCTCACCGTGACAGCTAGTACTGTTCCCCAGAGCGGGCAGCAGGGGGCAGTGTAACCACAGTGTAACCAATGGTCACATGGTCTTGGAGCCTCAGCAAGAACTGATTGAGGTCTAGTTTCCTTTTCTATAAACTAGGGGAGCGCTGCGCTTTTTTGCTTACTTCTTTCTACCAAGATGCACATAGATGACAAAGAGGTCCTGGGAAGACTCTGACATTTGAACAAACTTATCACGGGGCCTGAGGCTCATCAGAATTTTTCTGCATGAGCCCCTGGCAGGTCCAAACAAACTGAATAACAAGGACCGACACCAGCACAATGACCCAATTAATAAATATGGTCTAGGACCTCAGTTCACCAGAAATGGACTAGGCCCCTCCCTGTAAGCACCTCTTCCCTGCATCCATGGTGCCTCCCAGCGATGCTGGGGTGGTCATTTAGACCCTTTCTCCTATTGGAAATACCAGAATAGAAGTGTGACACTGGAGTCCCTCAGAGCTATTCTCAATACTTAGGGCAGTGCCTGCACATGGTAGAAGCTAAGCAAATTTTTGAAGTCTGAATAAATAAATAAATAAATAAATATCTTTCTGCTAGAGGAGTGCAGAGCTTGAATGGCAGCCTGCAGAAATGCCTGGAGACCCTATCGTATGAGGGATGTGTGTGAGAAGGATCTTGGAGAAGATCGAAGATCCTGAGGGGTGTGTATGTATAAACTACATAAACTTTAACATAAGAGTATTTCCTCAAGGAAGGACTTGTTTGCTCTAGGAACAGGTTTCAGACTCATGAGAACAAATGCTTCTGCCTTCTTTGTGCTTTAAAAGGAGGGTCTGTTAGAGCAGAAGGGCTCCAGAGACATGCTCCAAACCACTCAGTCCATTCAGGAGAGAAACCAAAGAAGATCCTTTTAAGGTGGGGGGTGGGGGGTTGAAGACATTTCTTCCTCCTAGCATGCATTAAACCATGGACAACAAACAGACCCACTTTGTATGCCAACTCTGACTGCTTGTGGTAGCTACCAGCAGCACCATGCAGAGAAGGATTTGAAAGGTGCATCCAGCATGTCAGGAAAGGGCTCTGATTGGCTGGAGAAGCCTGTTGCAGGCACAGCATTGACAGTGACATGTGGCTATAGGCTGAATAGTGACAAAATAGCAATGTGCTCCCTCACACTGAGGAGTGAAATTAAAATGGGGCAATCATTTGAAAATGAGGCTGCACTCTTTTTTTTCTTTTGAAACTGAGGAAAGTAAGGCAGAACCCCCAAGTTCATCATCACTGTTCCCAGAAGAGGGGAGTTGCTGCAATGCTTCTCTCCTGAATAGATCTTTCAAGTTAGATCTTCCCTGTCTTCTTCAAACATCTAGGAAAAATATGCAAAACCATCTTCATTAGTTCCCATCTGCATCTGTGTGGAGATTTCTCTCTGGGCTGGTGATGTCTACATGGGTCTGAGCAGACGCAAGAATGAAGTTGTCTTGGAAATCAGGAAATAGCATCTGGTACAGACAAAACTTGGCAAAGTTCTCCTTGTCTTTATTTGGAAACTCAGAGACACCTCCTGCTTCTGTGTGAACTCCCAGTGAGTGTCCTGTCTGAATTCCCAGTGAGTGTACAATGGTCATGGGGCAGGGTCTGTTTCACCCACTTTCTTAAGATGCAAGTCCAGATCTGAACTAGAAGGTGAAGTATGCCTGGCTTGATGCTTCCTTCAAGGGGAAGCAAATCATCAGTCCCAGGCAGCAGCTGATTGAAGGATCCCCTGGCTAAGCCTCCGAATAGGGGTCTTCATTGTTGGAGGAAGTCCATCTTTCTCTTCAGTAGATTGACTGTCTCCTGTTCTAGAGATGCCATCAGCAGCAGAATGCGATATGAACAAGGTTCTGGTCAGGTGACATCAGCCCTGAGGAAAAAAAAAATCAAAGTTAAGAATTCATGAATACAGTAAGATCAATGGGGCAACCAACATATTTGGAGCCTATTTTTTTGTGAAACAGCAACAGGCAGAGTATTGAGATGAGCTAAGACTGAATAAAGGCTAGGAGAGGTGTCTGTGTTCATGTGAAAATGTTCAAGAACATACTATAGAGGGATATAGCTTATTTCCTTAGAAATGAAAGCAGGCCAATTCAGCAAAACTCCAGAAAAGTCCCGAGGTTAGGGGAACCTGGTGGATGGCGAGGGATGGAACAGCCTGAGTTCTTGCCTTCTTTTATCCCACAAGAGATTGTCTCCCTCATATTGCTTGAATCTAGTTTTACTATGTGAACAGCTAAAACTACAGTCAAAGAAGCACCACAACAAGATAAAGGTAAATAACCCAATTGAAAAATGGGCACAGGATATGAACAGACATTTCAACAAAGAAGACATTCAGATGGTCAACAAATTCACGAAGAAATGCTCAAAATCCATAGCTCTTAGAAAGATGCAAATCAGAACAACTATGAGATATCATCTCACCCCAGTAAGAATAGCAACATTTAACAGAACAGCAAGCAACAAATGCTGGCAAGGTTGTGGAGAAACTGGAACCCTTATTCACTGTTGGTGGGAGTGTAAAATGGTGCAACCACTATGGAGGGCAGTATGGCTCTCTCGCAAAAAGATGCAAATAGAAATACTATTTGACCCAGCAATTCTACTTCTGGGAATATACCCTAAAGAAATCATAACTGCCACCCAAGCAGATATATGCACACCCATGTTTATCATGGCTTTGCTCACAATAATAGCAAGGAACTGGAAACAACCTAAGTGCCCATTAATAAACGAATGGATAGAGAAGCTGTGGTATATTCACACAATGGAATAGGACACTGCATTGAAAAACAAGGAACTCATGAAATATTATTCAAAATGGGTGACCCTGGAGGACATTATGCTGAGTGAAATATCCCAGTCACAAAAGGACAAATATTACATGATGCCACTGTTGTAGAACGCGACTGACACCAGATTTGGGGTGAGACTGAGAACAATGATGTATATACTGCATTGAAACAGATGAGGGAGAGAACTGTTTAAAAGCAATATATAGGATTGGGTATTATGGTCATGACAGGAATGCAGAATGAAGGCTGCATAGTGGAGTGCTGGGGTGGGGGGGCTGTTGGCGGGGATTGTACACCAATGAAAGAAGTTTTCTTTTACTTTTCAAAGAGAAGAGTGAACTGGGGTTGGGGGAAGGGGTGACAGGGAGAAAAATGCCACAATGAATGAATGAAAATCCAAAGTTTCTGTAAACATTCATTAAAATTAATTTAAAAAATTTAAAAAATGGAAAAGAAGGAAAACAAAACTACAGTCAAAGAAATGACTACCTCCTATGCTTACTTGGTGTTGAATGTTCTTTGGGTCACTAACCTGTGTGCATCCTCTGAGTTTAGAGGATAAATAAGTGTTCTTCCTCTATGAGACTTGTAGGAAAAAGGGGGGAAGCTCTATATCTGTGTGTTAATACTTGGAAACAATTCCCACAAATTTCTACCACTTATTGAGGGGGAAGGGGGTCTTGAGATAGCTAGGCCTTCATTGTTTTTGTTAGGTTCTAACTTACAGCAACTCGTGTGTGTGTGTGTGTGTGTGTGTGAGTGTGTGTGTGTGTGTGTGTGTGTGTGTGTAAAACAAAGCACTGTCCAGCCTTGCACTGTTATCACAATTATTGCTTTAGCATCGTTGCCATTATTATATCAATCCAACACATTAAGGATCTCTTTCAATTTCACTGGTCCTCTATTTTACTAAGTATGACGTCCTCCAAGGACTGGCCTCTCCTAAGAACATGTCCAAAATATGAGACAGCCATCTTCATCCTCACTTCTAAGAAGCATTGTACCTCTTTCAAGACAGATTTGTTCTTCTGACAGGGCATGGCATATTCCATAATTTAAATGTATCAATTTGTCTTTGGTCTTCCTTCTTCAATGTCCAATTTTCACATGCACTGAAACAATTAGAGTGTCTTGAACATTCAATGAAGATGGCAAACTAGATGACTGATGGTGTCATCTTTCCTGGTTAGGGACACAGTGTTATTCTAACAGAACCCCAGCCAGAGGCAAAGTGAACATCTGGAGGCCTTAGAGAGCCTAGACAAAACAAAATTGACCAGGCGAAGGAACAATAGCATGGACAAAAGGCTCCTGATAAAAAAATATGGGTTGACTGAGCAGAGATTCATCACTATCAAGGAGCAAAAAAAAAAAAATATCACATCAGAACACCTTAGAAAACTGAGGACTGTTTTTCCCCTCATTCATACAAAAAAGACCAAAAACAACAACAAAAACAAACTCAAACAACAACAAAAAAACCCCAAACCAAAAAACAACAAAACCCACATGAATGAACCTTCATTTGAGTGGCTGAGACACTGAGGAGACTTGCCCAGGGATTGAGTAGGGAAAAACTTTCCACTCTTGCAGTGACAAGGTGAGCCACACATAACACAGAATAGATACGCCCACAGACACACCAACCCTGAAGCTCCTACACACACATCAAGAAGGCCACACAATGTTCTAGAAGCAGTACCAAAACAAACCTTCATCTAAAAAGTAGAACGAATAAATACCCTACAGTCAAGAAGTCTGAAAAAATTCTTAAACATGGAATTTCAAGAATTGGTGCTAAAAAAAAAATCAACAGGACTAACCTGAAATTCTGAGCAAAATACTATCTTCCCTTGTCCTCCCTAAAGCCCTCTACAAAAAGGAACTGCCCTTATCTACCCTTTTGCCATTTTGACCTCCTCCGCAGGTGATCACTTTGCTCCTTCTCAGACCATACAACAAAGTCCTGTTCATTTTGTGAGGGGTGGAGAGGGAGGGACATTACAAATTACAGAAGAAAGAGTTGAGTCACCACTTCTATTCAATATTATAATATGACAAGACAAGGAAATAAAAGGCATCCAAATCAGTGAAGAGATGATTAAGCTGTAGCTATATGCAAGTGATATGATAGTGTACACAGAAAACCTCAAGGACTCAACCAAAAAACTTAGAGCTGGTAGGCCAATTTAGTAGAGTGGCAGGATATAAGATCAACATAAAAAAATCAATAGGATTCCTCTACAGTAACAAAGAGAACTCAGAGAAGGAAATCAAGAAAGCAATACCATTTACAATGGCAAATCACAAATTGAGATACTTAGGAGTGAACCTAACTAGAGATACAAAAGAAAGCTGCAGAGCATTTCTGCAAGACACAATAAAAGACCTAAAGAAATGGAAAAATGTGCCCTATTCGTGGATAGGAAGACTCAATATTGTGAAAATGACAATCCTACCAAAAGCAATCTACATGTTCAATGCCATCTCAATACAGATACCAAATTCATTTTTCAAGGAGATTGAAAGGAAAATTATCAAATTTATTTGGAGAGGCAAGAGACCCCGAATAAGCAAAATACTTTTGAGAAACAGAAATAAGGTGGGACACATAGCACCCCCTGATTTCAAAACCTACTACATAGCAGTAGTAACCAAAACAGCATGGTACTGGTACAATGACAGGCACATCGACCACTGAAACAGAATTGAGAACCTAGAAATAGACCCAGCTATCTATCATCAACTGATATTTGACAAGGAAATCAAAGCTATCAAATGGGGAAATGAGAACCTCTTCAACAAATGGTGCTGGGAATACTGAACTTTCACCTGCAGAAAGCTGATATAGGATCCACATCTCAAAATCCACCATACACAAAATCAACTTAATGTGGATCAGAGACAACCATAAAAAAAGCCCCAAACCATAAAATCTATAAGAGACAAACTGGGATCAAGCTTAAAAGTGCTAGTTCAGGATATAAGGAGATTGCCAAATACAGACAGAAATGCAAAATCTGAAAAGGATAAAATTGATGAATGGGACCATCTAAAGATTAAATCCATGGGTACACCAAAACCTTTCTCCAACAGGGTGAAAAGAAAACCTACTGACTGGGAACAAACATTAGGTAATACCATCTCAGACAAGAGTCTTATAATGAAAGTTTACAGAATACTCATGGGCCTCCACAAGAAAAGGACTGATAACCCACAAAATGGGCAAATGACATGGAAATAAGTTTCACAGAGGAAGATTTTCGAATGGCAAACAGACACATGAAGAAATGCTCAAAATCATTGGCAATTAGAGAGATGCAAATCAAAACCACAATGAGGTACCATCCACTCCCGTAACAGTGGCAAAGTTTGACGGGGCAGAAAGTAATAAATGCTGGAGAAGATTTGGTGAGATAGGAACTCTTCTACATTGTTGGCGGGAGTGTAAAATGGTGCAACCATTCTGGAAAGCAGTTTGGTGCTTCCTCAAAAAGCAGAACATAGAAATTCCATATGACCCAACTCTTCCACGAGTTGGACTATGTTGCTGTTGTGGTTGTTGTTAGGTGCTTTTGAGTCGTAGAACAGAAGACCTGAGCACTGTTCATAGAGTTTCCAGAGGCAAGCCATTTTGGAAGTGGATGCCACTCCTGTTTCTAAGCTTGTTTTCATCGGGAAGCTCCACCAAACACTGTCCACCATGGATAACCGTTATCACATTTGGCACATCACTGTCACAGTACTTGGACTATTCCCTGAGAAAATGAGAACAGATGCACAAACGGAGATTTGTACACTAATGTTCATAGCAGCATTATTCACCATCGCAAGAATGTGGAAACAGCCTAGATCTCCAATCACAAATGAATGGGTTGAGAAATTATGGCACATTCACACTAAGGAATACTATGCAGCATGCAGGAGCAATGATTTTGTAAATTATTATGTAACTTGGGAGGCACTGCAGAGTATTATGCTGAGTGAACTAACTCAGTCCCACAAGGACAAAAATTGTATAAAACCATTATTGTAGAAAGAGTACAAGGATACATGGGGGTGAGGGAGGGTAGAAGCAGAGGGATGAGGTTGTGCAGGGGGAGGGGAGGATTAATTATGTTGTTGCTGTTGTTATGTGCCGTCGAGTCGCTTGTGACTTATAGCAACCCTATGTACAACAGCCCTAAACTCTGCTCTTTCCTGTGCCAATCGCACTGTCTCTGTCACTCCCATCCCAATTATCCCAGTCACTGAATCAATCCACTTCATAGAGGGCCTTCCTCTCCTGTGCTGTCCCTCCACCCTCCCAAGCATGATGTTCTTCTCCAAGGACCGGTCTCTCCTCACAACATGTCCAAAGTTTGTTACAGGGAGCCTCAGAATCCTTGCCTCCAAGGAGCCACCCGGTTTAACCCTTTCCAGGACAAATCTGTTTGTTTTCTTAGCCGTCCATGGTATTCTCAATACTCTTCTCCAGCACCACAGCTCAAAGGCATCAATTCTCCTTCTATCCTCCTTGGTCATTATCCAACTCTCTGATGCATAACAAGTGATTGCGAAGACCATGGCCTGTATCAGATGCACTTTAGTCTCCAGAGAGACACCATTGCTCTTCAGTACTTTGGAGAGGTCCCTAACAGCAGACTTTCCCATGGCAATGCGCCTTTTAATTTCCTGGCTGCTGGTGCCAAGACTCTTGACTGTGGAGTCAAGCAAACTAAAGCTGTGTACAATCTCAGTCTCTTCACTATCCATCCTGATGCTGCCAATTGGTCCAGTGGTGAGAATCTTTGTCTTCTTGACATTGAGCCTCAATCCATATTGAATACTGACCCTTCTACCACATACTTCAGGTCCTCTTTATTTTCAGCAAGCAGGGTTGTGTTATCTGCATAACGGTAAGCTTAAGGATTAATTATAGAGTTGTACAATTTGATGGGCAGGGTGAGGGAACTTGGAAGAATCTGTTCTTGGAAACAATGTATTTGACTTTTGTAAATAAATTAGCATTTAAAAAAGAAACTAGTAAAAAAGAGAAGAGTTGAAATCACAAAGAGATAGAAGCATTTTTTTAAAAGCGTTGTAAGACAAAGCAAATACAATTAACAGGAAGCTAGGAAATGCATTCTGGAATAATAAGACCAACATTACAGAAGCTACAAACACGTGGGAGGGAGTAGAATGGAAGAGATGGAACACAAATTTAGAGAGGTGGAAGACAAGACCTTTAACAATAATTTCCTAGAAGAAAAAGAGAAAAGATGAGAGAAAAAGAAAGAAAATAATGTAAGAATAAGTGGAATGACATTATAACATACATGTGACCGGAATTCCAGAATAGGCAGGGAGATAAAAGCACTGAGAAATTTGTGGAAGAGGAACTTTCCCAGGAAGAAACTTTTCCAGGTGTCACAGAAAACAAGAAAATACACAGTCAAGAAGCACAGCTTCAAATAGATTTGACCCCAAAATAAAAACATCAAGACATACCATAGTCAAATTCTCCAAAATCCAAGGTAAGGATAGAACACTAAAAGCAGGTCATGGAAAAACAATTATCTCTGAGTTCTCATTAGGGACCATGTGAACAAAAAGGCAAAGGGATAGCATATACAGAAGGCTGAAGAAAAACAATTGCCAATCAAGAATCTTATCTAAAATTGATGAATGAGACCTTCTAAAGATTAAATCCCTGTGTGCATCAAAAATTATTTCCAACAGAGTGAAAAGAAAACCTATTGATTGGGAACAAACATTTGGTGATACCATCTAAGACAAGGGTTTCATATCAAAAATTTACAGAATCCTACAAAGCCTCCACAAGAAAGAGACTGGTAACCCAATTACAAAATGGGCAAAAGACATGGAAAGAATTTTCATAGAGGAAGATATTCAGATGGCCAACAGACACACAAAGAAATGCTCAAAATCACTGGTAATAAGAGAAATGCAAATCAAAACCACAATAAGAAACCATTTCATCCCAGTAGCAGTGGTAAAGTTTAATAGGCCAGCAAGTAATAAATGTTGGAGAGGATGTGGAGAGATAGGAACTCTTATACACTGTTGGTGGAATTGTAAAATGGTACAACCACTCTGGAAGGCAGTTTGATGTTTCTTCAAAAAGCTGAACAAAGAAATTCCGTATGACCCAGCTATTTCACTGCTTGGAATACAACCTGAGAAAATGAGGTGCAAGTGAAGACATGTACATCAGTGTTCATAGTGGCATTTTTCACAGTAGCAAGACTATGGAAACAGCTCAAATGTCTAACCAAATTGAAATAGATTGAGAAATTATGGTATATTCAAACAATGGAATACTATGCAGCATATAGGAGCAATGATTTTGTAAGTCACTACCTAACTGATGAGGAACTGGAGAGCATTATGCTAAGTGAACTAAGTCCCATAAAGATAAATATTGTATAAGACCATTATTGTAGAAATAGATAACTAGTAAAATATGTATGAGGATTTAAGGGGGGAAGGAGGAGTAAAAGGGAGGAGAATGGGTGCAGAGGGTTAATCATAGGGTTGCACAATTTGATGGGTGGAGGGAAGGGTGTGTTAAGGAAATGGGAAAGATCTGGTGTGAAAAACAATGTATATGAACTTTTTAAGTAAACCAGTATAAAATAATAATTTAAAAAGAGACTTAAAAAATCCTATATCCAGTGAATTTATCCATTCAGCATAAAGGGAAAATTAGGTCATTTGCAGAAAAGTACGACCTTAAAAAATTTGTGACAGCAAGACCAATTCTATAAGAAATAGTAAAAGAAGTCCTTCACATAGAGATGACAAAAATAAAAAAAAGAAAGTGAATGAGCCAAAGAAACCAACAGCAATGCAAAAAGAACTCAGCCAATTGTCAATAATAAAAACATGCCCATTAACAATCACACTGAATATCAATGGCTTAAACACCAATTAAGAGAAAAAGAATAACAGAATGGATGAAAAACCAAACACCATCAATGTTTTGCCTATAAGAGATGAGAAGAGAAATAGACTAAAAAGCAAAGGATGAAAAAAAAAGTAAAGGATGGAAAAAATATATCCAACAAATGGCTTAGGAAAGAAGCAGGAGTGGCAATATCCAATCTCTGATAAAATAGACTTCAAAGTGAAAATCAACACAAGAGACAAGAAAGGACATTATATAAATCTAAAAAGCACAATAAAACAAGAATATATATCTACACACTAAATTATAGAGTAGAAAAATACATAAAACAAACATTAATAGATTTGAAGAAAAAGAAACCACCACAATAGCAGTAGGAGACTTTAACACATTAGTCTTAATAAACTATAGGCCAACTAGAAACTCGACAAAGATGCAGAAGAACTGAAATATACAGTTAACCGATTTGATCTCATAGACATGTACAGAATACTGCACCCAAGAAAAACTCAATTTATACAATCTTCTGAATTGACAATATATTATGGCACAAAACAAGTCTTGGTAAGTTCAAAAGTATTAAAATACTAGAAAGTATCTTCTCAGACCATAATAACAAAAAAAACAAAACAAAACAAAAACAAAAAAACCCCCTAAAAAGTAACAAGAGGATAAAGGAGGAAAAATTATCATCCACATGGAAACTAACCAATACCTTGCTTGGCTAGGTTATAGATGAAATAGAAAAATGAAATTTAAAAATTTCTTGAAACAAATGAGAATTAAAACACAACATATCAAAACCTATGGGATACAGGAAAGGCAGTAGTTAGAAGTCAGTTAACAGCAACAAGGAAACACATTAAAATAGAAGAAAGAAGTAAAGCAAGCTACTTAACACACATCTCACAGCCTCCATAAGAAAGGAAATTATAAAGATAGATGTAGAAATAAGTGGAATAGAAAACAAAACCAATTGAAATCATCATAAGAAGCTGCTTCTTTGAAAGAGCCAAAAAAATTGACAAACCACTTGAAAATTTAACAAAGGAAAAGACAAAAATACAAATAAGAAATAAAAGGGACAATGTGACAATAAAACCAATCAAAATTAAATTTGAAAATATAAGAGAAATGGATACATTTCTTTTTTTTAATCTTTCTGAATCCTTCCTTTAATGTTAGATAGTGCTTTTACCCAAACACTTGGAATATACATATTACAGAGAAAGAGGCCTGAGGTTGTGCGAGTCACACAGCTGTGGCGCGGCCCAAAGGAGCAGTCACGGCCTAGAAGAAGGGTGGGCACTCTTTGTCCTCCCCATTCCTCTTTCTTGTTGGGCTTAAATCAAAGTCCAGGAAGAGAAAATGTTTTCCATCAATGGAACTGATGAGGCCCCAGAGCCTTCGAGGGTAGATTTGGTTGTACAGTATTACAAAATAGGTGTAAGAAAAAACAGCCCAGGGCTCCCAGCAGCAGCTGTGTCAGTGGCCTGGGAGCCTGATCCTTGTTTCTAGGTGTTAGACAGCGCAGGGTTGAAGGTGATTGCTGGCATTGGTTTAGAGTTATGATGGAGCAGCATCAGATCTTCCCTGCCCTGTGGACATGTACATAGCCTCCGCCCCTGAGCCCTGCTGGGCTGCAAGGAAGCAGTGGAGCACAAAAGGTCTGCGAGACCAGTTAAGGGGTTTAATGCAATGAAGTCAGTCATTTATTTAGGACCAATTTTCACACAAGGGCAAGGAAAAACCAGAAACTACTATTTTACCCTTTAAACTGAGACACTCCAACCTACAAAATTACCTGTAATAAATATCTCAGCTCAAAATAAGACCTTAGCATCTGCTAAGGTTTGAAGTGTAGGAAATAACCCAGCTCCTGTTTGTCAGTCCATGCTCTAGCTTGCTGGCAAGACTATTCCAGAAGATTTCTGAGAGGCAGAAACATCTGCTGTAAGGAAGACAGCTACTGAAGGGATTCCAGGAGCATGAGACTGAGTCCACAGGCTGGGTGCTATCAGTGTCCTCTTCTAGTGACATCTTCCTCTTTCAGGGCAAACTTCCTCCTCAGGACCTCAGAGGAACGGATGGCAGGGTCTGCCTCCTTCAGTAAACTCTGGTTCATTTCTTGGCTCTGTTGCATCCGGTGCAAGTCCTTCTGGATACACATCATGTCTGGCAAAGCTGCTGGCTTTGGACAGAGAGATGCAGTCATCCTCTTCAGACGAGCTTTGTTTTCTGTTTTGCAACATTCAGGTTGGCAGAACAAAGCAGGGGGACTGATGGAAACTCAGAGACCTCTACTTCAGTCTCCTGAGTGATGTCACTAATGACAAGGGAAGTTGTAGAGTGGAATGAGGATCCAAAACAAGGTAAGGGAGAAGAGATAGTTGAACTTCCTGGAGATAAGAAAATCTGGTGTTAATGAAGCCAATGCTCAGGTGGCTCAGCTTATCCTGCAGCTCTGTGGTGCAACTCAAGGCTTGGCGCCTGGTTTCTTCAGAGCCAGAAGCCTCAGACCACAGCTGGTTGGGCACTGAGGCATTGCACTGTCTAACAATCAGAGGGCAGGGCTTCCAGGTGTGCCTCAGGGGTCCTGTATCACTCCTGACCCGCAGCATTGGCCTCCTCTTCATCCACAGCAATTGAGGTGATGTCAGCCAGGGTGGGAACCGGGGCACATTCCTCTGACACAGGTCAGAGATATTGGTAGGATCTCAAAGGATGATGCCCGGGGACATGGCTTCAGTGGAAGGTTGGTTCCCATCCTTCTCACCACACTGCAAGCTGCCCCATAAGGCTTATTTGCCAGATTGGAATGACCACATTGGCTTCCATCCCCAACACTGCAACCAGCTCCTGTGTTTAAAGCACAAGGCAGCCACAGGGCAGCTCTGGGGACTTAGAGGTGTGACTGCTTTATATCAGGCTGTCCTGAGGCATATACTTCCCTTGTTTTTCTCACCTCAACCCAGCTCCTGGAGACTTTCTTAAAAAAAAACTCATGCCCAGCGGTTCAAATCCACCAGATGCTCTGCTGGAGAAGAAGGGGTAATCTCCTCCTTTACCAATCAAATACTTTTTGATGGTACACACATACAAAAGAGTAACATATAAACAAACAAACAAAAACACCTCATGCCTTACCCAAATTGTCACAGAGAAGTGGAACACTTGAACAGACCCATTGCAAAAGAAAAAATTGTCCAGGTCAGAAAAAATTAAAACTCCCTCCAAAAAAATGCTTTGGAAAAAAAAATGCTTTGGCCTAAGAGGCTTCATCAGTGAATCCTACCAAACATTCAGAGAAAACTGTTACCAATTCTACTTAAATTATTTCAAAATAAAAGAATAATCCCAGCTTCATTCTATAATGCTATCGTAACCTTGATACCAAAACAAGACAAAGACATAATCAAAACAGAAAACTGTATTCCAATACCTTTCATGAACATGGATGCAAAAATATTTAATGAAGTCCTAACCAACAAAATCCAACATGATGTAAAACGATAATTCATCAGCATCAGATGAGATTCCTAATAGGCATGCATAGATGGTCCAATATAAGAAAAACAACCAATGTAATCCACCACATTAATAAAGCAAAGGACCAAAACCACATGATCTTGCCACTGATGCAGAAAAGGCCTTCAACAAAAGCCAACACCCATTTCTGGTTAAAACACTCAACAAAATAGGAATCCAGGAGAATTCCTCCAACATTGTTAAAAACATATAAGGAAAACCAAGAGCCAAATCATTCTCAATGGAGAGAGTCTAAAGGCTTTGTGTACAGGGACCAGGCAAGGATACTCACTATCCCCACTTTCATTCAATGATGTATTGGAAGTTCTAGCTAGAGAAATTAGGCAAGAGATCAGAGTCTTAAAGTCACTCTGTAAATTAAAATCCAGGCCATGTTATAAGATCTTGAGGCTCTTCGGGGAGAGCAGGGACTTTTGTTCAAGATAAAGCCACAGAAAAGTCTCTAGAAGCCTCATTCTTTCTCCACCCAGCAGGTATTAGCTCAACTCAACAGAGGCCAAGAAGATAGATGTCCTTGCATAAGAGAACCTCCAGAAAGAAAAGCACTCTAATGCAACTGGCACCACCCTCAGAGGTCAAGCCCGGGACAATCATGCTTTGGTTTGTTGGAAGTTTCCTTCTTCCTCCTGAGGTAGTGAATCATTAGGGGGGGGTCACAAGTGCCAGGGTGTGGCTGCTTGGTCAGTGCCCAGCCTCTGCTGAGTTAGCCAATTCTTGGCATCAAAACAATCTTGTGAATTTAATGACATGTAAAAATGATTCTGAGGTATTACAGGAAGAAATGAGCTCTAAAATATTATGTAAATTTCACATGTTAAAAAACCCTCAGAAGAATAATAACATGTGTTGAGCTTAATGTCCAGGCTGGATTTAGAAGAGGTCATGGTACTAGGGATATTATAGCTAATGTTAGATAGATCTTAGCAGAAAACAAAGAATACCAGAAGAATGTCTATCTGTGCTTCATTGACTATGTAAAGGCTTTTGACTGTGTGGATCACAATAAGCTGTGGCTGACTCTGAGGAGAATGAGAATCCCAGAATATTTGATTGTGCTAATGCGAAACTTATACTTGGACCAAGAGGCAGTTGTCAGAACAGAACAAGGAGACACTACATGGTTCAAAATCAAGAAGGAGGTTCGTCAGGGATGTATTCTGTCTCCATACCTTTTCAATCTGTATGCAGAACAGATCATCCGAGACGCTGGGCTATACAAAGAGGAATGTGGCATCAGGATTGGTGGAAGAGTCATCAACAACCTGCGTTATGCAGATGACACAACCCTGCTTGCTGAAACTGAGAAGGACCTGAAGTGCTTGCTGCAGAAGGTCAAGGACTGCAGTCTCCTATATGGATTGAAGCTCAACATCAAGAAAACAAAGATTCTCACCACTGGGCCAATTGGCAGCATCAGTATGGATGGTGAAGAGATTGAGATAGTTAACAGTTTTAGTTTACTTGGCTCCACAGTCAACACTCTTGGTAACAGCAGCCAGGAAACCAGAAGATGAATTGCACTGGAAAAGTCAGCTGTGAGGGACCTCTCAAGGGTACTGAAGAGCAACGACATCAGGCTGGAAACTAAGGTGTGCCTGACCCAGGCTATAGTCTTCGCAATTACGTGCTATGAATCTGAGAGTTGGACAGTGAATAGGGTTGACAGAAAAAGAATTGATGCCTTTGAGCTGTGGTGCTGGAGAAGAGTGTTGAATATACCATGGACTGCTAGGAGAACAAACAGGTTTGTCCTGGAGAGGGTGAAGCCAGAATGTTCCCTGGAGTCAAGGATTCTGAAGCTTCGTCTGACATATTTTGGGCATGTTGCAAGGAGGGACTGGTCCTTGGAGAGGGACATCATGTTTGGCAGAGTGGAGGGGCAGCGAAGGAGAGGAAGACCTTTGATAAGATGGATCGATTCTGTGACTGGAGAAGTGGGAAAAAGTGCGTTTGAGATGGCTAGGTTGGCACAGGATAGAAGAGCATATAGAGCTCTTGTACATAGGGTTGCTATGAGTCGCAGGTGACTTGATGGCACATAACAACAACAGCAACATTGAGCTTTGAGAGGGTATAACTAGGTTTCTAATTGGAGTTTAGGATTTTGAAGCTCTGCCTGGCATACTTTAGGCACATGGCCAGGAGAGACTGGTCCTTGGAGAAGGACATCATGCTTGGAAGAGCAGAGGTGGAAGGTTATTGGAGGTTGATCAACTATCCACACTTCAATGTTTCTGAGTGGCTGTGTTGTTGGGCTCGGTGATGAGTAATTGGAATATGAAGTGGAGAAAGTCACTGCAGCTCTTCTGGAACTTGGACATTGGCTGGGGAATGAGGATTGTGATAGGCAGGTAGAATGCAGTGTGAGAGGTAGGGGATGAATAGGGGCTATGGGAGGGAGCCTACAGCAGACACAACTCATCTCCGATGTGGCATCAGGAGGGCTGGCTGGGAGGAGAGTTGGCGAAGCCAAGGACAATGGGAGAAGGAGTGAGAAGAAAGTGTAAGGACAGAATAAGAGCATAAGCAAAAGCTTAGGAATGAGAAAGAAGATTATATCTTTAGAGGGTGATGAGAGATGAGACTAATGGTGTTTCTGGAGGGCAATGAGGAACTATAGAAAGAGTCTGAACAAGGAAATCATTTGATCAGATTTCTGTTTTTAGAAGATCTCTCAGGTTACATTAAGCTTTCTTCAAAGAGCAAAGAAAACGGTAGCAGTAGTAAGGAATGATGACAAAGAACGATGGCACCTGTTTGGTGGCTCTGAGACTCGGGTTTTTATGCCTTGAAGAAGGGAACGGTGGGTGGGCACTCTGATTTGAGTACTCACTTCTGAAGCTTATTCACTGGATTTGTACAACAAAGCTAAAGGCACTTCTCTCTACACAAAGTTAAAATTGCTGAGAGGGAAAACTGAACTCATACTAGAAAGGATGATTTGGTGTCTGCCTCAGCGTGGTGGTGGTGGTGGTGGTGAAATAGTGCATTAATCACCATAGGGGACACTACAGAAGGTCTTTCTAATAATGACAAGGCTAACTATTCTAGCCCAGGTTAGATAGATACAAGTGACTGAGTTACAATTCAGAAAGTCAAAATCTTTTCATGACACAGAGGGTTGACACCTTGGGAGGCCCAAGGACAGGAATCAAGCACTGACCTGGGCTCACGGGTGTGTTGCTGCATGGTCCCCTCGGAGTGCCTGCAGGGAGAGCTCATAACCAAGGAACATGGCTGCACTCATGGGGAACCCCCGCACAGCGTTCACGGTGATGCCTCTGAAAAAGACCTTTGCACAGGACACCAGATTATTACAGGGACTGGCCCTCACCCTCTGTGTGTGCTGGGCAGAGTGAGACTGGAGTCCTTCCCCATCCCATGCCCCCATTTCAGGCTGGACACCCAGAGCCCAAAGGACCAGCTCAGTGGGGACCACCCAGAGGGCCCCAGTTGTCCACTTCCCTGCTATGCTGTACTACAGGTCAAGGGTTGATTCTGCAAACACACACACCCATACACACACACACACACACACACACAGACACACACAGACAAACACACACACACACACACACACACACACACACACACACTTGATTAATTGGTCTCTCTATCACACACACACACACATACACACATTTGATTAATTGGTCTCTCTCTCTCACACACACCCCCCATTCCTTGGGGGTCTGCAGGTCCTAATTCTCCACTCCACTCTCTGCAGTGGTACAATACACTGCCAGCCATGATCAGCTGCTGTCACAGTTGCACTAAGACACATTTCCAAAGTAACCACACTGGGAGGAGCTCAGGCTCTGCAGGCATGGAGTCGAGGTAGGCTCTTCCATCTAGAAACATCAAACACTCTGGACCTCAATTTTTCTTACTGTAAAATAGTCATAGCAATAAAGTTTTTATCTGATAGGATTATTGGGGCAATACATAAGATGATGCTTTTTCAGGAACACTAACATGCCTCATTAACTCTTAATGATGATGCTCACCATCATTGTTACCAAAGCCAATACCACACTTTGATGCAAAAGCATGTACCCTTTAATTTGTTTGCCCAGCTTACACTCTCCATGGGAAGCATTTTCTTAAACATGCTATGCCAACTTTTCCACAAAAGTATATAAAATTGACATGGTGTGCTTGTTAATTGCATAAAAATTTGGAATCTCCATCATTAGTATGCGTGCTGAGGTATAATGGTCTGTTTTTCTGATTAACTAAACCCCAACTTTAACACTACCAGAAGCCTCCAATTGTCTTCCATGTGCAGGTGTAATATAAGAGGCTTCCTCATATGATGTTCCTTTCCCTGCTTCTTCCTGTTTGATGCAGTGAAGACACAAGTGAGGTATGTGCGGTTCCTAATTCTGACAGTTCCTATCCTCCTGGATAAGGAAACCCGGGACGCTCACATTATAATCCAGAAAATGACAAGAACAGAGATGGGCTTTGGAAAGGGCTGTCCTGCAGATACTCTCTGGGAAGAAAAGCCAAAGATAAGTTCCTACTCAAGTACATATGACACAAGAACTGTTAGGTGTGAGCTACATACTTGACTCATGTATTATTCACCAAGTCTAAGACACAGAACAAGTGCTGCAATATTAAAGCCGCAGGCATCCTGCCCTTTGATTTCCCCCAGTTCCACTGGTCAGGATGTCAGGTGACCTGTCTTTGCGGATCAGCACCTTGGGATGCTGGCTGGGCAGCCTGAAAGATGCAGCTTAAAGTGGAAGGAGTGACTTAGTGAATCCTGGGGAAAGTCTTAGCCCCAGGGAAGGGCGCTGATGAACCAGAACCTCAGGGGTGAGCTGAGTGGCTCTGCCAAACCCTGGGGCCATTTGGGCAGAGCCTGAGAAGGACATTAGCACTTCTCTCTAACGGCTAACCTTTCTGGAATTCCACAGGCTCACCCAGAGTGACTGAACAGTGAGGAACTGGGTCAGGCTCTAGGAGAGGAAAATTCCACGAGGGTGCTCACAGAGGCTCCCTGTGGGCTTGGGTTTGGCTCTGCTCTGAAAGATTGAGCAGGCAGGACCTCACCACGAATGCAAACCTCTCCCACAGGGCTGTACCCTGCAGAAACTGTGGGCCACTTCAGACTGGCAGACGTGCCCACCCTTCAGAAGCTATAGCCAGGCCCAAAGAAGGCAAACAACATGCAGAGATTTGATTCTTACTCGGCAGTTTGAAAATACAAAACCATCAGATTGAGGCTCTATCCAAAGCCTCAATGACTCCCCACCAATAGGGTGGTGTCATATCCCTTCATTGTCCTACATGACCTCCCCCAATCCCCTCCAGATGCTAGCCCTGCCCAATCCCCAGGCGGCCTCTCCTATATCACACACTAGACAGGCTAACGGGCTGTCATTCGTCTATGACACCTGCTTCTTTCCTATTGGGTCACTTTAGGTCTCCTCAACCTCCCTAAGCTTGTGCAGAGGATTCTCGTAGCCCACCATGGCACTCAAAGTCAGATATGACCCACCATCTCTGACCATGCAGCATGTCTTTACCACAGAGCTTCTAATTGTCTTACCATCACCCGGTGCCTGTCTATCTTTCCTGTGATTATACCAGTCAGGCCACTGAGAGAGAGTGGTCACTGGTTTCTCAGTACTTGATCCAATGGTTGGCTTAGAGCAGACTCTACCTAATGTTTAGACCCTCCCTAACCATTTGCTAAATGATGGATGATGGTCATGAATAAGGAACAAACTCTAGGATGAAAGATACAGTCTGGAGTGGGAGAGGAGTGTCCTCGAGGTAGGGGAGGCTTTCAACCCTGAAAAGGGCAGCTAGCCGAGGTAAGATAGAAAACTTGTCTACCTAGAAATGTTTCTCTAGAGTTCTACTTAGAATCATACAGTCTTATCCTTTCCTCACAAATCTTTCCCAATAGGCACCACTCTGGCACTACAATGGGTCTATGTCTCTATTTCATAACAACTCTTCCACTACCCATATCGTTTAAGAAGACTCTCCTCCTGGATTTTCCTTCTTTGTTTATGAAAAAAGGACCATAAGCCTATGAACTTTTAATTTCTGCTAGACGAAATGCTGCTCCACTGGTAAAAAGTAGCTTTGGTGGCCTAATGGAAAAGGGATTGCACTGCTAACCCCAAGGTACACAATTCAAATCCACCATCTGCCCCTCAGGAGAAAGATGGGCAATCTCATCTTGTGAGATTTTGTTGTTGTAATTAGGTGCCATTAAATAGAGTATGACCCATAATTACCCTATGAACAGTGGATCTGAATCCTGTCCTATCCTGTCATCCTCACAATATCTACTTACGTGATTCTATTGCTGCAGTCACCATGTCAGTTCATCTAGTTGAAGTCTTCCTTTCTTTTGACATCTCTCTATCTTTCCACACATGATGCCCCTCTCCGAGGATTAACCCTTCATAGCAGTATGTCCAAAGTATTTGAGACAAAACTTTATCATCTTTGCCTCCAAAGAGAACTCTGGCTATACCTTCTCCAAGGTATATCTATTTGTTCTTTTGGCAGTCCAGGAGATGCTCAGCACTCTTCTCCAACACCATAGTTCAAAGGCATTAATTCTTTTATTATCATCTTTATTCATGGTCCATCTGTTTGATGCATAGCAAATGACTGAAAATACTATGACCTGAATCAGATACACCTTAGTCCTCAAACTGACATCATTGCTCCTCAATAATTTGTAGAGGTCCCTTGCTAAAGACTTTCCCAGAACAATACATCTCTTGGTCTCCTGACTGCTAGTACCAACTGTAATAATTATGGATCCAAGCAAGATGAAGCTGTTGACATTTCAAGCCTTTCTCCATCTATCAGAGGTTGCCTATAGGTCCAGGAATTTTTTATTTTCTTAATGTTGAGATGCAATCTATATTCATGACTGTAGTCTTTGATCTTCTGCAGCAAGTATGTCAAGTACTCTTCACTTTCAGCAAGCAAGATTGTGCAATTTACTGCCTCTGAAAACCCACTTGGAGGGTCAAGTATGAGTCAGCTCCTACTTGATGGCACATAACAACAGCAATTGCTGATAATCACTAAATTAGTTACAAGGTGGTTAAAATTTGGCACCTTTTTCATTATTTTATTCCTTTCCAATTCTTTATGATGACTATGTTCTTCATAAAAACATGACACAGATCGCATAATAGGCTTTGAGTTTCATGCCCTGTTTCAGTGAATGATAAGAGTAAAAAAAGCATTTGAGCCAGAGTAGGACCTTGGGTCATGCCCTGGACCCTGGGCAAGATGTTCGTCTTAACTCCTGGTGAAATCTGCCTTTGAGAAACCTAATTTTAGATGATTTCATATTTTTGGGTTTGTTTTTTTTAA
>NW_006399814.1:9776946-9789016 GCF_000299155.1 Elephantulus edwardii
AATCCAAAGTCTCTAAATTTTTACTGAAATTAATAATAATTTTTTAAAAAAATAAAAGAGTCTCTTGTGTATTTTGATGCTTTTCATGTTCATATGTTGTTGTTGTTGATTGTCATTCAGTTAAGCATGATTCATAGTGACCCTATGAACAAAAGACCTGAAGCCTTTCTGTAAGTATCATCATTTGTCAAAGTTCATCAAGTTTCTAGAGGCATGTTGTTTAGAAAGTGGATGCCACTCCTGCTTCCAAACCTGTCTTAAACGAAGAGTTCCACCAAACATTGTCCACCATCGGTAACCATTATGGCATTTGACATCCCTATGGTGCAAGGTTCAGCATCACAACAAACCCAGGTTATCTCAGTACAGCATATTGACAGAAGAGTGCTGTACCACTTAGAAGAATGTTCCTCCAAAATATAATAACAATCAACTTCAAATACAAAGGCCCTCCCTGAAGTCTTGTTGACTCTAAACAAGAGGCAAAAATAAAAAACAAACAATATAGTATGTAACTTTTATGTGCCATTGAGTAACTTGCTATGTATAGTGACCCTATGTACAGCAGCTCTGAACTGTCCTGAGCCAGTATCACTAATTCTGACACATCAACCCCATTGCCCCAGATGCTATATCAATCCATCTCATCCAGGGTCTTCCTCTCCTGTGCTGTCCTCTCCACCCTTCTGAGCAGGATGTTTTTCTCCAAGGACCAGTCTCTCCTGACCACAAGCCCAAAGTATGTGAGACAGAACTTCAAAATCCGAGCCTCCAAGGAGAGATTGGTTTCACCTTCTCCAAAACAGACCCATTTGTTTTCTTAGCAGTCTATGATACGTCCAAGACTCTTCTCCAGCACCACAACTCGAAGGGATCTATTCTTCTTCTGCCATTGTTAGTCATTGTCCAGTTCTCTGAAGCATAACAAGTAGTTGAGAAGACCATGGCCTGGATTAGGCACACCTTTGTTCTAGATAGATACTGTTGCTCTTCAGCACTCTGGAGAGGTCCATGAGAGCAGATTTTCCCAATGCAATTCATCTTTTGATTTCCTGACTGCTGGTGCCGAGAGTGTTGACTGTGGAAGCAAAGCAAGCTGTAGTTGCTAACAACCTCATTCTTTTCTCTTCCTATCATGGTGCTTCCAATTGGCCCAGTATTGAGAATCTTTGTCTTCTTGATGTTGAGCTTCAATCCATCTTGAAGACTAAAGTCCTTGACCTTCTGCAGAAAGTGCTTTAGGTCTTTTTCAGTTTCAGCAAGCAAGGTTGTGCCATCTTCATATCATAGGTTGTTGATGAGTCTTCCTCCAATCTTGATGTCACACTCCTCCTCATAAAGCCCTGCTTCCCAAATGATCTGTTCTGCATCCAGATTGAAAAGTCATGGGGACAGGATGCAATCCCTACTCACTCCTTTCTTATTTTGAACCACGCAGTGTTTCCTTGCTCTGTTCTGATGATTGCTTCCTGGTCCAAATATAAGTTTCACATAAGCACAATCAAGAGTTCTGGGATTCCCCTTTTCCTCAAGGTTAGCCACAATTTGTTGCGATCCACACAGTCAAATGCCTTTGCATAGTCAATGAAACACAGATAGATATTCTTCTGGTATTCTCTGCTGTCTGCCAAAATCCGTCTGACACTGGCAATAATGTTTTTACCTACAATTTTAATCAATCAAAAAGTTAAAAGAAATATTTTTCCCCTTTAGAACCATCTGGTGAATGTGACAGACAATCCAGTTGAGCATTGCTAGTTCTGCTTAAAAACTTGCCTCTGAATACTTATTACAGATCCAACATTATCACATTTAAGACACTGGTCATCTAGTCTCAGTTCCCTTTGAGAATGCAGTTCTCATTCAGTTCCCTTTTACAGGCCATAGTAATTTAGGGAGAGAATGATATTGGCAACATAATTTTTTCCCCTTTAAATATTTTACAGAACTGTGAAACATTAATGTTTGGAGAAACAGACAAAAACATCTCAGATTAAAAGAGTGTATTCTGTTCATATCTCTCTTTTGTGTTTGTTGTTGGCTGAATTGCAAACTGTGCTTCTGCTTTTAAAAAAAGAAAGAGAAAACGATAATTGAAGCTGCTCACTTCTCTCTGGGAAGTGCTTATAAAAAGAAAAGTACATAAATAATGAGAATGGAAAAACGCTGAGTTTATCAATCCTTGAAACCAAAAAGACATAAATGAATTTCTCTCTTTATCGTATTGCTTCATACTAAGCAATCTCAATCCTCCTCATAAGTTTTTTTTTCATAAGATATGATGTCCAAGTCCTCATTTTCACCCCTGACTCATAGCGTAGTCACTAGTAACCAGAGTTAAACACGATATTCGTGTTGATCAGAGCGGAGATTTCTCTCTTCCTTACTCTATATTTATAATAGATGCTTCCCCCCAGTAACCATTGTGAAATCAGGGGACCCATGCTCTACAGGGCAACTGATTATGAAATACTAAGAGTAGAACTCTTCATTGACTTCCTCTAGTTCTACCCTTTAGATCTGACCTTTTGATCTATCTTATTCATCCATTTCTTCTAGATCTACCTTTTGATTTAACCTTTTGATCTATCTTTGGGGCCATTTTAAATCTTGTCTCTTTCAGATAGTGAAATCATTAAGTTCCTTGACACTGTTGTTCTTGTTTACTGTTGAGGTAGACCCTATCTATGTACAGCAGCTCTGAACCCTTACCTGTCCTGAGCCAAGTAAGATGAGGTAAGTAATTATGCTGGCTCTGAAAAGACGAGTAGACTCTATCTTTTAAGGCTTGTGTGAGGGGATTATGTGAGAAAAAGCTCAAAGTTCAGTAGTAACACTACCATCAATAAAATTATTACTACTATAAAACAAAGATATAACTTTAAAGATTAAAAATGTACCTGACTGAAGCCATGATATTTTCAGTGGACTCATGTACACATGAAAGAAGGACAATGAATTAGGAAGACAGAAGGAAAACAGATGTCTTTGAATTACACTGTTTGTGAAGAATATTGAACATACCGTGGATTGCTAGTAAAAGAAAGAAATCTGTGTTGGGAGAAGTGTAGCTTAGCGTTAGAAGTGCAGATATCACATACTTTGGACACATTATCAGGAAGGATAAATTCCTTGGGTTTGGTCCCCAGGAAGAACTAGTACTTATTAGAGGGGTAACAAGCAAGAGGAAGACCCTCAATGAAGTGACACAAGGACTACAACAATGTGCCCAAACTTAACAAAAATTGGACAATGGTACAGTTTCAGACCTTTCATTCTATTATACAGAAGGTCACTATGAATCAGAACTGAGTTGATGGTGCTTCATAACAACTAACAAGAATTCATGCAAATGTTGATTACAAATGGAATGCTGATACGATAAGGGAAGTGAGGCCAGTAATAAGGCCTCCTATTTATTTATTTTTTTTTCTATAATTATATTTTATTAATTTTCATAAACATTTAAAAACTCACTGGAGACCAGTTTGAAAGTCATCTATAGGAGCACTAGGGTGGAATGTTGATTCCCTAAGGGAAGTGAGGCCATGTGATAAGGCCTCCTATTTAAAAACCCATTTGGGCTTTGGGCCTGCGGCCCTCAGGCCTGATTTAGATTGGTATTTTGTCAAACATCCTTCTAGGTGGTATAGCACTTGTCTGTGCATTGCTGTACAGAGGTAACTCATGATTGCTGTGATGCTAAACACTGTGACACTGATGTGCCAAATGTGATAATGGTTACCCAACGTGGACAGAGTTTGGTGGAGCTTCCTGATTAAAACAAGCTTGGAAGCAGGAGTGGCATCCACTTCCGAAATGGCTTGCCTCCAGAAACTCTATGGACAGTGCTCAGGTCTTTCGTTCATAGGGTCACTATGAGTTATCTATGACTCAGGCACTTAACAACAACAACAATTCTTTCCAAATGTCTCCTATGTTTCAAGCATCAGGGAGAGTACTTTTTATGTGCCTTACTTAAACTACACAAATTTGTTCTTCATACCTATTGCAAGGCGTAATAAGTTCCAACTTGTGGTGGACCCTGCACACAACTGGACAAAAACCTGTGCCATCATCAAAATCGCAGCCGTGTTTCAGCCCTTTTTTCCCCCCAAACACTGTGTGCATTCATCTTGTTGAGGGTCTTCCTCACTTCCACTGACCCTCTGATTTTCTAAGCATGATGTCCTTTTCCAAGGGCCTGGCTTCTCCTGATAATAGGCCCAAAGTATGTGAGACGAAAACTTGCCATTCTTGCTTCGAAGCAGCATTCAGGCTGTATCACATTCAAGCAAGATTTGTTGGTTTGTTTTTTTTTTTCGGCAGCCCGTGAATGATATATATTCAATATTTTCCACCAATACCACAATTTAACAGCATTAATTATTTCTGGTATTCATTATTCATTGTCCAACTTTCATATCCATATGAGGTGATTAAAAAATGCCTAGGCTTAGGTCAAGTCCATATTAGTCCTCAAATGGCATCCTTACTCTTTAGCTCTTTAAAGGGGATCTGTGCAGCAGGTTTTCCCTGTGCGATCTGTTGTTTGATTTCTTGATTGCTGCTCTTTCATGGTTAGGAAGGTTGTCCTTGAAGAAACCAAGCCTCAGAGAGGTAAGTAGTTTGTCCAAGTCTCCTCAAACATGAGTAGCCAGACCCGCCTTTGAACTTGTCTGCTGGCTTTTAGAGCTATGTCAATGACAGATGGGGTCCCTTAGAGGAAGAGTGACCTTGATGGTTTGCCTGAGGGAACCATCATGGCAGGTGAGGCAGAGAGAGATGAACTCATTTCTAACCTATATACAGCAGATACGGGAAGTCTGCTTTGCTCAGGGACAGTCTGAAAGTGGGGAAGGTTATGATCTGACTTGGGTCTAGGGTTAGCCTTTCAGCTTCAGGGAGAACAGAAGACAGAAACAGGGCTCCACGGACCAGACTGGAGGCATAGAGACTATCTGAATAGCTGAGGTCAGAGCTGATGGGGTCTGGGCTCCAGTGGAGTTGGAGAATGAATGATGGGGTAGTGCTAGAAAGACGTGATGACTGAGAAACAGAAAGGTAGAAAGTGGTGCTGGCTCTTTCCTGAGGCAAGGAAGAGAGGGAGCAGTGAATGAGGCCAGCTATGCTGATAGACAATCATGTCTCATGACTTGGATCTACCATTTAGCCACTGTGTGACTCCAGGCAGGTAACTAGTCCTCTCTGATCACCTGTCAGGTTGGGCCTCCTCCGTCTGCCTGTGAAGACTTTGGCCCAGTGCCCATGCCTGGTCCTTGAAAATAATAACTGCCACCCCTTAGTTAGCCAATTTCCTTCTCTATCATCTCTGAACCATCTTCCAGGGCTTGGACTGACCCTGCACAACATCTGTGTGACTTACTTTAAAACCTTCTTTTTGGTAGCTCTGTGAGATACAGTCCAGGACACCTTTGTATTTGCTGAAATAAACTCCATCAGCCTGGAGTCGACTCTTTACAACATCCATAGGTGTTGCTGTCCCCCAAGAAATTGCTCCTGTAATAAAAAGAAGAGAGAGAGAAGCATGTGTCATAGGCTCAGCTCAGGATTAGCAGCTGGGAAAGGATGGAGCTTAACTTTCCTCTGTCACTTGCTGTTGGACTTGCCTAAGTCTCTTGCCTCCTCAAAACTCTGGGCTCCTGACTTGTACAATAATGAACAACTCATTGCTGTAGAGTCAAAACTGTGACCTTCTAGTGGGTTTTCAGAGGCTATAAATTGCATGCAAGGATATTGTCCTTCCTTCTCTCTGATAAGCTCCTATGGGGTGTAATTCCCTACTGTGAGGAACAAATGAAAGATGCACAAAGCCAATTAGCAAACAACTACAGCTCAATTAATGGCAGATTTGAGAAGCAGTTTTCACTGGTGAAACAGTAAGAAGCCCCACAAATCCTCTGTAGTACCATTCCTGGCACCAGGAAAGAGAGCTCAGGGTGAGGCCTGGGGCCTGAGGTTAACGGCTCTTCAGAGGCAGGATTTACCCTGAACACTCAAAAAAGCTAAGTAGACACAGATAGGCTGTTTGCCAAGCACAGGCCAGCCTAGACTGTAAAAAGAGCTGAGGGTAGGTCTTTGAACCTTTCCAAATACGTGAGAGGGAAGCCTTAGGAGCCTGTGCCACCGGGTCACCCTCACAGGACAAGCACAGGTGTCCTAGTGTGGAAATGTCTGTAGTTTTAATAGTCTCTAGGAAAACAGTATGGGTTATTGTGTAAACACAGAAATTGGCACATTCTTAGGTGGAGAGAACAAAAACAAACCGATGCCAAAGTCCAGGGCAGTTGGTTTTTTGAGTTTTGTAATTCCTGTCCAGGGGTTCCCATGGAAGACCTCCACCTGCCCTGGGCCCTCTGTCCATCACTACCTCTGCCCTTTGGACTCCTGCCCCTCAGGCTCCTAATGGGAGCTCCTCTGGACCTCGGTGCCCTTGTCTGCAGTGTAATAGACCACTTCCACAGGAGCTGGTCTGGCTGCTGCCCTGACCCCCAGCCCATAGGGGAGGACATGACAAATGACATCTGCCTGTCTGGCCACTCACACTTCCTCTCAGCAGACATGAGACTGGAGAGTCCACTCAGCCAACATACACTTATGAAGCTCTCCTCATGAATCAAGACCACACAAGCCTGAGAAAGGTGAGGCGGAGAGGGAATTCTGCTGCATGTGATGAAGAGGTGGGCCTTGCTCTGTGTTTGTCATGGATTTAAAGCATAGTTTATGACATGGAGGAGGAAGAAGAGATCTAACCATTTCAATTTTCTTCCTTCTAGTACATCTTTCCCATCAGCATCAAATTTGCAATAGGAACCTACTTAAAAAAAAATAAGCATGTCTTGACTTGTAGCCCCACTTCTAGCTGGAGCTCACCCCTGTTTCCCATCACAGCAAAATTCCACAGACATACACTTGGTATCTCCAATCCCTTTTATCTATTCTTACTTGATTCCATTCCCACTGGATTTCCTCATCCTTGTCTCCACCAAAATGGCATGTGTGGAAGTACCCTGTGGACTCCACATTCTAAATCCAATGGCCTTGCACCTGGGCCTCTCAGCAGGATTTGGCATGGAGCCCTTTCTATTCCTTCACATCCTTTCCTCACCCATCCTCTCCTACTTCCTTCCCGCCCACCTTCCTCCGTCCTTCCCCTCCTACCTCTCTGTCCACTCTCCACTGTGTACTCATTTGTTCCTTTGTGGGGTCTTGTCATCTGCCTTACCTCAAAAGCTGTCTTACCTCTTTAGGACCCCTGTGGGACTCGATTTTTGACCCTTTCTACCTCTCCCTCTCAGGTGGATTGATACGGTGACTGCTGCAATGGGCTCTTGTATGTCAGGAAGTGTGAGGATGGCACAGGATGGTACAAGGTTCAGATCTTTTGTTCATAGTGTCACTATGAGTTGTACTCAACTCAATGGCACTTGATGACAACAACAACAATAATAACAATAACACCTTTTCCTCTAGATGATCATGCTGGCAACTCCCGAGTCTATATTTCCAGCCCAGGCCCCAGTCTTGACTTCCGGGCTCCTACTCCCCACCCCCCAGCTCCCCTCGGTTGTCTGAGCATCATCTTAAATGAATGTGGCTTAAACTCCTTGCTCTCTGGCTTCTCTCTATGTTGTCACATCTCAGTTAATGGAAATGGACTCTTCCAGCTTCTCAAAAATTTGGAAAGTATTCTTGACTCTTTTTTCCCCTTTCAAATTTCACAGATAATCCTTTAGAAAATTCTGCTGATGCTACTTTCAAAATACCTCAACTGTTTTTCACCCTGTCTATAGACAGGTATCTTCTGGGCCGAAGCTCCCAATATCTCTTGGTGAGCTTTATAATAACTTTCTACTTGGGGTTCCTTGTTCACCTAATACTGATTCTCCTCACAGCATCCAGAGTAATCTTTTAACAAACATAAACCCTGAAATTACTCACTGACTAAAGTCCTTCTTTTACATAGAGTGGAAATCACCATCCTTGCAATGGTTTCCAGGTGTTCCATGGCCTCGCTCCCTGTTTCCTCTCTGACCTACTTTTCTACTCCTCCTCTCACAGGCTCTGTTGCAGGTGCACTGGACTCTTTGATGCAACTTGAATACACCAGACACTCCTCACCACAGGGCCTTTGTACATTGCTATTTCTGCTGCTTAGACATTCTTCAGGTTTGTGCACAAATGTTATTTCAGTGAGACTTCCACATAATGAGCAGATGAAGAAATAGATTTCATTTTTATTATGATCTAGATATATTCTCATTGTCATCAAGTCAGAACTGTTAAGTTTTCCAGGTTGTAAACTACACAAGGAGAGATTGCCCATCTTTCTCCCTTGAAGCCACTGGTGAATGAAACTGTCAGAAAGGTGATGTCTCTCTTAGCAGCATAACTTCCTAGAGTGTACGCCACAGAGCTCCCTTGATTATATATATAAGCTTTTTAAATTCTTACATCAATCCTACCACACAGCTAATAACATACTATTCACTTTACTGATGAGAAAACAAATGCACAGGGAGGTTAAGTAGCCAGCCCAACATCACAAAATAAATACATGTGGATCTGAACTTGGATCTTTTCGACTGAAAAACCCTGTCATCCCGTCTTCTTTTAACTGTGTGACTTTAGATCACTTATTTAATCTTTCTAAACATTTATACCTTTTTTTTGCACTAAAAGAGGGACAATTGGTCGCTACCTAATAACAAAATTCTCACAAAGTTTTATTGAAACAGGTATTCCATAAAGGTGAACCATGATAATAGATTTTCAAAGTTCAATAACACCTGGCACAAAAGTAAATGCTCAAAATATATCTACTGACTGAAAGTTGAGTCTGGAAAAGGACTTACTATATCCTGAACTCCAAGAGAAAGGCAGCGGGAGAAGAAGGAGGACCCTTCTTAGTCTTCAACGTGCCTGACAGGGCTGACACACAGTAGGAACTTAACAAAGAACTGCTAACTGAGTACCTGGATAGGTCCTGCTCTCCCCAGGGCTCAGAAGCTATGGCAGGCATCCCAGCTGTCCCACTGCAGTAGCTGGTGTAGCAATGGGGCTCCAGACACTGAGCACTGCTGTGCTTACCTGCCATGCCTCCCGCCAGCCACACAGCATAGGGGCTGGGGCCTGCAGAGGCCTCTGGTGTGATCCATTCATTCAGGAACACGTAGGGGATGAAGTAGAGGCAATAGCCTGGGACGTCCCTCAGCAGCATGGCGCTGGCACCCCGGTACAAGCCCGCCAGGCCCTCATTCCGCACAATGGTTGCCATGCAGTGCACAGGCCCGTGGTATGCTGGCTGCTCCCCTGGAACTTTCAAATGAAGATTGGCTGCAAAGACAGAGGAAAAAGGTATCAAGTGACCCAGGGAGCAAGAGGCTAGCCATTCCCTGGCCCTGGCCCCAGTTTCTGTCATTGATGGTTCTCACTCACGTAGTCCATTGGTTTTTTAGCATCCCCTTGACCTCTTTGGCAACTCATACCATCACTCTGAAATCGGCACAGGGATTCCTTGCCAATAGGCACAGTCAGATTGGAGCAAATCCTTGCCAGGTTGATAACGTACCAGTTGACTTAGGGTGCCTGCTGATTTCTAGCCAACTTTCACTACCATGCTGTAACCATCTCAGAGCAAACGTTGGCATACTGCAGAGGTGTCTTGCACCACACTAAAGCAAGTGTTGTAAAAAAGTGAATCACGCAAATAAAATGTTTCCTAGTGCACGTAAAAGGGAGCCTTGGTGGCTGGCAGAGTAGTCTGTTGGGAGCTGCACTAACCCAAAAGCCACACCTCTCTGGCAGTTCGAATCCACCAGCAGCTCCGTGGAAGAGAGATAGGCAATCTCCTCCTGCGTGATTAAGAGCCTCAGAAACCTCACTGGAGCGTCAGCTATGAGTCAGTTCTGATACAATGGCAATGCATTGAGTTGGGAGTGCATATAAAAGCAGCAGCCTTATGAGATATATATTCCAAGATTACCAAAACATAACACACAGTCCTCTTCTTTATTTTTCCTTCCACCCATTGGCAATGCTTTAACTCATGGACAGAGGTGCTTCCTTGTTCCAGTGCAGAAACAGCAGGCTCTTGTTTTTATGTCTGCTTAGTACAGTACTCTCCTACAGTACTGCTTGGAGGAGTAGTACAGCATGATGTAAAAGATCACCTTCGTTACTTGGCTGGATTTCCAGGCTCCCGAAACAGTCCCATGTGATCAGATGCAAACTTAGTTAGATTGAAGCACCAGCTCCATGACTCCATGAAGTCCCAACTGAAGATTTGGCCATAAAGTGCGACCTGTACTTTCACCCATCCCAGAAAGTAGGAGAGGTCCAGGGTAGGGTTTCTATTTGCCCAGGAAGTGCATCTGAACAAACGCCTCTCTCACGTGGCAGTGTGTGTGGGTCAAACCGTTGACCTTTTGGTTAGAAATTGAATGCTTAACCACCAGTGCAAGGAAAAGAGAACAAATCACAGTCACCCATGCTGGATCAAGCACTGCACTGCAGGAGGCTGGGTGTCAGTCACTTCTTCCTCAGTGTGTCCCAGGTCATGTGCTGGTGTGGTGGTCATTTCTCTGAATTCAGCATAAGATCACACTCTATGCCTATAAGCCCACTAGGAGGTGAGCAAGCACCCCATTCTCTCCCAAGCCTTTAACCACTCTGGTCATACATGTTAATGCATTATTTATTAAGCACAATTTGGGTCGTCCTGGGAAGTGATTCTGCCATTGGCCATAATAAATGTCATTATCTCCATCTGTACACTTGGCCTGCGACACATTCACATCTAGGGAACAATGACCTGCCATAAGAGTCACGGATTTCATGAATCAGCTCTGGGGATGGTGAGGCTTTCGAGAGTGACAGATTGAGGGGGAGTTTCCTGATAAAGCCTTACTTGTCTGGATGCGCAGATCTTAGAGAAACACCTGCCACACTTCAAACTGGCCTTGTCACCAAACCAAGAATATACTGTACTTGTTTCCTCCCATGGCATGCAATAAGGAAATTCTCCCTCTTTCTACCAGGTCAGTAACATAACAGTTTAGGGGGGTTTTATTGCTGGGGAATTGTCCATTTATTACAACGCAGGCAATATAATTGTCAGAATGACTACTATCACCAAATGCACTGACATCCTCTGGAAAGGGCATGAAAGCCTTCTTCTAGACCTTAATTTATAGAGTGAAGAGCTTTGAACTTTCAGCCCCAATACACTTACAAATTATTTTTCTTGAAAATAATTTCAAATTTGAAAAAAAAAATGGCAGAAAAAAAAGAGAACATTGTAAATCCTTGCCCCAGACACACTTACTGTTAGTATTGAACCCCGTTTTACTTTCCTGTGTGTTCTCACTTCCCCCAGCCTCTTCCTTCTCATCAGTTATATGTGTAACATAGAATTGACTGAGCAGATCTGCCCTTCAACCTGCCGGTAACAGTGACACGCTTCAGGAGGTAAGGTTTTTTTTTTTGGTTTTTTTTATTTTATTATTTGTATTTGTGCTTGTACCGTCAAATCAGATCTGACTGGTACAGGAGGAGATTGTCCCTCCTTCCCCCCTTCCCCGGCAGAGCATCTGGTGGATTCGAACCAAGGAGGTAAGGTTTTCATGAATCACCTGAGGGTAGGAATTAGTGAAGGTTTTCAGGAATTACTAATGGAAAGAATGTGTTCCAATAAAATTCTGCTTGTTGGATTGTGCAGATGGTGGAGAAACACTTGCCAAACCTTGAGCTAGTCTTCTTAAAGACAAGACCTGAACAAGCACGAAATCTGTGTATGTACGCTGATGTACGGTGGGGTTCCAGGGCAATGACACCGTTATCAGCTCTTATATAAGTTGAATACCTCAATTTTTTAAAATGTTTTCATTATTATTGTTTTTATTATAAATGTCTTCATAAATATGATCCGTATGTGCCTTTAGGGGCAAGGATGACAGTGATAACACGAGCAAATGATATGCTGCAACACTGTACGTAGTATACCATATTATAATGATAAGATGTACAGAGTGGATTATATTTGGGGTTG
>NW_006399814.1:9789116-9789881 GCF_000299155.1 Elephantulus edwardii
CGCATAATAGGCTTTGAGTTTCATGCCCTGTTTCAGTGAATGATAAGAGTAAAAAAAGCATTTGAGCCAGAGTAGGACCTTGGGTCATGCCCTGGGCCCTGGGCAAGATGTTCGTCTTAACTCCTGGTGAAATCTGCCTTTGAGAAACCTAATTTTAGATGATTTCATATTTTTGGGTTTGTTTTTTTTAAAAAATGTTCATATATATATATATATATATATATATATATATATGTACCCTGGGTGACACGAATGCTTTTTACTTGATATGAGCATAAAGGTTGACTGTTCAAATCCAACCAGAGACTCTGGGGAAGACTTGTTGTTGATTGCTGTCAAGTACAACTCATAGTGACTCTATGAACTAAAGACATGAAGCCTTTCTGTGACTCTATGAACTAAAGATGTGAAGCCTTTCTATAACTATCGACATTTATCAAAGTTCATAGAGTTTCCAGAGGCATGTTGTTTAGGCAGTGGATGCCATTCCTGCTTCCAGCGGGGAAGAATAGCTTGGTGGTTTATTGTAGCAAGGTGACAACCAAGTAAGCCCTATGCAGTAGTTCTACTTGAGAACATTCGGTGTTGCTGTGGGTTGGAATCAGCTCAATGGCAATGGGTTATCTGCATTAAATGTACTTGTATACGTACTTCAGAGCTCAAGTTTATTGCTGTTGAGTCCAAATCGGATCATAGCTGATACTTTCAAGGATTTTGTTTGTGAGGCTGCAAGTCACATGTTGTTGTTGTTATGTGCCGTCGAGT
>NW_006399814.1:9794770-9795816 GCF_000299155.1 Elephantulus edwardii
AAAAAAAAAGATGTACAACAAAATGGGGGGGAAGTGCACAATTTTAAGGGAGGTGTGTCATAATTTAAATAAGCTGTAAGATGGGGACGATGTTTATTCTTATCTTTTTCTTCTGAGGATAAGCAATAAGGAAATTCTTTTGCACATGCATGCATTTTCCCCTCTCATAAAGTATCACTTTATCTTATCAATCAATAGAGGGCGAATTGCACACACAGTCTCATCTTTCTCCGATGTAGCAGCTGGCAAGTTGAAAGGGCTAACCTTCCGGTGAGCAACCCAACCCTTAATCTACTATGTGATGTCTCTTTAATGTCCTTTAATCAGGAAAAAAATCAAAAGACATTACATTGGGCACATCTGCTGTCAAAGACTTCTTAAAAGTGCTAAAAAGCATGGATGTCAGTTTAGAGACTGAGGTATGCCTGAACCAAACCATGGCTCATTTGAAAACATTGTTTCCCATGCATGTGAAGCTTGGATAATGGGTAAGAAAAACTGAGGAAGATACGATGCTTTATTGTGGTGTGGGTGAAGATGTAGACTATCCCATGACAGCCCCACAAACAAACAAACAAACAAACAAACAAACAGATCTATCATGGAAGTAATGCAACCAGCATATTCCTTAGCGTCAAAGACACGGAGGCTTCCATGCACATATTTAGGCATATTTTCAAGAGAGACCAGTCCTTGGAAAAACACATCATCCTTGGAAAAGAGGAGGCTCAGCAAAATAGAGGAAACCCTTCAATGAGGTGAATTGACAGAGTGCCTGCAACAGTGGGCTTCCACACAGCAGGGAGAGTGAGGGCGGTGCAGAGTCAGACAAGGTTTCAGGCTGTGATAAAGTTCCTGTGAGTTGGAGTCAACCAGACAGCTGCACCTAGCAACAGCGATTTAGAACGTCTCCACTGCTCCCCTCCCCTTCTTCTACCTTTCTTTGTTTTTGTTTATTCTCAGGGACCACAGATCTTTCTGTCTTCTGGCCTCTCATACTCATTTTTTTGGCAGTTGTTTTTCAATGTGTAGTTGGTCAGGTTTTT
>NW_006399814.1:9796921-9798025 GCF_000299155.1 Elephantulus edwardii
TTTTGGATGTGCATAGGGATTTGATTCTTAGAAGGTCCCATTCATCTATTTTGTCTTCTCCTGGTTGTAGAAGTTGGTCACTTTTGAGAATTGCATGCACCGGTGTAACCACACACCATAGAGAATATGACTGCATACGCTTTAAACATTATTTTGGTCACCATTCCCTTAGGAAGAACAAAAGATTCCCACTCAACATGTGATTTGGTTGCCACATCCTACTACTCAAGGGCAAATGAATTAATCATATCAATCAGGACCACCCATTGAGAAGCATGTATTTTCTTTAGGTAATAGCTGTTAAATAGTCATCTGAGTTAGCAATAGTGGAATGGGTGATACATATTGAAACCACGAAGCTGTTTATCATAAAGTCTCATCATTATAATTCTTGGCCAAAATATGTCTGATATTAAAAAATGCATCAGAACACCCCTGGTTACCCAAAAGGCCACATAAACCTAAAATGGTAACAATGAACCAAAACTAATACTTTAAATAGAAAAGCAATAGGAGGAGAAATGGAAAATAAAAGCAGCTCAAAAGAACACTGCTGATGGGGGAATCTTAGTGCTTTCTTCTAGAAAGCAACAGGAATTCCTACTAGTTAGTTAAAGAGTTTCCAGGAAGTGCCCTGTACATGGACAGGGGGTGGAGCAGCCAGACTTCTTAGGAAAGTTGTCACTATTATTCGTTGGCAAACACAGTCTTGGACTCATGGAGACCTTACACAAGATAGAACAATAACCTGAAGAATGCTGAATCTCAATTCTTGGTAACCTAGCAAAGGATCAATTTTAGTTCATGAAAAGAATATTTTGATCATTCTTGAAAACTGAATTTTTTTGGATGTTAATAGTGAGTATTAACACTCTTGGCACCAGCAGTAAGGAAATCAAAAGATGAATTTGCATGGGGAAAGACAGCTGTTGGGGACCACTCTAGAGTAGTGAAGAGCAATAATATCAGTCTAGAGACTAAGGGGCACCGTATCTAAGCCAAGGTCTTTGCAATTACTTGCTATACATCCAAGAACTGGACAATAACTAAGGATGATATAAGAAGGATTGATGCCTTTGAGTCATGATGCTAGAGAAGAGTGTT
>NW_006399814.1:9799975-9801002 GCF_000299155.1 Elephantulus edwardii
CCTCTTGGTCCAAGTATAGGTTTCACATTAGAAGAACGATCAAGTGTTCTGGGATTCCCATTCTCAGAGTCAGCCACAGTTTGTTATGATCCACACAGACAAATGCCTTTGCATACCAATGAAACACTGTACTCTTTTTAAAAACTCCTCCTTTAGTCTCCCAGACTGGTTCAGTTCAGACCCAGCCATTGTTCCTTAGACTACATGTTATAGGAGACTGTGGAATAATGGCTGCAGACTACATGCTGTAGATAGCTGTGGCATTATAGCTCTGCTTGAAGGGCCTGACACTTTGCTTGCTGGCCTTCTGCTGTACCAGGAGAAAGTTTGAAGACAGAGGCCACTTCGGAGGACACAAATTCTAGATTTAGCAGTCCAGGTAGGCATCTCCTGGCAGTCCTGAGGCAGTCTCACTGACTCTGATATACCTGCCCCCATTGCCCTAGTTACTGTATTAATCTATTTCATCCGGAGTCTCCCTCTCCTGCACTGTCCCTTGATCCTTCCGAGCACGATGTCCTTCTCCAAGGATTTGTCTCTCCTGGCCACATGCCCAAAGTATCTGAGACAGAGCTTAAAAATCCTAGCCTCCAAGGATAAACTTGGTTTCATCCTCTCAAAGACAGACCTATTTGTTTTCTTGGCAGTCCATGGTATGTTTAAGACTCTTCTCCAGCACCACAGTTCAAAAGCACAGATTCTTCTTCTGTCATCCTTAGCCATTGTCCAGCTTTCTGATGCATAGCAAGTAATTGCGAAGGCCATGGCCTGGATCAGGTGTACCTTAGGTGACATCGTTGCTTTCCAGCACTCTGGAGTGGTCCCTGAGAGCAGATTTTTCCAGTACAATTCATCTTTGGATTTCCTGACTGCTGGTGCTAAGAGTATTGATAGTGAAGCCTGTTGTTGTTGTTGTTATGTGCCGTCGAGTCACCTGCGACTCATAAGCGACCCTATGTACAACAGCCCTAAACTCCGCTCTGTCCTGTGCCAATCACACTGTCTCTGACACTCCCATCCCAATTAT
>NW_006399814.1:9802027-9806889 GCF_000299155.1 Elephantulus edwardii
TGAAGCCTAGCAAGCTGTAATTGTTAACCTTGGAGGCTAGAATTTTGAAGCTCTGTCTCACATATTTTGGGCATGTTGCCAAGAGGGCCCGGTTCTTGGAGAAGGACATCATGTTCAGAGGGTGCAGGAACAGTGCAGGAGAGGAAGACCCCGGATGAGATGGACTGATGCAGTAACTGTGGTAATGAGGGTAGGTATGTCAGAGTTAGTGAGACTGACTCAGGACAGGACCGGCTTCAGAGCTGCTGTACATAGGGTTGCCATGAGCTATGAGTTGCAAATGACTCAACAACACATAAAAAACCACCAACATGCATCTGTCCAAGAGTCCAATGCACTATCCATTGTGCCATAGAGCCAGATTGACACAGTGACTACAGCAATGGGCTTGAGTGTGTCAGAGATTGTGAGGTTGGCACAGGATAGGACAGGGCTCAGACCTGTTGTTCATGGAGTCACTTTGAGTTGTACTTAACTTGATGTCACCTAAATGCAACACCACCACATCAGGCATCTGGAGTCCCATGGTTGGTGCAATAGGTTAATGTGCTTTAGTGCTAACTGAAAGTTTAGATGGTCAAGTCCACCTAGAGGCACCTAGAAAGAAAGGTCTGGCAATCTATTTCCACAAAACCATCAACTGAGAACCTTAAGAAACATAGTTCTACTCTGACACAAATAGAATTACCACGAGTCAGAGTCAACTTCATGGCAACTAGTTAATAAGTACACAGATGTAGGTGATTTGAATCTACCAGCTGCTTTGAGGGGTAAAAATGGGCAACCTCTTTTCAACTTAAAGCCTTGGGAGCTTGCTAGAGGGACAGCTATGAGCTGGAACCAACTTGATGGCAATGAGAGAGAGAGAGATCATAAGTAATACAATACAAAGTTTCTTAAAGATGTTACAAATCCATGTATATTTTGTTATAAGGGCTTATTTGTAGACACTTAAAATTACATTTCTAGGAAGTGGACCACACGTTATGTGTTAAAACTCACTCACTGTTCTAGAGTTGAAGCTGGTGTATACTGACCCTCTACCTTGCCTCTGAGACTGTAAATCTTGATGGGAGGAAACTGCTCATCTTTCTTCTGCGTAGCTGCTGTGGATGTGTGTGTGGATATCAGAACACGTTCTCTGGGAAGGTCTCAGCTCTCAGACCTATCATAGACTCCAAAACTAAGAGTTAATCAAAGCTTGGTTCTGTCTGAGCCATGTCTCAGAGACTTTAGATGCTCAAAGAAACACCAAAATTATGGTCCTACCTACAATATGAGGGAGCTCCGGTGGTCAAGTGGGTTTTTGCCAAATCAAAAGCAGAAGGTTCTAATCCACCAGATGCTTGTGAGAAAAAGATGGGCAGTCACATCTCATGGGATTTACAGATTGTTAAAACCAGCTGGAGGGTCTGTTTCAGCTCAACAACAATGAGTTCAGTTGAGTTGACCTACGGCATTGGTCTAAGACACATACTGAGTCATCTCACAGAGCCCCAGTAGCATGGATTCTCCAGCTGACTCACTGGTGTAACATCCTTGGGTTGCCTTGAGCTGACTGGTGTTTCCCTCAGTTTACTTCCTCAGAAATTAGCAACTGGGAAGCTCTTGCCTCCTTCCTGTTCCTAATGATTTGAGTAGTTTCTTTGTGATCTGAAGAGCCCAAGGGAGGTAGATGGCTTAGTTGAAAGAACTCTGTACTAGAGGCAACCCTAGATTTGAGTTCCTCCTCAATCACTACCTACTGTTAAATATATACAAAATACTTAAATGAGTCCCATTTCTTCATCCACACCAAGGGGAAGAATAAGTGGCCTGCTCATTTTATACAACTTTTGGGAAAATTAAATGGGAATATTGATAATGCTCTTCACTATTATATTTTACTCAAATGTGCTTTACTCAAAACAGTCACCATTCTTATTTGTATGACTCTTTCCTGATATGACTCTGAGTTCTGGAAACATTGGCTAAGCCAAGCCCAGGTGGCTGTGGCCTGCAGCCAAGCCTGCTATGGGTGACCACTGATGCCTGCTTGAGGTCAAGAACTACCAGTACAGATGTCAAGTACAGAAATTAGAATAGTAACTAGCTTTTGCCAACTGATTTACAGGAAAGATGAAGGTGTCACCAATGAATGTAACTTGCATTTTGATGTATTATGTTTCAGGAACTTTGATTAATCTCTGGTTGCCACATGGAATCAGTTTGAAAAGGAGCCAGTCCAACTGCTCAGATCTCAAAAGACTTGAACTGTGTGGCTGGCTGTATGCCTGACCTCTCCACTCACCTCCTCCCTCTACCCCTGGGCTGCCACTGCTCCAGCACTTCCCATTGCCAGACCACAGTCTATATGGGAAGAGATACCAGTCATCAGGTTTCTACATTTTTTGTTGTGGGCTGAAATCCCTGCTTTTTCATATAGACATTTTCATCAGTAGCATAGAGCAATGTGTGCTGGGACAGAAACTTTTCCACTAGTCAGCAATGCCCTAAACTGAGAGTGTCCTGTAATATCTCCTGTATGAGGATACTGCTCCTTCTCAAGGCCGATGTGCCTAGAGAGGAGTGTTTCTCTTGTCATTTGCAAACCTTTATGGGATCAATAACATTATTTTGACAAAGACACAAATCTTGAAGCTTTCAGGACCCCCAAGTACAGCTGATAATCTTCTAGAACATTTAATTGTGATTGTGTGTTGTTGTTATGGGCCGTCGAGTCCCTGTGACTCATAGTGGTGCTATGTACAAAAGCCCTAAATCCTGCTCTATCCTGTGCCGATCTCACTGTCTCTGACACACCTACTTCCACCACCCTAACTGAGGGTCTTTCTCTCCTGTGCTGCCCCTCCACACTGCCAAACATGACGTTCCTCTCCAAGGACTGGTCCCTCCTTGCAACATGCCCAAAGTATGTTCAGAATCCTTGCCTTCAAGAAGCAGCCCAGATTCACCCTCTCCAGGACAAACCTGTTTGTTCTCCTAGCAATTCATGGCATATTTAACACTCTTCTCCAGCACCACAGCTCAAAGGCATAAATTCTCTTTCTATCATCCCTAGTCATTGTCCAGCTCTCTGATGCATACATAGCACACAATTGCAAAGACTATAGCTCGGATCAGGCACACCTTCTGTAGAAACTATATAAAGACCAAGAGGTAGTTGTTTGAATAGAACAAAAGGATACTGCATGGCTTGGCAACCAAAAAGTTGTGCATCAGGGTCTTATCCTTTTAGTTTAACTGCTCAATTGGTATGCTAAGCTAATAATGTAAGAGGTTGGATTTTATAATGAAGAATGTGGTATCAGGTTTAGAGGAAGGTTCATCATCAATCTATGTTATGCCAATGATACAACCTTGCTTGTTGAAAGTAAAGAGGATTTAAAACACTTGACTACAGCCTTCAGGATGCATTATACCTCAATATAAAGAAAAGAAAGATCCTCACCACTGAAAGGAGTAACATCATGATAAACAGGGAGAGACTGATGCTATCAAAGATTTCATTTTATTTGTATCCATCATTGATATCCATAGATATCCATAGAAGCTGCAGTCAAAATATCATATTGTACTAGGCAATATCTGTTGAAAAAGAAACCCCTCTAAAGTGTTTAAAAACAGAAGATCTGACTCAAGTCAAACTATTTTAATTGCTTCACATACATGTGAAAGTTGGGCAACGATTCAAGAAGACAGAAGAATTTCAACTATGGTGTTAGTGAAGACTATTGACAATATCATGAACTGCCTGGAACACAAACACATCGATCTTACAGGAAGTATAGCCAGAATGCGCCTCAGAAGCCAAGATGGTGAGTCTTTGTAGACATGTTATCAGGAGGGATCAGACTCCAGAGAAGGACACCGAGTTTGGTAAAGTACAGGGTCAGTGAAAAAGAGACAGTCTCAACTAGATGGCAGCACAGTGGCTGCCAGGATGCGCTCAAACACAGCAGTAATTGTGAGGAGAGTGTGGAATGTGCTGATATTCTGCTTCATTGTGTGCAGGGTCACCGTGAGTCTATACTGACTTGACAGTACCCAACAATAAAGTCCTGCCCAGATGTACTTCACAACTGGCCCTCTACGCTACTCATGCAGTCTAGCTTGTCCCCTCTTGGTTGTAAAATATAATTTAGGACCTTTTCTTGGCTTCAAACTATCCTCTGAAATCTCTGTTCAGCTCAATTAATAATGGACATGGTGAATCCAGGTTTTCTGATGGGAATTGCCTCAACTTTCTCCTACTTGTTCTCAAAAAGTCTCTGTATTTTCTTTTTTCCTTCTTCTTTTCCAATATGAAAAGTATTTTCCTTGTCCACACTATTGTCCATTCTCATTTTTTTCTCAACTTCTGTAATTGTTCCTCACTCCCTTTTCCTCTAGTTTCATGACACTAACTTTTAGAACTGTTTTTGGAGGTGGTGGTTCCCTGTCTCTCTACCTAACAGTGGTGTGAGCAAGGGCACATTACATAGACCAAACCTCAGTTTCCCTACTTGTACAGTGGAAGGTTGCTGTGATGATTAAAAAATGGAATATGTGCTAACATACCAAATGGGACAGTCCTCAGTCACTGGCCACCTCAGCTTTAAAGTAGGTATAACACTCTACCCTTTCCCATGAGTCTTTTCATTGCTGTCTATTCTTTTCTTTTTGATTCTTTGACATTCACATCTAATGCCATGACTGTCACACTCATGTTTATACTTGTATCTTTTATACTGCCAGCACCAGTCTGACTTCACACAACATGTACGAAGACAAACTCACATGTTCTCACTCAAGCCTGTCTCACCTTTCAGGTCTTAAAGCTGCAGGAGTGGTAGTAGGGATAATAAGCTTTTTTTTTTTTT
>NW_006399814.1:9807784-9812052 GCF_000299155.1 Elephantulus edwardii
CAAGCAATTTAAGAGACTAAATCAGGAGCACCTTAGCTTTCAAACTGATATCATTGCTCCTCAGTTATTTGGAGATGTTTACGACAATACACTTTCGAGGAAGTTGTAAGAGTTTTGTCTTCTTTATACTGAGATGCAATCCATATTGAAATTGTACTCCTTAATCTTCTGCGGCAAGCGTTTCATGTCCTACTCACTTTTAGCAAGCAAGATTGGGTCATCTGCATAACACACGTGGTCAATGGGCCTTCCTCCAATCCTGATGCTACAGTCTTCTTCATAGAATCCAAATTCTCAGATTATTTTCTCAGCATATCAATTGAATAGGTATGGGAAAAGGATACATCTCTGATGCACACCTCTCCTGATTTTAAACCGTGCAGTGTTCCCTTGATACACTTGGATAACAGCTTCTTGCTCTTGGCATTGTTGTTGTTATGTGCTGTTGAGTTACCTCCCACCCTTAGCAACCCTATGTACAGCAGCTCTGAGCTCTGCTCTATCCTGAGCCAGTTTCACTAATTCTGACACACCTACCCCCAGTGCTCTAGTGACTGAATTAATCCACCTCAAAGAGGGTCTTCCCCTCTTTCTCCGTCCCTCCAGCCTCCCAAGCATGATGTCCCTCTCCAAGAACCAGTCTCTCTTGGTAACATGTCCAAAGCACATCAGACGAACCTCCTTCAGAATCCTCGGACTAGTTAATAATAATGGATCAATATTATTTTATAAATTATAGCAGATGGACAACAGAAAGGCAAGATGTTAATAGAAACTGTGCAGGGTGGAGAGTAGATATACGAGAGATCTGTACTTTCTGCACAATTTTTCTATAAGCCTAAAACTGTTGTAAAAAAAAGTGCATTAAAAACAACAACAAAAAAATACAAAGAGTAGATTCATACAAGCATAACAGTCAACCCTTGGCCTTGGGCTGGGCCTGGTGAGACTACGTACAAGGTTAGCACAGGGTTAACGCTCAGACTTCCCTTGAGTCTCAAACCCTGCCCTCCTGCTGTGTGGAGTGCATTGTGATCTGCACAATAATTAGCTTTTTCATGAAAACAGGCCTGAAAGATCCCAGAGCTTGGTGGAGCGTCTGGCTATTTGCCTGCCTTCAGAATATGACTTGGCCCACACCGCAAAGGGAAGGGGGCCTCATGGACCACAATGCCAGTGTCCACATCATGCTCAGCAGGGCATCGGCTATGGATCATGCTTATGCAAAGGGAAATAAAAATTTAAAAGAGCGGAGTATCTTCTCAGATGCCCTGATGAGAAGGGTACATCTGACTGAAGAGGGTCAGCCAGGCCTCCTTGGCTTGCCAACTGGCAGAGGTCCCAGAAGAAAATCTCTGTTAAGTTAGGAAGAATTTGCAGGAGGGATAACTGGCACATGGTGTGCAACGGCAATCAGTGCAGAGTGGAAATTCCCTGGAGATTAGACCTCGTAAAACTTTTTTTAAAATAATAATGCTATAATATATATCAAGAATCTTTAAATTGGATGTTTGTGAGTTAAATTGTGTCCTTTCCTCTCTCCTCCACCCCAAAAAGAGATATTTTCAAGTCCTAATGGCTGTTCGTTTAGGTAGGTAGGTAGGTATGGAGAGTGAATACAACCCTGATGCTCTTTCTTCTCAATTATAAACCATGTTCTGTTCCCCTGCTCTGTTCGTACGACAGCCTCCTGGTCCAGGTATAGATTCCGCATCAGCACAATTAGATGCTCTGGGACTCCCATTTTTCTCAGTGTCAGCCACAACTTGTTATGATCCACACAGTCAACTGCTTTTGCATGAACAATAAAGCACAAATAGATATTCTTCTGGTATTCTTTACTTTCATCCAGGATCCATCTGGGATTAACAATAATGAAGAGGAATGTGTTATCAGGATTGGAAGGAGACTCATCAATACTCTGTGTTATGCAGATGACACAATGTTGCTTTCTGAAAGCAAGGAGGACTTGAAGCACTTGTTGTAAAAGATCAAGAAATGCAGCCTCCAGTACAGGTTGCATCTCACTGTCAAGAAAACAAAGATTCTTACCACTGGACTGATAAGCAGCATCATGATGGATGGAGAGGAGATTGAAATTGTCAGTTTCATCTTGCTTGAATCCACAATTAACCTTCTTGGTACCGGCAGTCAGGAAAAAAGGAGAACCCTTGCACTGGGAAAATCTGCAGTTAGGGACTTCTCCAAATTATTGAGGAGTAATGATGTCAATTTGAGGACTAAGATGCATCTGATTCAGGCCATGGTCTTTCCAATTACTTGCTATGCATCTGAGAGCTGGACAATGAATAAGGATGTTAGAAAAAGAATTTACTCCTTTGAGCTGTGATGTTGGAGGAGAACAGTGAACACCCTATGAGCAGCCAAGAGAATGAACAGATACGTCTTGGAGAGGGTACAGCCAGATGCTCTTTTAAGGCAAAAATGATGAGGCTTCATCTCACATACTCTGGGCATGTTGCTAGGAGGTGCTATTCCTTGGAGAGGGACATGATGCTGGGAAGGGTGGAGAAGGAGAGGCAGAGCCTCAATCAGGTGGATTGGCATGGTGACTATTGCAATGGGCTCTTGTATGTCAATAAGTATGAAGATGGCAAAGGATAGAATAGGGCTCAAATCTTTTGTTGACAGGGTCGCTATGAGTTGTGCTAAACTCAACGGTAAATAACACCAACAAAACAATGCCTATTTTGCCCATGAGTGTGGTTTTACTTAGAAGTAACTTAACAACTAATTGCTGTGGACTTGGAACCAATTTAGAGCTGACCCTCCCACAGGTTGTTGGAGGTTGTAGCTCTCACAGAAGGAGACTGCTCACCTTTCTCTGTCAGAGCTGGTGGATTTGAACCAACAGAGAAGAGCTGTCTTTGGGTTGGTAGTACAACTCCCTATCAACTATACCATCAGAGCTCCCTGCTACGTGGAAATAGAACCTTAAATTAACAGGAGGTCATACTAAAGTCGGATGGGCCCTTGTCTAACAGAATCAGTGCCCTTATTCAGGTGGGTCCTTATCTAACAGTCAGTGCGCTTATAAGAGAAGACATACAGAACCAGAAGACAGAAATATGTTGCAGAAAGAAAGAGGAAAACATTGGAGTTCTGCTGCCATAAACCATGGGACACCAGAAGCTGGAAGAGACAAGAAAAGGTCTTCTCTGGAGGCTTCAGGAAACATGGCCCTTAATACACCACAAATTTGAACTTCTAGATTTAAAAATAATGATAGAATAAATTTTTATTGTTTTAAGCCACTGGTTTGATGGTAATTTGTTAAGGAAGCCCGGGGAAGCAAATAAAAAGCCACAACTTTTTAACTACTTAATGAGTCAGAATGCTCACATATCTGAAAGAAAAAAAAAAACCCACAAAAAAAACCTTAAGTGAAAGCAACATGCAGTAGATAAAATTGCTAAACAAATTATTTTAAGAAACAAAAAACTAAAAATAACTTAAACGTTCACTAGTTGCAAAACTGTTAAGTAAACATTTAATATGATGTAAAGTTCTTAATATGCCAGGCTTTGTGCTTAGGGCTTCATGTACAATATAGCACTCTGTTCAACTTGGCTATGAAAAAGCTACTATTGCTATGCTTTTTTTATAAGAGGCTATTGGTACCAGGGATATTATAGCTAATGTTAGATGGATCTTGGTTGAAAGCAGGGAGTACCAGAGGAATGTCTATCTGTGTTTCATTGACTATGCAAAGGCTTTTGACTGTGTAGAACACAACAAGCTGTGGCTGACTCTGAGAAGAACTGGAATCCCAGAACACTTGATTGTGCTGATGTGAAACCTATACTTTCACCAGAAGGCAGTCGTTAGAAGAGAGCAAGGAAACACTGCTTGTTTCAAAATTAGGAAGGATATATGCCAGGGATATATCCTATTTCTGTACCTTTTCATTCTATATGTGGAACAGATTATCTGGGAAGCTGGGCTCTATGAAGAAAAATGCGGCATCAGGATTGGAAGAAAACTCATCAACAATCTGAGTTATATAGATGACACACCCTGCTTGCTGAAACTGAGGAGGACCTGAAGTTCTTGCCACAGAAGGTCAAGGACTGCAACCTTCAATATGGATTGAGGCTCAATATCAAGAAAACAAAGATTCTAACCACTGGGCCAACTGGCAACATCAGGATGGATGGTAGAGATTGAGATTGTTAACAACTTAATTTGCTTGGCTCCACAATCAGCACTCTTGGCACCAGCAGCCAGGAAATTAAAAGACATATTGC
>NW_006399814.1:9819837-9825622 GCF_000299155.1 Elephantulus edwardii
GGAAAAGGTCCTTTGTACTTCTGGTTAAATTTATTCCCAAGTATTTAATCTTGTGATTAGCTATTGTGAAAGGTATTGTTTCTCTTAGTCCAGCTCTGAGTGCAGACATTGTGCTTCTCTGTCCATCAGCTGAATGGAGCAGTAGAAGGATGAGGCTGAGTCTGTGTTCAGTGCTGTAACCCTAGGACCTCACCCTGTGCCTGACACACGAGGAATTCATGACTGTTACTTGCTGGACAAATGAACAAGAACATTTGTACCTGCCTCACACTATCAGAGTGGCTATTAAATGAGCTGATGCGTGAACGGCACTTCACCCAGCGTCTAGCAAGCGATGGGCATGAAACAGCAGTGATGGCTGCTACTGGTGGCTGTCTGGCTCCTGACAACTGACCAGAAGCTGCACACCCAGCTGTAGAGCCCTTGTTGGGTCTGGCCCCTCTTCTGGCTATCTGCTACCCTTCCTCAGTCCTCAGAGAATTCCAGCCAGCCTTGGACCTTCTGTCACTAAGGCCCTGACTTGTCAAACTGGTCAACAAGCTTATCAACAAGGTCAGGGTGGGTGAGAGCAAGAACCACACACTTTCATAAAAGCTACCTAATTAACATGCTTCCTAGGAAAGAACAGATAAAGGAAATAATTTCTTTAAAAGCCCCTTCCTGTGTGTCCAGGCTGGCCGAAAGCCCTCTCTCACTTCCCACCAGCACACACACACACACACACACACACACACACACACGCGCGCGCGCGCATGTACATACACACTTGCACATCCACCCCTATTTCCTCCTTATCCTAGACATGGTCAAGATTATGAAGGGGCCAGTGTAACCCTGACAAATGGAGAAACTCACTACAGAGCCCATTCCTACATTGAGACCCCAAAGGTTGTAAGACCTGGGGTAAGAGTTTCTCTTTACCAGAGGCTAAGACAAGATCTTCTGAAGTAGACAGGATAGAGCTGAGAACAAAAGAACTCGGTATAGGAATCCTATTCTTGGATTCTAAGCATATCCATAATGTTCTTTGCTTCTCTGTATCTTTTCTTTTGCTTCTAGGGCAGGAGCAATTTGGTGAGTTTGAAACATTGCTGAAAGGTTTCCCAGTGGTACAATGGTTAAACAGTTGGCTACTAATGGAAAGGTTAGCAATTGGAATCCAAAGCTCTGGTGATCTGCTTCCATGACAGTTAAATCCTAGAAAGCCCCATGGGACAGTTCTACTTTGTCACATGAGATCACTATGGGTCAGTTTAGATTGATGACTCTCAGCAACAACTCAGAGATTTAACCATTTGATCTCTCAAACTTGTACCAAGTCACTTCTCAAAAGGTCTAAGACGTGGTGGTGGTGGTACTCTCCCTGTCTGGCATCTCTCAGTGGCTCAGTGGCCCCCAGTTGGGTGCATCCCATGTTCCTCCAGGAGAGCAGACAGTGTACAGTCCACATCTCCCTTGTGCAGACAGTAAAAGGACCTTGGGCCCTGAGAACTCCCCCATGTATCATCCCTGTCTTTAGAGCAGTGAGTCCTTGCCCTTCATTTGCCCCAGGGAACACCCAGCATTACCCTCAGAGGAAGTGTAGGATGAGGTGAAGTCATTACAATGGGCTGTCAGCAGAGGTTTTGTTCACAAAGTTCAAGAAGCAAGCAGGGGACATTCACATTCACACATGCTCCCTGCTGTCAAGTCAGATGCAGTAATTGCTTGGGAAGAGACTGCCCATCTTTTTCTCCCCTGAAGCTGCTGGTGGATTTGAACCACCTTTGGCTAGCAGCACAACTCCCTGTGCACTACAACACCAGAACAGGAGACCGTAAGCCCTTATCTGAGGTGATAGAAAGAGACCTAGAGACCTGGACTCAGCCCTATCATTATACAGAAAAGGAGATCCAGGCCCAGAGTGGGGCAGCTTCTTGCCCGAGGAGGATCTAGTGACATTATGATAGCACTGCAATCAATCTGTGGAACTGAAATACTCCTCCTCAGACTTCAGTTCTCCCTTCCTCTTGACTGTTGTTATTGTGTAGAGCACGTGTCTTCCCATTCATGTCCTGTCTCCTTTATCAAAACCATCCATAGGACTCATGGAAGAGCCTTTCCCAGATGGGAGAAGAGGCAGATGCAGCTGATGGCGAAGGAGTAGCTGACTCATACTAAGACATGGAGCCCTGACTGGAATGCAGGAAAGGGTGAGGCAAGGAACAGCTCCCTCGTGCCCCTGTGGCCACTCCACAGTGACACTTGGGAATAAGACAGACACGAAGTGAGTCCCCATGGGGCTCAGAGCATCCTCATGGGAATGAGACCTGCACCATCTCCTAGTGCCTCACACTTTGCTGAAGACCCTCCAACCACTGTTGAAACAAACAAACAAAAAAAAAACCACAAGGGAGGGGAAGTGCTTGCCTTCACATTTTATGTTATTTATACCTCACCAACAATGTAGCTGGGCCTGACTTATCAGTCATGAATGGTGTATCCTTGAGAAGCACTTTAGTTTCTAAGAGTTTTAGCTATTGAGTGTTTTGTTTTGCTGTTGTTTTTTCATGAGTAGAGTGTAGAGAGAAAAGATACCTGCTTTGCAGAATGATTATTATTAGGATTAATAAAGAGAACATTTGCCAAGTTCTGAATTGGGCACCTGACACATAATACCTGAAGGGGCTTAGTAATGTAGATGAAAGAAGAGTTAGTAATGTAGATGAAATAAGAGTTGGCAGAGGGCCACGTGACATAGACAACTTGCTCAATAAAGACGATTATCAACAACTGTACCCAGATGCAGCAACTCAGGAAAGGGTCACAGGCCCCCAGGTACCAGGCGCCTCCTCCCGGGCCTCTTACCTTCACGGAAGGGCTGAGTTTGCATCTGCAGCCGGATCTTGATGAGGTCCACGGGCCCACCTAGCCCGACCGACACCACGCCGGCCACCATGCTCGCCAAGAACAAGTCAGACAGGGTGCGGGGAGGGCTGGCCTCGAGCTCCCGGCAGCGGTGCTGGCTGAGGAACCTCTGCGTGTTACTGAAGACCCCGAACACCACTGCGTTGTAGACGGCAATGCTCGCGAGGGGAAAGGACATGCCCTTGAAGAAGCCAGACATCTGCGGGAAGCCAAATGGGAAGAAGCGTGAGGGTCAAAGACCGCGAGAAAACTGGGATGGACTCTGCCTGCAGGTGTTGAGTGGTCCCCTCCCTCCACCAGGACCCTCCGCCAAGACCTTGCTGTGCAGAGTCTGCAAGCGGGCGGCGAAACACCCCATAATACAAAAATAAAAATTTAGTATTATGGAAGCTTCATAATACAAAACCCAGTGTGTCGGTGAGCAAAGTAGTAGAGGATACTGATGTGCTAGGGGGAACATCAGGCGTGGGGGTGTGGGCTGGACCTTATTACAGGCTGAATTGTATAACCAAAAGCGATGTACTGATTCACTACCTCTATAATTGTGTATGAGTTTACCTTGAAATAGGGTCTTTGCAGATGTAATAAAATTAAAATGAGGAGATCCTGAAGATTGGCTGAAAACAGACCGTTTATCCAATACCTGGTGTCCTTATAAGGAAGAGAGAGACCTGGACACATGTAGACACACACGGGGGGCGGGGGGGGGGAGGCCGTGTGAGGACAGGGGCGGAGACTGGTGTGATGCAGTCTCAAGCCAAGGAATGCTAGGGTTTGCTGACTTCTGTTAGGGAGAGACAGGAAAGAATTCTCCCCTTGAATCACTCTGGCCAACACCTTGATTTTGGACTTGGAACCTCCAGAACGAGGAGAGGATACATTTCTCTTGCTGCTGGTTGCCGTGGAGTAGATTCTGACTCATCGTGATTCTACTTGTGTTAACATGAAATGACTCCACAGCCTTCTCGGGTTGTGATCTTTTAAAATAGAGTGCCAATCCTGTCTTCTAAGGCACCTTTGGATGGAGTCGAGGTGCCAGTTTTTCAGAAAATAGTCCATAACCATCTATGTCACCTAAGTATGCCTTTGCTATCCCTTAAACCAAGCCCATCCTACGCCATTGAGCTGATTCTGACCCCTGACAACCTCTCCTTGGGTTTCCAAGGCTGTAACTCTTTGCAGGAGGAGACTGCCTTTCAGAGTGATTGTGGATTTGAACTGCAGATCTTCATGCTAATACCCCAACATGTAACATACCAGGCCACTGGGGCTCTTAGTGGTGATTTTTCACCACAACTGTTCTAGGTGCCCAGACAGGTAGATCTAAACTTGGTGCTGGGTCTGTCACCGGATGAGGAGCCAGCTCCTGCATGAGGTCCTGATCCCCTGATCCCTAGACTGGTGTCCAAGCAGTATTTTGGTTCTATCTAGGATGGTGATCTGCCACTATTACATCAGTGTTCTTGCCTGAGGGGGAACTCCACATGGATAGTGGACTGTGCAAGTCTCTCATACCCTTTTGCCATTTGCCTCTGAAACAAACAAATGATTCTCCAGATACCTACCATGTTCCAGGCCCTGGGAAACAAAAGAAAGAAAACAGTCTCCACTTTAGTAAGCTGCAAACCTGGGGGCTGCGGGCTAACTGACAGGTGACGATGAAACCACTGATAAGCCTACAATGAGGTAGTCAGAAAAGATACCACAGTCCCCAAGGGAACAGTGGAGGCCTCTGAATTTGGGTGTCTCTTGACCTAAGGAGTTGGAGAAGGAAACTTTGGAAGGTCAGCAGAGAGAGGTTTATGTACAGACAGGACACTGAAGGCCAGATGAGGTCTTTTCTATTGTGTCTTCTCTGAGAACTCGACAGGCATGCTGAGAACTGGAAAATTCCACAGGTTCTTGGGGAAGTTCTGGACAGCATACATGTTTTCTCCTCTGTGCCAATCATTGTATACACTCCAGGCTGTACAAACCACTAAGACTGATCTGTGTGCTGTGGCTCTGTTTGCTATGGGCAGGATATCTCACAGACACACCCACCTCACTACAGGATCTTCCTCTTTCACAAGGTCCTTTAGATTTGGAAGACAGTTTAGCCCTAACCTGCTGTGTCTCAAAGAAGTGCCACAGTGCCCACAGAAACCCCACAGCCAAGGGCGTGGCTGGCAGACACTGCCTGGAGGGATGAGCGTCAAAAAATGCAGATCAACAGCCAGCTTTCAGGGGATGGAGAATCACTGCCTTCCCCTAGGACAGCAAGTCCTAAGTTTACAGTGCTTGATTGGAAAGCAAGCGATCAAGGCTGGGGGTGCTTTAGGTGCAGACTGGAGGCTTCTGAGCCCTGAGGCAATTCTAAGGGTGGATGGAGTCTGGAGAGCCACCACCAAAAGTGGGCTCATATTTCCAGGGACTAGAGGAAGAGTTGTTTGTCACAGGGCTGGTGCCTGAACAGTTTTAAAATCAGTAGGTCATTTCAACTGAAATTTTGATAATTCTTTTTAATTCCCAAAAGATGAGCCTAAGAAAGTCCTCCTAAAACACACGCTGATTCTCAAGAAAAGGATTTGATGGAAAATAAACGCCTAACCAGAGCTGCAAGGGAGCCCTGGTGGCCTAGTGGCAAGAAGCTGCTCTGCAGTCCCTTAGGCACGTGGTTCAAGGCCACCAGGTGCTCTGAGGGAGGAGGATGGGCAATCTCCTCCCTTGTGTTTAACTGCCTCTGAAAACCTGCTAGAGGGTCAGCTATGGGTTGGTTCTGACTTGACAGTACACAACAACAACCAGAGGTGCTATCAGATGGATTCTGGCACATGGAGACTCCTCGCATATCAGATGAAAACTGTGCTCTGAAGGGTTTCCAAGTCTGCATTTTTTA
>NW_006399814.1:9825722-9831100 GCF_000299155.1 Elephantulus edwardii
GATGTCTTTGAGCTGTGGTGCTGGAGAAGAGTATTGAATATACCATGGACTGCTAAGAGAATGAATAGGTTTGTCCTAGAGAGGGTGAACCAGGCTGCTCCTTGGAGGCAAGGATTCTGATGCTTCATCTGACATATTTTGGACATATTTTAAGGAGAGCTCAGTCCTTGGCGAGGGACATCATGCTTTGGAGCGTGGCGGGACAGCACAGGAGAGGAAGACCCTTGATAAGATGGATTGATTCAGTGACTGGGGTATTGGGAGTGGGGGTCAGAGACAATACGATTGACACAGGATAGAGCAGGCTTTAGGGCTATTGTACACAGGATTGCTATGAGTCACAGGTGACTCAATGGCATATAAGAACAAAAACAAGTAAATGGAGGCTTAGTGATGCTAGGGGAGTCATCCAAAGTTTCTCAACTGTACTGTAAGTAAAATTGAAGTATTCTAACTCCAGGAATGGAGTTCTCAACTACTTGCTATTGACAGTCATAAGAACGTAATGGAATACTGCCCATCTCAATCAACATTCACAGTAGCAGTAGCCAAGAAATCAAAAGGCATGTAGAATTAAGAACATCTGCTTTCAACTACTTTTTTAAAATTCTAAGTAGCAACAATATCAGCTTTAAAACTTAGATGTGCCCAATCCAAGATAGGTATTTTCAATTGCTTCTAATGCATCTGGAAGTTGGTCAATAAATAAGGAAGACTAAAGAAGAAATAATACTTCTGAATTGTGGTGTTGGAGAAGAATACTGAATATCCCATGGACTGCCAAAAGAACAAACACATCTTCTTGAAGGAAATGCAACCAGGGTGCTTTTTAGAGGCTAAGATGATAACATATCACTTCACATACTTTGAGCATGTTATCAGAAGTGGCCAATCCTTGCAAAAAGACATCATGATGGGAAAAGTAGATGGTCAGCAAAATCAAAGATGATCCTTGATGAGGTAGGCTGGCACAGTGACTGTAACAATGGACAAGGATGTCAGAGATGATAAGGTGACGGAGGTCATAGATGTGTGGTTCATAGAGTTGGTATATGTAGTAGCCAACATGCTATCGACTAATAACAAGAATTTCAAATATTATGCTTTCTTTTAAATAATTTTATGTGCTGTTTTAGTAAGTCCCTTGTCTGTCAGTTTGTAGTACCGTGGTGGCTCGTGTTGCTGTGAAGCTGGGATTTACGGCACTCATATTTTAAAACCAGCAGGATCACCCATGTGGATAGGTTTCAGCAGAGAGTTTAATGTGGGGTCTCTGTGAAAGCAAACTCGAAAGCACCTCACAACAACATTTTAATGACATAGAAAATGTTTCTATTCTAGTATTATGTTAAAAAAACAAACAAATAAAAAACCAGGACATTAAATGACCTGTGTAACATGAATAAAAGCTCTTAAAAAAATCTTTGCTTTGTGTATACCACGTAGAAAAAGGAACCACGTTAATGTGCTAACAGTGGTTGTATTTGGAAGGCAAACATCTCCCTTTACTATCAATGCTAAGTGTTTTCTTTCTTATTTAAGTCTTTCTTATTTATTGTCTACCTCCTTACGTGCATATAAAATGACTGAAAAATACCATGGTTTGTGTCAGACACACATTAATCTTCAAAACAACCTGTTTCCTCGTGAATGTTTAGAGAGATCTTCATTTGAAATAGATTTACACAATGCATGACATCACTTGGCTTTGTTTTTCTTTTGACTGCTGCTCTCATGGGCATTGACTGTGGGCCCGAGAGAAATGAAATCCTTTACTATTTCAGTCTTTTCTCCACTGATCACGATGTTGTTTATCGGCTCAGTTGTGAGGATTTCTGCTTTCTTTATCTTGAGGTGTAATCCACACTGAAATCTTTCACCTCCATTAATAAGTACATCAAATCCTATTTTATTTTAGCAAACAAGATTTTGTTATCTGTATATTATAGGTTGTTGATGAATTTTCTTTCAATTCTGACACCCTACTCTTTTCAATATAGTCCAGCTTCTTGAATTACTTGCTAATAATAGATTGAATTAGTGGTATACTTTCTTTATCTTAAATCAAGCAATACCCCTTGTTCTGTTCAAATAACTGTTACCTGGTCTAGTAGGATGATTAAGGTCTGGGCATGTATTCTAACTTTTCTAGAGTTCTCATTCTTTGTAATCTTAACCATAATTTGTTATGATCCACACAGCTGAAATCTTTTGCATAGTGAACAAAAATAGGTACATACACATCTTTCTGATACTCTCTTCTTTCAGCCAAGATCCATCTGGCATCAGCAATGATACCCTTGTGCCACATCCTCTTCTGAATTTGACTTGAATTTCTGACAGTTCCTTGTCAATACACAGCTGCAACTTTATAAAAAAAATCATTGTTGTTGTCAGCAAAATTTGACTTGGGTGTGACATTAGTGATATTTTTCAATAAGTCCTGAATTCTTTGGAATGGACACAATTATTTAATCTCTTCCAGTTGGTGACCTATCAGCTGTTTCTCCAAATTTCTTGGTCTACCTGAGACAGCTTCTAGTGTTGTACCTGTTTGCTGAGACAGCTCAATAAATCGTGAGTGGACAACCATCTTGAATGTAGTGTCTGTATTCTCAGGTCTCCTAACCTGAAGAGCTTGACTCTCACCTTCAACTCATCACATACCTCAAAGTGGAAAAGCTGGAGGCCTCTAACACCCTGCTTCAGAACGTGGGTGCATTTCTCCCCTCCATATTCAATCCAGGAAGTAAACTGGAATTTCTGTGGTAAAACCACAGACCACAACGCTGCTGGAAAACACCCATTTCATACAGCTGCTGCCCAGAGTGGAGACCACAGCCTATACTCAGCCCCACCATGTTCTGACCAGGCCACACAGCTCTGCACAGCGTTTTGTTTGTTTTTGTTTTTAGTCCATTTATAGGACATTTTCCAATTGAAAGTTCTCAAATAAAAAAAATCTAACTTTCTATCTTTTCTTAAAAATCAGGACATCTGACCACATGGCAACAGTCAGCTAGAGTGAGCTTGCAAACTTCCCCTTGGACAGCACCCAGCCTGCCATGGTCAGCACCACTGTCCTTGCCTCTCAGACACTAAGGCTGACACACTGTAAGTCCGGCTGCTTTTCTAACAGTGAAGTTTTGCAGAAAGTGAAATATGCCTATCTTTGAAGCAAAATAGAAAAATTTTAAAATAAAGAAACCTTTTAAGAGAGCTGTGGGTTTCCAGCACGATGGGAAAGTATAGGTATCTCAGGCACTTTCGCTCATTATGCTATGTACCTGGCTCCAGTGAGCAGTTGAGGTTTTTGCCTCTGGGTTAAGGGTTCCTGAGGAATGGTTAGAAAGCTAACCACATCCTGCTCATTTTCTGGTGAGTTCCCTGGCAGAAAGCACTGTCTGGTGACCCTTTGCCGGCCGTGCCGCTCCTGCCATCTTTCCCTCTCTAACCTGGCTTCCTCCTTAGTGTTCATTGGCCTGTAGTCACCACAAGCCTCCCCTAAAGCAGTAGCGGTGGGTGATAATGCAGAGTAGACCGTGCAGAGAAGGCAGCCCACAGCCACATATTTCAGATGCAGTCTTTGGAACCTACAGACCATGTCTGTTTTGGAAGACATCTTCCCGCACCCCTCTTCTCCCCTCTTCCTTAGAAAACATAAGGAAAAAACTGCCCATCCATGTAACATTTATGCAAAAGTGTAGATGGTCCAATGTTAGGAAAGCTGTTGAAGTCTCAGTGTCTTCAAAATTCTGGGGCAGAACTAGTATCAATGGGTCATGAGTCACATGACTTGGGCTCAAAACTCAGGCCCTGGGACGGTGACCACAGCTCTTTTTTAGTAAATGTCTAGGAATGGGGCTATTGGAAAGAGTATACACAAGGACAGCTCTTAGCACAATTCTTGGCATGTAGAATCAATCCAGAACCTAACTCTGCTTAGTCAAATCACAGCCACCCTACAGGACAGCCGAACGGCCCTTTCGTGTTTCTGAGGCTATAACCTTGATGGATGCAGACTTCACATCTTTCTCGCAAAGAATGGCTGGTAGGTTCAAACTGCTGATTTTGTGGCTTGTGGTTGAGTGCTTTAACCACCATACCACCAATGTTCCTTGGCATTGAATAACCCACTGCATTGAGTCAATTTTGATTCATATGACGGGTTCATTAGAACTGTTCCATGGGATTTGCAAGGCTGTAAATCTTTACAAAAGCGACCTGCCACAATTCTCTCCTGCAGAATAGACTGAAAGTTTGAACACTGCTTTGGATGTTATCAGCCAAGCATTTTAACCACTACTTCACAAGGCTCCTGGTGTAAAATAAAAATACAGCCACTGAACTTCCACTGTGTGATTGTTACTGGCTTGACTCTGATCACCAAGACGTGGGGATCCCCTGTCTAGGTCCTTAGCCTTCTCCCCTCACTCAGGTACAAAGAGTCTGTCTTTGTTCCCACAGTTAAGCGGGGCCAGGCACTAATGTCTTTGAGATTTTCAGTGCTGAGAAATGTTTGCCTGTAGAAACTTCCCTTTGCTTTTCACTGAGAGCCTTTCTGTGCCCTCTAAAGGCCAGTTTCCTGGCACGCTGGGGAAGGGCAGAGCAAAAATCATATTCCTTGTCTGTCTCTGCCTCAAGGGAGTTATTGAAGAAAACCGGTTTGTTTGATTTTTTTTCTGGCACCAACAATGAGCTGACAACCGGAGGCAAAGGGCAGGTTCCACTTAGGAGCTGTGGTTAGATGCCATAGAGTTGGCTGTGGAAGACAATGAAATTGGTCCTGTGTGATCCTTCAGGCTGTTGGCCTGTTTGAGTTAGTTGATTTTGCTTTTGTGTTATTTCACTCAAGTCAGGACATGGTGTTCCTTTTGAGATGTTGTCAGTGTCTCCTGTGTTGGAGAGGGAGAAGGGTCAAGGAGCAGGGAGGGGGAATAAATTGGTCCCCATAAGTCACTGCTCAGAGAGCATATCAAAGAAACAAGGTCTTGGAAGGATCCAGACTTCCCAAATGGACAGATTAGCAGAATCCGAGCCACGGTGGGTCATGCTCAAGGTTCTCACAGCACAGGGGAGGCAGTGCTAGGTGAAGTAGGCAGTGTGCAAGGTCTACTGTACTGATGAGGGCTAGCACTTGACCTGCAGGCTTCTATCTCACTCCAGTTCCCTGGTCTGTCCAGGGTTTTCCTGACCTCAGTCGGCTGACAGCCTGTTCCAGTTCCTCCAGCTCTTTTTTTTTCTTTCTATAATTTATTAATTTTCATAAATATTTACAGAGATTTGGGGTTTCCATTCATTCCTTGTTGCACTATTCTCTCTACCCTCCTCCCAGTTTGTTCTTGTCCAAATGCCACAGTGCTTGTCAAAGCCAGTTC
>NW_006399814.1:9839575-9850180 GCF_000299155.1 Elephantulus edwardii
AGCAGCTAAGCACATTAACTATCTGTGCGACCGCCACCTTTCCCCCTACCAGGCACCCATGTAAGTAATAGTATTTTCCCCCTGAGGAGTCTTGGGGCCCCTTGTCATCAGAGGAGCAAGTCAGCTGCCCAGGCAGCATCAAGGATGGGATGTGCTGGCTCTTCGTGCCCACCTGGGCGAAAGGAAGCCTGTGAGCACATGGGCTACCAATTATTCATTCCATTTCCAAAACCTAGCAGCACACCCTGCCTTTGCAGGAATTTTCTACCCTGTGGTTCTGAATTCCTTAGGACTTCTCCAGAAAGGTTGCATGAAACCATTTCACCACAGTAATCCTGCACTTGGCAACAAGGAATAAGTCCAGGGAACATGCAATTTTGGGGGTGTGGTGTGAGATGAACAGGGGAACATGAGATGAGCAAGCTGAGAGAACAGGTCACACACTGACATGCTGGTGAGGTGTGAGGCCTTGTCGCCTGGCTCAGGCCTGCATGTGGCTGTCTAGGGAAGGCCCAGGTGACTGTCACTCATGCCTGTCAAAGGGAACTTACACTCTCCCGCCTGTACAGCAAGCGGATGCAGCTAAACATGTTCCCATAGCCCACGCCGGCCTGCAGTCGAGTCTGTGGAGAAAGACAAGAACAGTGAGGGTAAGTCAAGACCATTCACATCCCACTGCTGAACTCTGAGGGTCATTCAGGCATTGTGACCCCAAGATGGGGAAGCCCTTGCAAAGTCACACAGCCAGTAAGGAGGCAAATTTCCACCCTGGCCACTTTGGTATTATGCCCTCCTCAGCATGCATAGTCTCCCTCTAGTGACTTGTCCACACTCTGTTAGACATGGCACAAGATCCCCTAGATTTCTTCTTTTTATTGTGTTTTAAGTGAAAGTTTTCAAAACCAATTGTTTATTCAACCATTCATATGTATTTTGTTTTATGACATTACACTCTCATGATGTAGCCACACTCTTCCTCCTTTTCCTCTGTGATTCTCATTTCCATTAAATCTCCTGTCCTACCCCTTCCTGCCTTCTGAGTTTTATCTTTGAGAAGAACAAAGGCCAGTCAGTTGTGCAAACATGGTGGTTGTTTGAGAACAGGGGGATCTTTTGGATAACAAAGCGCTAAACTACGTCTTGAACAAGGACAGCCATGGCTTTGTCCCATCTTTTGCCCATCACCTTGTCCTTCTAAATGTTTCCAGGACCATCCTCTCTTCTCACCTATATACCATTGCCACCTGGGGGATTGCTGTGTCCTCTCCCTCCATTCTTATTGCACCTACATAGTAGTCAGTCCAATCTTTTCCAGATGTGATACATTCTTAAGTCCTGAAGCACCGATTCTTTCCTGTCTCCAGATCTGTGCACCTTCTGTCCCTTCCCCAGAAGACACTTCCTCCAGCTTCTACTCATCTTTGGTTCTGATCTTAAGTGCCTCAGTTGTGTGGTTGTTTTTCCCATTGACTTAGGGTGTTTGTGAGGCTCCTTCACTCTCAGGCAGAGCCACTGTATACTAATTCTCTCTAATCCCTCATCCTCACTCAGCCCCTGGCATATGACCCAGGTGGACTGGCTGGATGAGGGCTCGAAGGCAAAGAGGTGGAGGCTTCTGATGGAGGCTGAGCTTGGTAAAAAGGTATGGCAGTTAACAGGCACAGAGGCTCTGAGTAAAGTCTACGGAACTGCCTAGAACATGCCACTGGCTTGTTTTAGTGTTTCCACTTCTTTTACGATAAGCAATCCACCAACATCACTACACATTATAGAAACACTTAAGAAGCTGTACTGCAATCCCAGAGGTACGTGGTTCGAATCCACCAGACGCTCTGCTGCAGAAACAGGGGCAATCTCCTCCTGTACCAGTCAAATCCGATTACACACATAAAATAATAAAAAATAAAATTACAAAAAAAGAAGCACTTGTCAAAAACAACAATGAGATATCACTTCATATACACAGGATATGCTCCTTATAATTTCTATGAAATAAAAACTTTCACACAGCACGACAATGCCTAAGTAGAAAAGAACATGAGAGTCAGAGAGGAGGGAGCTCTGTTACCACCCCACGTCTGGTGGGGTGCTAAGTAAGGTCCAGAGAGCAGGCTGAGCTCAACTCTGGAGGCATGTGGAGAAGGTCCTGGAGAGTACACATCATAAAAATGATGGTCTTCCACGGGGAGGAGCACAAGAGTCAAAGGCAACCAAAGTAAATGCTGTTTCATAGATAATGCTGCAATTACAGTAATAACATTAATCTATGTATGGACATACAGACACGCAAGCTAAACAGGTGTGGGAAGGTAAATGGGGCCACACCCACAAATACATATATAGTTGACTGAGGAGATATAGATAGAGATCTAGATACAGAGATAAATGTTTGACAGAGGTTATGCAACAAATGTAGATAATTCTACCAACATATCTATATGTGTTATAAATATAGTAGAGCATGCAAGGTGGTAAAATTATGAAAATTTTTTAGCCGTAATCTCCAGGGAATTTGTGGCTGGGCTAAAGGGCTTGGGATTATAGTCTCAGGAGATATCAAGGTCATTTGGCACAACATCGTTCACAAAGAAAATGTTCTACAGCCTGTTTTGGTGAGTAATGACTGGGATCTTAAATGCTTGTGAGTGGTCATCTGAGATAAGGCTCACCCTGTTCTGGGCGGTGAAACTGAAAGGTCAGACTTGGACTTCTGATTATTTTGACTTCAAAATCTCTGACCCTCACCTTTCTTAGTGAGCAAGAACTCTAGAAAAAAAATTTTAGCCAGAAGCAAAAAAAAAAAAAAAAAGTTCTGGGTCTGGGTTAAACTGTAAGAATTGGTTTTATAAAATGACATCACCAGGTCCTTGCCCCTATTAGGAAAGCTCTCAGGATGAATAGAGGAGTTCCCAACCAGGAGCTTAGGGGACAGAGTGAGAGAAGCAAGAAAGTGCTACATTTATCAGATGGACACAAGGCCAAATCTGAGGTGGCCAGACTTCCTGTCCATGGGGGCACTGCCGCTCTGCTAAAGGCACAGGAGGGAGGTGGCCTGAAACAAGCACCGGGAGCCTCCTGCCAGGCTGAGTGTGAGGATGAACGCTCGGGTAGAGAGAACGGAAGGCTGTCTTTGTTAGAAATACGGCTGTAGGGCCCATGGGGCACAAGCTACATTTGCTTTGTCACCACTGGCTCCTTAGCATTCTATGCTTTACGTGAATGACACAGAGGAGGCAGCCAGTACGTGTCATACCAAGGCCCGTATGAGTGGTAAAACCCTGGCTTAAGTTAGCACATTCATCTGATAACAAAAAGATCGAGAAGTTGAAAGTAAAGTTGCAAAAGTCAGCCCCTGACAGCCTTGAGAGTGTCCTCTTACCCTGACAGGCCTGCGGTCGCTGTGAGACAGAATCAGCTGGACAACAACTGGCCTGGTCTGAAGGATGGAAAGGGGCTGGGGAACCGCCTCCACTCTCCACTCTTGTCAAAAGCTAGAACTCCCACCATCAAACCGTTCGGCTAGTTCACACGATTTCTAGAAAGATCTCAGTAGCATGGGAACTGGGGAGCCTCATTTAGAAAATTATTATGTTAATGATAATAAAAAACACACTAATATTAATAGAATCTCTCTCTCCTGGTTGGCTCTCCATTGGGTTTCCAAGACTGTAAATAATACCATAGGAGGAGATTACCCAAATAACACGGTAGAACACTTCTTATCTAGTGCAATCAATTTCTTATTCAGGACAGACTCATTCCATGAGCTGGTTAATTGAAATGGGGAAAAAGTAAAAACCCTCTTAAACCTTCACAATGAATGGGAGGAGTGATGCTCTGTACATATATTGCTATCTTTCTGTCCTGGGAAGATTTCACTTTCCTGGGTAAAGTACATTCACAAAGCATTGTCTATGATGTCTAATCTTATTGTCTGAATCTTTTTTCTTTTTTAAATAGGAAGACTATGTTTGTCAAGTCATAGTTTGATCTCTGATGTCATAATGGTTAAAGCATTCACTGCTAAAAGGCCAGTGGCTCACTCAGCAGGCTCTCTGAGGAAGCAGGATCCAGCAGTCTGCTTATGTAAAGCTTACAGCTTTGGAGACCCTGTGGACAGGTCGATTTTACCCTATAGGATCACTGTGAGTTGGAATCAACTTGAATGGATCGGATTATAAGATATATCCAAGTCTTAATAGAAATCCTCTCCCATCATGACCACCCACCCTATACTTGTTAATGTGGCCTTATTAGGAAAGAAAGTCTGTGCAGGTGCAATTAAAGTAAGGATTTAAAGATGAGATCATCTGGATTCAATATGAGCCCTAAATCAATGAAAAGGTCATCAAGAGAAAACTCTCATTTTCCATACCTAATTCACAATAATGGTTTGCTGTCTCACTTTTATCAAGTCACCTTAGTTCTAGAAAACACCAGCATTCATATTTACTGTGGTACACAGAGGTGGATGTGTGGTCACCCTGGGTAGTGGCCCTTGGTCTATCTGAGGTGTCCTTCCACTTCTTAGAAGTAATGTACTTAGGTATACCATTTAAGTAGGCGGGTTTTAAACACATTCTTCAAATTTGCTTGAAATACATTTTGATGTTTTCTCATGACATGGTAACCAAAATATAAATATAAATTATATGACATGACATAGATGAAAATGTCTGTGACCATTACTGAATGGCATCTGGGTTGTAGCCAGAGATTGATATTCTGTTTACCAGGGAGCTCTGGTGATGTAGTCCACAGGGAATTGTGCTACTAATCCAAAGACCACATTTCTCAGGAAATTCAAATGGGCCAGTGGCTCCAAAGGAGAAAGATCATCAATCTCCTCCTATTCCGTTTTCAGCCTTGGGAATCCAGCGGAGGAGGGTCAGCTGTGAGTTGGTTCTGACAGCAATTAATCTTTTGAGTTACACAAACAGGAAAGGCATTAGCAAGATTGACTTCCAGCTTGTGCGATTCCAAAGCCTGCGCTCTTTCTGGCCCAAACACCAAACAAAAAACCGTTGCCTTCAAGTTCATCCCAGCTCACAGCAACCCTAGAAGACAGGCTAGAACTGTGCCATAGGATTTCTGAGATTGTGATCTTTTCAGAAGTAAACTGCGACATCTTTTTCTTAAACAGAAAATAGTGGGTTTGAACAACTGGCCTTTTGGTTAGCCGCCAAGCAGCTGACCACTATAGCATCAGGGCTGTACACTGCCTCCCAATTCATCAGTCAAACTATGATGGGATTGCTTTGTCAGACTGAGCAGGCTAAGAGTATGGGTGCAGGTTGGGAGGTGGCCAGGAGCAACCTGCATTTTCAATAGGACATTTAGAAATGTATCTCTTCCAAGTCTCTTGCAAGGCTCTGCCCTAGAGAGATACACAGCAGACACTGTATCTGAGGCCTGTAATAATCTACTTACTCAGCAGACACTCATCCAATCTCTCTGCCATGCCAGGATCAGATCTTAACTGAGCTCTGAATGAGGCTGAGTCAGAGACCTTGAGCTGTAGAAAAGGAAGCTCTTGATTGAGTAAACCGGTAGGTAGTGAGGTGCACCTGAAGCTTCCACAAGGTTGAGGAAACTTCTGATAGCCTTATCCAGCTCTGGAGAGTCCAAGCAATTCTGGGTACAAGCATCAGTAATCCATCCTCGACATGATGCTCAGCCCATTGAAGACACATGCAGAGCCTGCTACCAGGCCTCCTTAGTGGGCTCTGGGGAAAGGGCCTGGGTAGACAAGACTGGCATAAGACAGATGGGAAGCTCCCCTGCCATCCCATGTCCTTGGTTTCTCCAACACCTACTCTCTGACAAGTGGCTCACCTCACTACAGGCTTACTCGCCTTCTTTGCTTTCCTTGAGGCCTGTTCTTGCCACAGATCCCAGGAAAAGCATGGCCTCTAGAATGATTTCTGAAAGTGAAGGCCACACCATCCACAGAGGCTAGGGCTATTGAAAGGCTTCCCAGGAGACCTAGATCAATAGCAACATCAGGATGTGCTTTTTAAAGAAAGCGACTGTGATTACCTGCTTCCATGCAGAGAACCGTCTATAGGGCTCTGTCATGAATTGAATAGTGTTCACCAAAATACATATATGTAGAAGCTTTGTAGTGATCATCCATATTCTGATAAAACAATAAGTATAGAAAAATAAAGGGTGGACTATAACACTCCTTAATCTGAACACACCCCTAGCTGTATGAGGGGTTTCCCTAGGATGGTGTTGTTAGGTGCCATCCAGTAAAGTCCAGTTCAGCTCATAGGGACAACAGATCTGAACCCTATCCTATCCTGTGCCGTCCTCACCTCCAACCATGAAGCCCGCTGCTGCAGTCACTGTGTCAATCCCTCCTGTTAAAGATCTTCACAGTGAACACTCGAGGTTACCATAAAGTAGAGGCGACTTCTGATGGCCTTATCTGGCTTTGGAGTCCTAGGAATTTTGCATGTAAGCCCTCCCTCTGAGCAGCGGCGAGCCACCCTGCAGATGCTCAGTCCACAGGCTCTGGCAACAGGGGCTGAGCGCTACAACATTGCCAAGGGTGTGGTCTGAAGTTAAGTCTGGGGATAAGAAATTGCCCGGCAAATCTAAAGGCACATTGGTTCAAATGCATCAGCTGTTCTGTGAGAGGGAAATCTCTGTATACGTGATTTACAGCCTCTGAGAGGTCAGCCATGTGTTGGCTCAGACTTGATGGCACACAACAACAGCAACAACAACAACAACAATAAAGAATTGCCAGGAGTAGAGAGTGGTGTTTGTTTTGCTTATTTATTTATTTATAGTAGACTGTGTCTTTTTTTTTTTTTTTTGAGTGTGTCTTTTTGAACCTGGGGCCCTTGATGAAGAAGTGCTTTGACACTGGGAAGACCAAGACATGAGGGTCATGGAGAATGCTTGGTCAGTCAATGTTGAAGGAAGCAAAAACTTGGCCTTGACAGCTATGGCAGGCCTGCCTCTAGAGCTGGCATCCTCACTACTGGCTCCTAAACTCTAAGGCAATACATTTCTGTTTGCTAAAGCCTTCTAGCAGTATCTCTGTTATAGCAGCATTAGATAATGAAAGACAGACTGCATGTGTGGTGAAAGCACTGAGCAGTGGGGCAGGGATCCAACTTCACTCCTGGTCACTGAGCCCCAGCACTACCGCAGTCCAGCTCTGAGGTTTGGAGCCGCTGATTCTACACTTCAGTGTCTTCTTATATGATTAGACCCGCTGCAGGAGGGGAGACTAAGCCTTCTCACTTACTTTACATGTCCCCACCTCTGTATCTTTCCCACCATCCACTTGGTTCAAATCCATCAGCTGTTCTGTGAGAGAAAGCTTAGCAATCTCCTCACACGTGATTTACAGCCGCTTGGGTTAATATTTTTTTTCCCTGGGGTGCTCGCTTCGGCAGCACATATACTAAAATTTTTTTTTCCCTGGGGACCCTAAGTACCAAATTTACCACCTAGAGGTGTTCTCTAGAGACAAGGAGGCTGCTCTCCCCATTATGAGGATGATGGGCTGGACTCTGGCTTGAGGGCCCACAGTTGTGCAAGGGGACAGGAGAAAGAAGAGAATTGCAGCAGCCACTGGGAAGGGCCTGGGCAGTTCCTCTCTGGGCACAATCCAGGCAGAGCTCAGACACAGATCTAGAAGGTATTGTAGCGGTGTTGTTGTGTACTGCTGAGTTGGAACCGACTCACAGCTGGACCTCAGTGGGTCTTCAGAGGCAATAAATCCCACTAGAGGAAATTGCTTATCTTTCTCCTGGGGATCAGCTGGTGGATTTGAACTTTGTGTCTTTGTGTTGACAGTGTTGGGCTAGGTTAAAGAAAGTGTCCCTTTGCGGTATCCCACTCCTCGGTCTTTTGACTTATACAATGTAAGAGAAGTCTCTTTCTAAGTCTCACTCTCCACACCTGAAGAACAAGGGGAATGGATGATCCAAGCACAAGATGTCCCTCCAGCTCCAGAGTCCTCAAACTCTATGCACTACAGCAGGTTGAAAAGCTTTCACATCCTCAGCCCAAGACCAAAGTCCTAACCTGACTCAATGCATCTGAGTACTTAGTGATGACTGACTCTTCTGGATTCTCATCCACCGCTGCTGTCACACACCTGATCCTTAGAAAAGCTGGCCATGCTGATCCAATGTTAGCCAGGTCCCATACAGCTTCACTCCACAGTGACTTCCCCACACTGTTCCTTGTGCCTGTATATCTTTCCTGTCTCCTGAAACTCTACCTTAAATTTGTGTCTCTAATGCTATCTCCATACCTTTTCAACCTACATGCAGAACAGATTATCCGGGAGGCTGAGCTCTGTGAGGAGAAATGTGGGGTCAAGATTGGTGGACGATTTATCAACAACCTGCGTTATGCGGATGACACAACCCTGCTTGCTGAAACTGAAGAGGACCTGAAGCGCCTGCTGCAGAGGGTCAAGGACTGCAGCCTACAATATGGATTGAGGCTCAATGTCAAGAAGACAAAGATTCTCACCACTGGACCAATTGGCAGCATCAGAATGGATGGTGAAGAGATTGAGATTGTACACAGCTTTAGTTTGCTTGGCTCCATAGTCAACAGTTTTGGCACCAGCAGCCAGGAAATTAAAAGGCGCATTGCCATGGGAAAGTCTGCTGTTAGGGACCTCTCCAAAGTACTGAAGAGCAATGGTGTCTCTCTGGAGACTAAGGTGCGTCTGATACAGGCCATGGTCTTCCCAATCACTTGTTATGCAGAGAGTTGGACAATGACCAAGAAGGACAGAAGGAGAATTGATGCCTTTGAGCTGTGGTACTGGAGAAGAGCATTGAGAATACCATGGACTGCTAGGAAAACAAACAGATTTGTCCTGGAAAGGGTTAAACCGGGTGGCTCCTTGGAGGCAAGGATTCTGAGGCTCCGTCTAGCATACTTTAGACATGTTGTGAGGAGAAACCGGTCCTTGGAGAAGGACATCATGCTTGGGAGGGTGGAGGGACAGCGCAGGAGAGGAAGGCCCTCTATGAGGTGGATCGATTCCGAGACAGGGATAAAGGGAATGGGAGTGTCAGAGACAGTGGGATTGGCACAGGACAGAGTGGAGTTTAGGGCTGTTGTACATAGGGTTGCTATGAGTCGCAAGCGACTCGACGGCACATAACAACATAAACAAACAATGCCACTTCCCACTTGAAGCCTTTTTTGATCCCTCAGCTACAGTAGGAACTCGGAAGAAGAGTCCCTTTTGGTCTCTCTCTGCCAGTTCATGAGAACCTGAACATTTACAAAAACCAAGCTACTGAAGGCAGGCCCTCTTCAAGTCAGGCTCCCGGGTACCTGGTCTCCACAGATTGGCTGCAGAGAACTGTCTGGCCTAGAGACTCTCTGAGAAACCAGAAACAGTTGATATTTTTTGGACATTATTCCACTTCAAGCACCTTCTGACAAGTAATGGTAAATATGCTACTGTACCTTGACTGTGTCCAGAGGGTGGCCGATGATGACACTGGCTGCTCCTGTGGATGAAAGAATACTTGGTCAGTTGGCTCCTGGCCTCCTGGCTTGCACCATGGGCTTTTGGGACAGGGCAGAGTGCTCAGGAGCACCTATTCACTCACTCAGTTGGCCTCAAATTGACTAGCTGGGGACTCCCAGCATGCAAGTCAAAGTCCTTCAGAATAAGAAAGGCAGGGAGAATCCAGTAAAGCCTGGGTCCTGCCTCAAGAAGCAAGCAGTCCAAAAGAGGCAAATGAAAACTTATAAAACATGCAATTATCTAAAGGTTACTTAACTTCTCCATGTCAACTTCTGTCCATATGTAGGTGCACATTGGGTATTACTATTACTCTACTACAATATAGTGCCTACCCTGTTGTCTCTGGTGGCTTAGTGGTAAAAAGTTGTGCTGGCATGTGATTTAAATCCACCAGTTGCTCCATGGGAGACACATGGGCAGTCTACTCCTATGTGATTAACTGCCTCAGAAAACCTACTGCAAGACCAGCTAGGGGTTGGTTCTGACTTGAAGGCACCCAGAAGCAACATGTCTCTGGAGAAGAACATCATGCGCGGTAAAGTAGAGGCTCAGTGACAAAGACGAAGCTCCTTAACAAGATGGATTGACACAATCCCCTGAGAGAAAGAGAACCGAGGCACAAACAGAGACTTGTACACCAATGTTCATAGCAGCGTTACTCACCATCACAAGAAAATGAAACAGCCCAGATGTCCAACCACAATCGAAAGGATTGAGAAATTATAGTATATTCACACAATGGAATACCACGCAGCATCCAGAAGCGATGACTTTGTAAATCACTTCCTAACTTGGGAGGGACTGGAGAACATTATGCTAACTGAACAAACTCAGTTCCACATGGACAAATAAGACCACTATTGTAGGAATAGATAACTAGTAAAACTGGTATGAGGATTTAAGTGAGGGAGGGTGGGAGCCGAGGGGTGAAAATGGGAGGGGTTGGGGAGGTGGTAATTATAAGGTTGCACACTTGATGGGTAGAGGGAGGGGTGGGTTAAAGAAATCAGAAAGATCCAGTGTGAAAAACAATGTATATGAACTTTGTAAGTAAACCAGTATAAAATAAAAGTGTGTGT
>NW_006399814.1:9850890-9852939 GCF_000299155.1 Elephantulus edwardii
TCCTTGGAGAGGGATGTCATGCTTAGGAGGGTGGAGGGACAGTGCAAGAAAGGAACAACCTCATTGAGATGGTGACTGGGGTAATGGGGATAGATGTGTCAGAGACAATAAGATTGGCACAGGATAGAGCAGGGTTTAGAGCTGTTGTACACAGGGTCGCCATGAGTTGCAGGTGACTCGATGGCACATAACAACAACAACCTTTTATATATATATATGAATTGACACAATAGCTACAACAATGGGCTCATATCAAGCAATGACTGTAAGGATGGTATAGGACCTGTCAATATTTCATTCAGAGCATCACTGATTAGGAACCAACTCAGAACTACCTAACAACTTCATTGTTTTGTTATAAAGATGACATGAGAGAACTGATACCAGCTGTCTAGCAGGGAACCTGGCAGGATACTCATGAATGGATGCTGCTACTACCAACTCAGCTTGTTTAAAAACAAGAGGATCCATTTTACAATGTGATGGACACTCTCTGAATTCTTCCTCCAGAAAACATGCCCATTCACACACACATACACACACATATCCTCACAACACGTGTACAACAATGAAGGAACATTAGGGCATCCTGAGGCCAGCCAGATTAAGAATCTCTTGTGACACAAGCCAGTTGACTGTGAGATAGAAACAGGAGCTGGTCGTCAGGATGGTCTCCTGTCCGCTGCTCAGGAAGGAAATGATCTCGTCAGGCAAGAGTATCTAAGCAAGCCATATTATGGGGACAAAGAAAGCAGGCAAAACCTGGTTTTAAAACTCCAGATCCATCTTGCTCCCTCCTTCCCACAGTTCTTGGTGGAAAGGGGCAGGTAATGGGCAGAGGGAACTGGAGCATCCTGCTGGCCAGAAGAAGCAGGAATCTGCAAGGACACCTCATGATTCACCCTCAGCCCAGAGCAGCCCCAGATCCAGCCTGGAGTCAGCAGAGACTCCACATACAGATGACCACTAACTTGATGGCAATGAGCGAAAGAGGGAAAGAGAGGAAGGAAGAGGAGGAAGAGGAGGGAGGGAAGGAGAAGGAAGGAAAGGGAGAGAGAGAAAGAGATTACCACTTAATCCAGGGCTGTAAAGATGGAAGCCTGTGGTGCCATCTAGGATGCTAGAATGGATGACCTTGGGCAAATCACTGTATTTCTCTGTGCCACCATTTCCCCATCTGTGACAATTACATGTAATATACATAATCAGATATAAGAGATTATCAGCAAATCTATCATTGCTGTCAAATCAGAATAGACTCATACCCAACCCTCCAAGTTTATAAATCACATAGGAGGAGATTGTCTTTTTTCTCTTGTTGCCACTGGAGAATTTGAATCACCAGGGAGGCACACGGCCTTTGAGTGCAGCTCCCTAGAGATGACACCATCAGAGCTGCCTTGTTGTTGTTGTGTGCTGTTGAGTCAGAAGCAACCCAAAGCTAACCCTCCCATGGGTTTTCAGATAAATGTCAAGGGGGGAGATTGCCTATGGCTTGTGGCTGTTGTTCTGTGCTGTGAAGTAGACAATGACTCACAGTGACTCTATAAACAATGGATTTGAACTTTACTCTGCCCTGAGGCATCCTCACCACCTCTGACACACTTGAGCCCATTGTTACAGTCACTGTGTCAATTCATATCATTGAGAGACTTCCTCTCTTTTTCTGGCCCTCCACCTTTCCAAGCACATGTCCTTTTCCAGGACTGGCCCCTCCTAACAACAGGCCTAAAATGTGAGATGAAGCTTCACCATTCTTGTCTCCAAGGAACACCTTGCTGTACTTCCTCCAAGATGTATTTTTTTTTCTTCTTTTGGTAGTCCATGGGAATATGAAGTCCTCTTCAAATTACTAAAATACATATCAATATCCTTGAAATTCTACATAGCTGTGCTGGTGTCCGGTGTCATTGAGTTGAATACCACTCACAACGACCCTATAAACAACAGATCTGGATCCTGTACTTTGGACCCTGTGCCACCTTCACACTTCCTGACACATAGAGACTATTGTGGCAGTTACCATGTCACTCCACCTGCTATATGGTG
>NW_006399814.1:9853989-9866316 GCF_000299155.1 Elephantulus edwardii
CAGAAATGGATGTCAGAAGAAACTCTAAAAATTGCACTGAGCACTGAGAAGCCAAAACAAAAGGAAAGCATGCTGAAGTAAAAGAGCTGAACAGATTTTAAAGAGTAGGAAAGTATTATAATGGAATGTACAGAGAGCTGGAATTAGAGAATAAAGAACTTGCTCTGAATTTCTCAAGTTGAGAGAACTAAAGAACAAATTTAAACCTAGAGATGCAATATTGGAAGATGCTATGGGCAAAATATTGAATGATCCAGAAAGCATCAAAAGAACTTGGAGGGAATACACAGAATCACTGTACCAAATGGAACTGATTGGCAATGAAAAAATTCAGGAAGTACCATATGAACAGGGGCCAATAGTAATGAAGGCGCAAGTGGAAGCGGCATTGAAGGCATTGGTAAACAATAAGACCCCAGGAATCAATGAGATACCAATTGACCTATTTAAATTAACAGATGCTGCCTTGGATGGCCTCATCACTCTATGCCTGGAAGTTTTGGAGAATAGCTGTCTGGTCAATGGATTGGAAGAGATCCAGATTTGTCCCCATTCCCAAAAGTGGTGATCCAACTGAATGTGGAAACTGTTCAACAATACCACTAATATCACATGCAAGTAAAAGACTGCAGAAAAGCATTAAAAAATGGCTAGAACACTACATGGATAGGGAACTGCCAGAAGAAATTATACATAAGAGATTATAATTATATATTGGTTTTGTGTGCTATTTAGTCAGAACCTAACTATAGTTGAATTCAGTGGGTTTTCAGAAGCTGTTAATCACATGGAAGGAGATTGCCCAAACTCCGCTGTTCGAGCACCTGGTGGATTCAAAACTATGTGCTTTGGGGATTATAATGCAGCCTCTACCAGAACTCCTTGGTAATTGTATGAGCTACATAGAAAGTCCACAAAAGTGGAATATATTATACAAATAAAAAGATAAGTATTTCCCTGGAGCTGGAGGTGGGACAGTGATTTTGGATTTATTTTGTTGTTTTTAAGTGCCAATGAGTCATGTCTTATCCCTAGTGACCCTATGTGTAATAGAACAGAACACTGGCTAGTTCTGTGCCATCTTCACAATCACTGTTACACTTGAGCTCACTGTTGCTGACATTTCTCAGTGCATTTCATTGACAGTTATCTTTTTTTGTTGACCCTCTACCTGTACATGAGCAAATACTTCTTAGAAGTAAGGGTGGTGAAAAAAAAAAAAAGAAGTAAGGGTGGTGAAACTTCATCTCACATACTTTAGGCATGTTGTCAAAAGAGATGAGTCCTTGGAAAAGGACATTATACTGAGAAAGGTGGAGGGTAGAGAAAGAGAGGAAGACAAGATGGATTGACACAGTGACTAGAACAACGGGTCTGTTGTTCATGTTGGAGATTGCGAGTACAGCACAGAGTAGGGCAAGGTTCAGATCTGTCTTTCAAAGGGTGACTATGAGTCACAGGCAGCTTGGTGGCCTCACCATCATTTTACTTCCCAGGAGCATTCTAGTTCTAGTTCTTCCACAAGAGATATGTTTGTTCCTTTACACGTCCTTAAAACAAAAAACCAATAATGAAAACCCACTGAGTCAGTTCCAACTCATAACAACATTCCATGTGGCTTCCTCTTATTGGGTAGCTGGTGGATTTGAACCATTAACCCTTGAGTTAACTTTGAAACACATAATGTGTCATATCACCAGAACTCCTTTGGCAGTCCATGGTATATTCAGTATTCTTTACCAACATCACAATTCTTTGGTCTTCCTTATTCTTTGTTTAATTTTTACATGCATGTGAGTTGATTAAAATACCATAGGTAGGTCAGGCATCACTTACTTCTCACAATGGCATTCTTGTTCCTGAGCACTTTAAAGAGGTCCTTCACACAGGCATATCCAGTGTAATACATTCCACTTCCCGCTCCATGGACATTGACTGTGGATCCAAATAAAATGAAATACTTGACAACTTCTTTCTCTGTTTTATCATGATCCTGCTTATTGGTCCAACTGTGAGACTGTTTTGTTTATTTGAAATGTAATCCATACTAAATGGAAGCAGTTGTTTTAAAATTGGTAGGCAGTGATGATTACATTTCTCAATTAATGACTGAAAAATCATTGACTTGTAGACTTGAATATATTTTCTTAATTATGTAAAACCTATCTCAGTTTGAAAAAGAAACATGCATATGGCATTTAAAACAGCGTCTGCCACTTGCTAAGTATTTGCTACTAATATATTCATCATCATTTCATCTCATCCAGGGTCTTCCTCTCCTGCGCTGTCCTTCCACTCTTCTGAGCAGGATGGCCTTCTTCAAGGACTGGTCCCTCCCGGACAAAGTATATAAGACGGAGCTTCAAAATCGTTGCCTCCAAGAAACTTGATTGACCCTGGATGAGATGGATTGATACAGTGACTGGAGCAATAGGGGCAGTACGTAGGAGTCCGTGACTGGCTCAGGACAGGGCACACTTCAGAGCTTTTTTGTACATAGGTTTGCTATAAGTTGCAGGACTGGACATAAAAACAACAACATCAGTTCATTGGAACAAGACCTGCTGGTATTGACAAAATAAGGACCCTCTCTCAACAAGGACGATTGTCATTTTAAGTGAATTCAGGAGGGCCCTGTTGTTTATTACTAGGGAGGGCTCTGTGTAAACAAAGGCTTTGAGCTAATCTGACTCATCCCATTTTTCTTTCTTTTTTAAAAAATAATTTTTATATTGTGATTTTAATGAAAGGTCACAGAAAACTTGGATTTCAATTCATTAATTGTTGCACATTTTCCTACCCCCTTTTGCTTTTTTTTATAAATTAAAAAAAATATTCATTTTTTGTTGCACAAAATCCTCCCTCCTCTCACCCCAGACCCCTTGGTTATGCATGTCTATCAAATATTCCTTTTAAACAGTTCTTTCCTTCATCGTTTCCAACGCAGTGTCCATTTTTCAAACTGCAAACCTCTTTCTGTGATTATTTGGGTTATTTTGCCTGGAAGGTGTGAGAGCACCACTTGAGAGTCTCAGGTAAGAGGAGAGGATGAGATTATGCAAAAGCATTTGTGTGAATCACAACAAAATATGGCTAATATTAAGAAGAATAGGAATCGCAGAACACTTAAGTGTAGTCATGTGAAACCTAGACCTAGACCCAGAGGCTGCTGTAGAACAGGACAAGAGAACACTGTATGGTTTAAAAGCATGAAAAGTACATGGCAGGGCTATATCATTTCTCCATACCTATTCAGTCTGTATGCTGAGCAAATAATTTGAAAAGCTTGATTGTGTGAAGAAGAATGCAGAATCAGGAATGAAGAAAGATTTATCAACAATGTGAATAATGCAGATGACAAAACCTTACTTGCAGAAAGTGAGGAGGACTTGAAGGGCTTGCTGCAGATCAACGTCTACAACCTTCAAATTGGATTACATCTCAACATCAAGAAAACAAAAATCATACATTGTTGTCGTTACATGCTGTCGAGTGGCCTGTGACCCAGTGACCCCATGTACAGCAGCTCTGAACCCTGCCCTGTCCTGAACCCATCTCACTAATTCCGACAAACCAACCTCCACTGCCCCAGTCACTGTATCAGTCCATCTCATAGGGGGTTTTCCTCTCCTGTGCTGTCCCTTCACCCTTCCAAGCATGATGCCCTTCTCCAAGGACTTGTCTCTCCTGATCACCAGCCCAAAGTATGTGAGATGGAGCTTCAAAATCCTAGCCTTCTAGGAGAAACTTGGGTTTATCCTCTCCTATTTGTTTTCTTTGTGGTCCATGCCAAGAAATCCAGATGGTTGGGGAAAGGAGGGCTTCACCAGGTAGGTGGAAGTGCAAGGAATGGTGAGGTAGAGAGAGCAAAGAGACAAGACATAGAAGCTTGGGGGGTTGGACAGTAAATGTACTGGTTATTTCTATAAGGGAAGTGTCTTTCACCTGCTTGGTAAAAAGCTTGTCTGTCAGATATTGTTCTAAAACTAAGCATCCAAATTAAGACATAACAAGACGAAGCATTTGCCATCCACTTCTGAAATATAGCAGGCCTTTGAAAAGCCTGTGTATAGTAGAGCAGACTTAAAGTAGACTAACAGATATGGCAACTGAAGCTAAGCCCTCTAATTTGGAAATACAATAATCATATATCTCACATTATTATTATTTTTTTAAATATCCCCACTGGATATTTCCTAATTCCTTTACCCCATTCCTCTACACATCAAACTCTGTGGCCCACAAATTCTGTATGTAACTATATAAAATAAAAAGATATTTTAAAAGGTAATAATTGTGGAACACAGTATATATGAATGATTGTATAAAGCACAAAGGACATGAATGAAACACAATATACACCCAGTATTGTATGCAAACCAATAAAAAGTAAAGGATTAGTACAAAAGAAAAAAAAATCTTTACTACTGGACTGAAAGGCAACATCATGATAGTTGGTGAAAAGACTGAAGTTGCCAAAGATTTCATCTTACTTGGATCCATAGTCAACCCTCAGTACTAGCAATCAAAAATTAAAAGGTATGCATTGGAGAAATCTGCTGTCAGTGACCTTGCCAGGGTACCAAAGAGCTATGATGTCAATTCAAAGACCAAGGTGTGCCTGATCCAAGCCAATAGCTTCTTAATTGCTTGCTGTGCACTTAACAACAAACATGCTGTGACAATTGAACTGTGGCTAAGGATGACAGAATAGATGTCTATAAGTTGTGGTGTTGGAGAATTTTCCTGCCAAACGAAAAAGCAGGTCTGTCTTGGAGAAAGTGCAACCAGGGAGCTCCTTGGAGGCAAGGGTGGTGAAACATATAACAGGCATGTGGTTAGGAGGGCCAGTCCTTAGTTTCATTGTGCTTGAAAGGTGGAGCATTAGCATAACAGAAGAAAACCCTCAACAAGAAGGAATGGCACAGTGACTATAAGAATGTGTTGAAGTGTGTTGGACATAGTTGAGGACAGCACAGTGTAGGGCAGGATTCAGATCTGTTGTCTGTAGGGTTGCTGACTTGATAGTTGTGAGACAGTCAACAATGAAAGTTGACTTGAAGGCAGATAACAACAACAACAACAAAAGTGAAACTAGAAACAACCCTGAGGCAGAAAAATAAGCAATCTCCTCCTATAGAAGCTTTAGTCTTCAAAAATCTGCTGGAGGGGCTAGCAAATGTGTTGCTCTTTGCCTTTTCTTTATAAATCTCTGGGTCACTGCCATGCCTAAATATTTTGAGGGGCCAACATTCCAGCAAAAGCCATTGTTTTAGCACCTTGGTATTTTCGTTTTCCTTTGGGAAGGTTGCATTTACTAATATCCTTTATCTGATGACTCTCTTGAATGGGCCAAAGGACTAATATGCCTCCCTCCCCAAGCAAAGTCTTCAAATTGTTCCCCTCTCACCTCCACCAGCATCAAATATCTAAGAATGTAGAAGACATAGATGTATTGGAAAGAGAAAAATGGAAAAGCAAGAAAATGGGAACAGGTCTTCTAAGCGAACCCTTTCCAGGCTCAGGCCAACAGTGCCCTGAAGAGGGGCTTCTGTGGAAGGTGATGGCTGATAAGAGGCCTGGACGGGAGCAGGAGGAAAGGGACAGAGAACGTTTCTCTGTCTGCCAACATTTCCAATTCTGAGTGCTCAATACCCTCTTGTGTGGGTGCACCTCAGGGGCCCCCATCGCCCCCCTAGCCTGTGGTCTAGCTCCACTCCTGCTCCTCAGAGTCAGCGGTGCACTTGGGCACCAAAGGGTGTGTGCGCACCTGGCCCTTCCATTGGCTGGCTGCTCTGACGTGCAGTTTAATCATTACAAGATTACAAGGTTCCATGAGCCCTAACTTTGGGGCAAATAGGAAGCTCTGGGTGAATCTCTGTCAATTTCTCCGAATTAAGTTCCTGATGTATACAAGAATTGGGGGCTCTGGTGCCAAAGTCCATAAAGAGTTTCCCAAGCCTCTCCTTCGGTTTGAATCCAACAGGCACTCCGCGGGAGAAAGGTGGACAGTCTTGTCCCATAGGATTTACAGCCTCAGAAACTCAGGAGAGGGTCAGCTATGAGTCTGGTTCAGACTCCACCGTGATGACCTGAGTGAGTTAAGAAGCAAGATGATGTCCCAGGAGCATGCACCGTGCGTGGGGACTCCCCGCTGCAGGCGGCGCGCACTTCCCTGAGTGGTGGAAGCGCAAAGAGCACAAAGATTCTTAACTCCGATCCCTGGATGCAAATGTGACCCGCGCAGGGTTCCTCCAGGTCCCTCCGTGTCTCTCTGGTCCTCCAGCCCTTTCTTTGCCTCTCTGGCTCTGGCCGGGGGTCTTTTAAAGGCACTCACCTCCAATCCAGCCGGCAGCAAAGTCTTCCAATTGAAAACTGCCCATTGCCGGTGCCTGCTGCAGGGAGCCTCGCCCGCCCAAACTGGGTCAGTACACTCAACGTCTGTTGTTCATGTCCGCGGGCCCTGGAGCTCCAGAGAGAAAAGCAGGACCTCTGCACACTGCAGGTCTGGCTCCAAATCCAGTCTCCAGTCTGGCTGCTGTGCTCACTTCTTCAAGTGCCCGCGGGCCTCTGACATCACGCCCCTAGTGGGCCTTAAAGGCGCAGCACGCAGCCTGGCTAGTGGAGGCACATGCCAGGCGCAGGGATTCAGGTGGTACGAGGGGAATTCCGTTAGCCCTCTTCCTGGTCTTTCTCTTACTTGACCACAGCAGAGTCTCAGAGCTTTTGAGGTCAAACAGCCTACCTCTCTGTATTTGCTTTGTTTGAGTCCCACACCACAAAGAATTTTAGAAACAAGTTTGCAAAGTTTATAACAAGAGACAGAAATTCATTTTGATAGGTGGAGGGAAGGGTGTGTAAAAGGAAGGGGGAAAGATCAGGTATGAAAAACATTGTATTGCCAACTTTGTAAGTGAACTAGTATAAAAGAAAAAGAAGTAAAGTATAGAAAAAAACCAAACCCAATCCCAAAACAAAACCAAGAGACAGAAATTCAGAAACAAGTTTGCAAAGTTTATTAGAAGAGATAGAAAAGGCTATACCCAAAGTCAGGAATTATTTCATTAGAAATTCCAGGGTCTCTACAACAATGAATGAATGGAAATCCAAAGCCTCTGTAAATTTTCACTGAAGTTAATAACAAATTTAAATGAAAAAAAAAAAATTAAGTTAGAGTAAGGATGGCAATGGAATCACCTTACCTCTATAACTTGATTTGTGCCACTATTAGAACCTCTACTCAGAATATTATTGCTTTTCAATTTTTGACTCATGCACTTTTAACTTGTTAGTTAAATTTGTATCTTCTAGGCTGCAACACTTCCATGGTACATCTTCAAGGATATGAACATGTATGGCTAAGCACAATTGATAACAGTGCATCTAAATTCCAAAATCAATCTCCATATAATAGTCTATGTGTTTCCTACTGCAAAGGGGGCCCTTTAGAGTAGTGAGAGAAGACATTCACCCTGAAACCCACAGCGTCCCTTTTCAGCAGGAAGTAGCTAAGAGAATACGCCATCCCCTTTTCCTTATGAATCAGGGTGAAGTCTCTCTCAGGGAGGAGTGATAGGGAATGGCAAGGGACACACTGACAAAGGAGATTAATCAGAACTGGCTTTGACAAGCACTGTGGCAATTGGACAATTAAAACAGACATGGGGGGGAAAGAAGAACGAACTGGGGATGAGGGTGGAGAAAAGAGTGCAACAATGAATGAATGAAAACCCAAAATCTCTGTAAATGTTCATTAAAACTAATAAAATTTAATAAAAAAAAAAGAAATTCCAGTGTCTTTCTGTGGTGTGATCATTTACCTGTGAAAATACATTCAAGGCTAAGCTAAAAACGGCAGTGAAGTTTTAGCTGATGTCTAAATTAGAATTTTCTAATTGAAAGCCATTGATAGCTTTAAAATAAAATAAATGCTCGTTGCCAGCTCACCATGACTCCACAGGACAGAGCACTGTTTCATTAGATTGGTAAGGTTGGGACTCTTTATAGGAACAGCTGCTTCATTTTTCTCCTACAAAGTGATTAGTGTGTTCCTACAACTGGTCTTTCTATTTTTAGCTGAGTGCTTTACCCACTGCACTAGCAAGGGTCCTTATAAAATACCCACAACACAAGGTCAAGGCAGGAGTCAGCTACAAATTAATTATCCCAAACAAGAAACCCCAACCCACTGCGATAGAGTTGAGATTGTTTCCAGTGTCCCCCATTGGATTAGCTATTATTAATGTCCAACTTGCGAACTTAATACATCACTCATTGTGCCTAAGCTTTGTCCTCCCAGCAACTCTGAGAAGTGCAATCATCACCTTTACTACAGATGATAAAAATTATTATATATGTTCAGTATTTGTAGTGCATATTCATGCATCATTGTGATATATATACCTTAAAGAGCTCTGGTGGCCTAGTGGCAAGAAACTGCATTGCAGTCCATAAGGCATGCAGTCCACCAGTTGCCCTGCAGAGGATGGGCAATCTCCTCCCATGCAATTAACTGTCTCTAAAAGCCTGCCAGAGGGTCAGCTATGGGTCTGTTCAAATTCACTGTTTCACAACAACAACAGCATATACCTTACCTGTTTAGAAAATTTAAGTACAGAAGAGATTGTGGGGCTGTAAAAGATCAGGCAAGGCTTCCATCTGTGATACATAGAGTGGATATAACAATAAAGTGTAGATCTTAGCCTTTTAGAAAACTAGCCCATTTGAGGGCAGAGTTGAGTCTGTGAGCTCTTTGGTTATTCCCAAAGACCTGGCTGTCCCAGCAGAGGACCCAGGTGAGACCTAACCCAGAGTTAAAGATCTCACTAGACACCCCTTCTGAAGACACACAGCTCCCCATTGAGAGCCAGGTGGAAATTTTCAGAATCCTGAGGACTCCAGCATCCTCTGTATAAACCTCTGGGAGAGCCTAGGCTATGCTGGGCATTCCCTGGAGAGCTGCCTGGGAGGGAGGACTGGTGACAACTCACCCTGTGTGGCAGCTGCCAGGAGGCACTGGTTCCCATTCACCCCGGCCAGGGCTTTTTAGGGCAACCCTCCCTCTTTGCAGAGACCACCACTGCCAGCTGCCCTCCAGTGTTAGACTTACCCTTGTAGTTGTGTTGGAGTAGAATTGTGTGAGATAGGATTTCAGTGGCTGATTTGGGGCTCCTAAACACTGACTGAAACACAACCACCTCCACTACACATCCCTCTTCCAAACTCTATCCACATGCTCCACAGCAGTAAACAATGCTGGGGCTGCCTTACCCTGAAATCTCTGCAAATAAGTGAGAGTCTGCACTAAGAGTTATATCTATTTCTCCATCTGTTCCCTATAGCATCTGTAAGTAGGCACCATTCTCATCTCCACTTTAACGGTTGGCTGTGTTTGCCAGTGTGACTAGACCAGGTTGTTGTTTCCATGTTACTGAGTAGATTCCAACTCATGGTGACCCCACGTGTGCAGCTTAGAGCTTCCCTAGGCTCTGCTGTCAGGGCCTGTTGGGCCAGTTTTGAGTCACAGTAGCGCCAAGTACAATAGAACTCCCCGTTCTGTGCCGGCCTCACGACTGTTGTGCTTGAGCACATTGTTGAAAATCTTCCTCTTTTTCACTGACACTCTTTATCAACCATGATGGCTTTCTCTAGAAACAGGTCCCTCCTGACAATGTGTCCAGAATAACTGAGAGGCAGTTTCACCATCCTTTCTTCTAAGGAGAATTCTGAGTGTTATTTCTTCCAAGACACATTTATTTGTTCATTTCTCTGATAGTCCATGGGATTCTTTCCCAAAATTATAATTCAAATGCATCATTTCTTCTTTGGCCTTACTTAGTCATTGTCCAATTTTATATATAAAAAAATATGAAACAATTGAAAATGCCATTGATTGAATCAAGTACACCTTGTCTCCGAAGTGGCATTGCTTCTCTTTAACATTTTAGAGAGGTCCTTTGCTGCTGTCATGGGTGTTGACGTAGATCCAAGTAAAATGAAATCCTTGAAAATGTCAGTCTTTCTCTATCTGTTGTGATGTTGTTTATTGGTTCAGCTTTGAAGATTTTTGCTTTCTTCTTAGTGAGGAGAAATCTACGCAAATGATATAATCTTTAAACATCATAATTCAAACCTTCATTTTCAACTAGAAAGACTTTGTCATCTGTATGTCACAGGTTGTTATGAGTCTTCCTCCAACTCAGCTGCTGTGGTCTTCTTCACGTAGTCCATATTAGATTATTTGTTCAGAGTACAGGAATAAAAAAAAACACCATGTTAAAAGACAACCCTAATGCACACCTCCCTGATTTTAAGCCACACAGCTCCTCTTGTCCTCTTGTTTTGTTCCAACAACTTCTTCTTGGCATAAGTACAGATCCCATGTGAGCACAATGACATGTTCTGGAATTACCATTCTTTGAAATGTTATTTTAATTTGTTGTATTCCACACAGTCAAATACCAAAGCATGGTTACACAGGAAAATGTCTTCCTAGTAACCTCTGTTTCAGCCAAAATCAGCTTGATATCAGTAATGATACCTGGTTCTAGACTGCTTTTGAGTCTAGCTTGAACTTCTACCAGTAGCCTGGGATGTATTGCTCCAGTTATTTTTAAATTATCTTTAGCAGCATCTCACTTGCATGTGCTATTAAATAATCACTCTTCACCAATTTCTGCATCTTGCAGGATGACTTTTCTTCGGAATGAGCATAAATATGGATCTTTTCCAGGTGACTGACCAGCTGACCTCCAGATTTCTTAGTGCGTGTCTACAGTGCTGTGTCTAGTTATTGCAACATCTCAATTGGTATTTGTCAGTTTCTAGTTCCTTGTTTGTTGGCACTGCCTTCAGTGCAGTTTGGATTTCTTACTCAAATACCATTGGTTCTTGATCATATACTACCTCCCTAAATTGCTGAATATCAACCAATTCTTTTTGGTTCAGTGACTGTATATATTTTTTAAATGTTTTCAACATTGTAAGACCTCTTGTCCATAGAATCCTTTAACATTGAAACTTAAGGCTTAAATTTTTCCTCAATTATTTAAGCTTGAGATATACTAAACATGTTCTTTCCTTTGTCTTTCTAATTGTCAAGTCTTTGCATACTTCATGATGATGCTTTATTTTGTCTCCTGGAGCTGTGGCATTATGCAGTGTTTGTCCTTCTGTGACCAAGATATTTCACTCAGGATACTGTCCTCCAGGGTCATCCATTTTGTATAATATTTTATAAGTTCCTTGTTTTTCAGTGTTGTGTGGTATTCCATTATGTGAATAGACCACAGCTTCTCTACTTGTGGGTTGTTGTGGGTTTTTTTAAATTAATTTTTTTTGGTAGGTTTATTTTTATTCAAAAAGTTACTGTCTCAAGACATAAATACAAATCAGAAAACAGTGCAATTAGGACAATAGAATGTGGAGGACAACAGGTTAGAGTAATATATAAAACATTTTTTAGCTGGTTGAAAACAAAGCTGTAAGAACTGCTTTCATAAAGAAGTACTCCTTTTAAGAGTGAGAAAAAAAATCAACTTAGGTTTAAAATCATATATACAGTCCTCTCAGCAGTTCTAGTAAATGCAGTGGTGTGAAAAACAACATACACAATACTTTTGCACATAATTATTTGTTGGTGGAAAATTTGTTAGATAGGTCTGGTTCCATTTAATGAAAGTTTACAGGTGCCCCGGCCCGCGGGGACATTCAACGGTGACCCTAGGAGAGGAAGAAAGAGAATGGGGGGGGGCACAGGAGACAAAGAGACATTGGGACAAGACGAAATTTCTGATCAAGTCTCCACGTTATTGAAATCATACAGATATATATGGGAGAATGAATGAGGGGAGTGGAAAGGAGAAGTAAGGTTACTTAGCAGGGCGTTCCCAGTAAGCCAAAACCTGTCCTCCCAGGGTGAGGTAAACTGAAACCTATCCTTCCAGGGTGGGGTAAACTGAAACACAATGGGGGGAGTGGAAAGAAGAAGTAAGGTTGGGTGGTCCCAGTAGACCAAACCTGTCCTTCCCTGGTGGGACAACATATCCAGGCATGTCCTTAGAGAATTACAAAATGGCTTCAGCTACGTAGAACAAAATGGCTCTCAACAAATCCTCCTTTCTTTCAATAATTATTTGAAGACTGCAAAAGTGCAACAGGATTACCCTTGGTGCTCTCCTATTTGACCAGGTATGAAACCAGTGCCTGTCTTAGGTTGGACACCACACCTGCTGATCTTACCTGTCATGGGCTAACCCAGCAACTATGGCGGGGCGCCTGTTTTAGGCTGAAACAGGGGCCGGTGTCTCTTACCCCTCTCTGGCTGCC
>NW_006399814.1:9871118-9877253 GCF_000299155.1 Elephantulus edwardii
CACCAAGAATAACAAGGAATGTGAACAAAGTAAAACCATAAGGAAGTACAAAACAAAGATAAAGGATAATGGTGAACTCTCTCGCAGGTAAGGTCAAGATCCTCTTTATTCTAATCTCAGTAGGAAGGGACTCAGTTGATACAAACCAAGAACAATGATGACTCCTAGGGAATGCCCTAGTGGCACAGAGTGACCTTCAGCTTGCATTAAACCTCCCTCATTTCAAGCAAAACTACTTTCATTTTAACTCTTAAAAAATGCACAAAACTTACTACCAGTTATTCTGCTTATCCTCTTGAATTCCATACCATGTCAAAACTTTCATTTCCATCCTCAAAATAATATACCACCCAAAATGTCATAGTTTAATAACTGCAATTTTAAATACTGAATAATCATGGGAAGTTAAAATGTTTATACTAAACATTACATGAAAAAGGAATTGAAGGAACCACAGATATATAAGTTAGGATTTTCCTTGAGTTGGATCCTAGAAAATAAGCTGTTTGTTCATTGTAGACAGGAGACAGCAAGGGACCCCCACAGAGGGAGTGTTTCTTACTGAGCTGGAGTTCACCCCGAGGCATCAAGGCAATTCCCAATGACATACCAAATTCTTGCATTTGTGAACCCCTCCCTCTGGAGCCAAGCAGAAGGTTTTCAATAGAGAGTGGCCTCATCTGCATTGAATTTTCTCTGTGATTTACTTCCTGATAATTCTCAATAAAGATACAGAGAAGCTGGACTAGGGGTTTCCAGTCAAAAACTACTGGCCCCTTGTTTAATGCTGTGCTCCATCTCATTCCTGGCTGTTTGTATGATTATTAACTATAAAATTATTCCATTCTTTGGGACCCTCCGTTTGCAACACATAATAATAATAGTAATATCAATATTTTCATCAGATCTTCCTTTAAGCTAAAAAATAGCACATAATTTGCTTTCTAGTACTGATTTATAAAGATATGATTCAATATTGAAATTGTTAACACTCCAATATTCTATTTCTTCCATAATTAGAAACATCTGTAAAAACATTAGGACTTTTATGATATATATAGGCAAAGGCAAAAAGGTATGTTTCTGAAGAATTGAAAAGAGTCTATTAGAAGGAAAGTGATCATTAAACAGTGTAGCTTTGACTTAACACAACTAGGTTCAACACAGGCAAGCATTAATTAAGGGGCTATAGTGGAGAGTTTTTATTTTTTACTCCTACAGGTTTTCATTTAAAATAGAGCAACTAACACAGACACACACAACTCACATAGACTTGTAGTGCCGGCCACTGGCATGTATATTTTACATACTGGCTGAAATACATGGAAATTTCTACCTAAGCATGTATGAAGGTGATAAGAGGATGCCAAGAGCTGATTTTTCAAAGATCTCTTGAGACAAAAAGTCTCTTTTGGCACCATGAGATGTTTGAAACACCCTCTCCTAGTATTTCCTCCCCTGAGATTTGAAATTCATACAGATATTAACTTTATATCTGTCTCTACTAATTTTTTTTACTGACACCTTTAAACTGTATGAGCTCATCAGTGTTATAACTTGGAATGCAAGACAAAAAGACAACAAACACGGCAGACAAAGACAAAACAACACAAACATTGAAGCCTCTTATAACATCTTTCTCATTCTCAACTGTTCTTCATATTTCTGTTAACACGTTTTTCTTTTTATTCTTACCCATATTTTAGACTCTGAATTTTAGCACTTTTCCTATTAATAACAAAGGAGAATTCCAAAGGGAGTTGCAGGTTCTATATCAGCTTTTCTATTAAAAGGGCAAGACTATAGAATTCAGCATCTGGCAAAGCAGGGATATATATAAAAGCTCCAAATTGTTTTAATAAATTTCTTTCCCATAAATTAGCACTAATGTATAGCACATAAAATTGCATTTGAGCCTTTTGGTCATCAGGTTCCACACAATCATAAATATTCTTAGACCTTTAAACATTAAGAGAGGTTCCTAATTCAGAAAGAGTTAATGTTAATGTTTTGCAAAGGCCAATTAAGAGACTAATTATTTTTTACTAATAACAGACACATTAGCTTTTATATCCGCAAGACCTGTAAAAGAAATTTGATTAATAGAAAAAGGACTTTTGATCATTAATGACGGTTTTTCCAAAAATAAATATTTCTCAGTACTTCCAAATGCTCTTACTTTTTATCTATTAATAGTAGGAAATGCATGATAAGGGAGAAGCAAAATTTGAACAATTACTTAACTGGTTTGTAGGAAAAGGAACAATATTTTTATTACTTCTAATGAAGAGTTTAAGATACTAAAGAGCTGAACAGAAGATTCCAAAGGCAGGTCGGAATGACAAAGCAAAATATTACAATGAAATGTGCGATGAGCTAGAATCGGAAAATCAAAGGGCCAAACTCGTTCAGTATTTCTTAAGCTCAAGGAACTGAAGAACAAATTCAAACCTCGAGTTGCTATAATCAAGGATGCTTTAGGCAGAATATTAAACGATCCAGGAAGTATTAAAAGAAGATGGAAGGAATACACTGAGTCATTGTATCAAAAGGAATTGGCAGATACAGAAGAATTCAATGAAATAACTTATGAGCAAGAGCCTATGGTGATGAAGGAAGAAGTTCAAGAACAGCTAAGATTTTGTTAATGAAATTTTAGTAAGAAAAAGTAGTGACAGGAATTTTCACAGAATAATAAATTTTAAAAAAAGAAAAAATATTAAACTAATGAAAACCAAAAAAAAAGAAAGAAATGAAATACATAAATATTGATAGATATTCTAAGTCACTGATGTTATTGTTGTTATGTCCTGTTGAGTTGCCTGTGACTCATAGTGACCCTATGTAAAACAGCCCTAAATCCTGCTATATCCTGTGCCAATCTTATTGTCTTTGACACACGTACTCCATTACCCTAGTCACTGAATCAATCCATCTCATTGAGGGTCTTCCTCTCCTGTGCTGTCTCTCCACGTACAATGAAACTGGTTATTTGTTGTTGCTATTAGTTGCCATCAAGTTGGCTACTGCTCTTAGTAAGAACAATAAATTGAACCTTTGCCCTATGCTGCACCTTCTTCAAATCCCTATCATGCTCAAACTTGTTATTACAGCTAATATGTTAATCCATCCCCTTGAGGTGTTCCTCTCTTACTCTGATCCTCTACTTTTTTCCACATGGCATCTTTTCCAAAGACTGGTGCCTTCTGATGACATGTGAGATGAAGTAGCATGCACCATCCTTGCCTCCAAGGAGTACTCTATCGCACTACCTTCAAGACAGATTTGTTTGTTCTTTAGACATACATCCCGAATGTTATTCAACACTCTGGCAACATCACAATTCAAAGGTATAATTCCTTTTTTGTTCTTTCTAGTCGTTCAATTTTCATATGCATGAAAGCAGCAAATGAATATACCGTGTCTTGAGTCAGCCGCCCTCCTTAGTCTTTAAATTGACATCCTTGTTCCTTAACATTTAAAATAATTATTTCACAGCAGATTGCCCAGTCTTTTGATTTCTTAACTGCTACTACCATAAGTTTTTATTGTGGATCTAAGTAAAAGGAAATCACTGCCAATTTCAATCTTTTCTCCATCTATCACACCTTTTGGTCAGTTGTGAGAACTCTTTTGCTTTCTTTAGGTTGAGCTGCAATCCATATGTAAAGGTATGTAAAATTATCTTTGATAATCTTCTTCATGTTGTTGTTGTTATGTGCTCTAACTGAACCCTGTATTGTCTTGGGCCAGTCTCACTTATTCTGCTACACTTACTTGCATTGCCCCAGTCATCCTGTCAATCCATCTAATCCAGGGTCTTCCTTTCCTGTACTGTCCCTCCACCCTTTCAAACATGATGTCCCTCCTGGCAACATGACTAAAGTATGTGAGACAGAATTTCAAAATCCTAGCCTCCAAGGAGAAACTTGGTTTCACCCTCTCCAAGACACACTTATTTGTTTTCTTGGCAGTTTGTGGCATGTTCAAGACTCTCCTCCAGCACCACAACACAAAGGCATTGATTCTTCTTCTGTCATCCTTAGTCATTGTCCAGCTCTTTGATGCATAGCAAGCAATTGCAAAGACCATGGCGTGGGTCAGGCACACCTTAGTTTCTAGACTGACATCTTTGCTTCTCAAGGGTCCCTAACAGCAGATTTTCTCAGTGTAATTAATCTTCTTCACACTTACTTCATACTTGCAATTTTATATTCTTCACACTTGCTTCAAAATCTTCTTCACTTTCTGCAAGCAAGATTGTGCTATCTATATAATAACATAGATTGTTGATGATTCTTCCTCCAATTCTGATGCCACATTCTTTTTCATACTAAGCATACAACTGATATGGGGAAATGACACAACTTGGATGCACATCTTTCCTGATTTTAACCCATGTAGTATTCCTTTGCTTCTTGGTCTATGTACAGTTTTCACATGAGCACAATTAAGTGTTCTGAAATTTACATCCTCTTCAATGTTATTAATAAATTATTATTATACACATAGTCAAACTATGTGAAGTATTTGCTGCAGAAGGTCAAGAAGTGTAGTTTTCAATATGGATTGAAGTTCAACATGAAGAAGACAAAGATTCTCACCACTGGGTCAATGGGTAGCACTAGAAGAGATGGAGAAGAGATTGAGATTGTTAACAATTTCAGCTTGCTTGGGTTCACAATCAACACTCTTGGCACCAGCAGTCAGAAAATCAAAAGACAAATTAAAAAAAATAAGAAAAACTCTCAGGAACCTCTCCAGAGTGCTAAAGACCAATGATAACAGTTTAGAGATTAAGGTGCACCTGATTCAGACAATTATTTGCTATGCATCAAAGAGCTGGGCAATAATCGAAGAGGGCAGAAGCAGAATCGAAGCCTTTGAGGTGTGGTGCTGGAGAAGAGTGTTGAACATGCCATGGACTGCCAAGAGGACAAATAGGTCTATCATGGAGAGGGTGAAACCAAGTTGTTTCTTGGAGGCAAGAACTTTGAGGCTCCATCTCACATACTATGGGCACTGGGCCAGGAAGGACCAGTCCATGGAGAAGGACATCATGCTTGGAAAGGTAGAAAGAGCACAGGAGAGAAAGATCCTGGATGAGATGGGTTGACACAGTAACTGGGATAATGAGGGGAGGTGTGACAGAGACAATGAGATTGGCTAAGGATAGAGTAGGGTTCAGAGCTATTATGCATAGGTCCCTATGAGTCATAGTTAACTCAATGGCAACAACAACAACAATAATGCTAAATGCCTTTTTTCCCACAGTAAATAAAACATGAGCGATACCCTCTTTATCTGGCCTAAATTTGTGACAGTTCTCTTAAGTCTATTTTAAAACAATCACCAGCAGGATTTTACTTGTTAGTGATATTATTTTGTCATTTCTGTAACTTTGGTTCACTTTTTTTTTTTTTTAACAGGCACAGAGAAGGATCTCTTTCAGTCTTTTGGCCAGAAAACTGTTTTTCAAATTTCTTGGCATGGACTAGTGAACATGTCCAGAACTACACATGCTTTCTAAAATGCCAATTATTTTTGTCAATTCCTTAAGCCTTGTTTCTTGCTAATATCTTCAATGTATCTTAGACACATTTCTTAAATACCATTGGTTCTTGACCCCATACTACCTCCTGAAATAGTTTCCTATTGATAAATTATTTTTAATGCAATGACTCTGTGTTTCTTCATCTGTTATTGATACTACCTGCAACATTTAATATTTTTCCTTATACTACTTCACTATTGCAACTCAAGGCTTAAATATTTTTCTTCAGTTCTTTCAGCTTGAGGAATGCCAACATTATTCTCAGAACTGAGCAGAGTTCAGAACTTTTGTACATAACATTGCTATGAGTCGCAAGCAACTTCATGGCAAATAACAATACTCTTTCTTTTACTTTTCTGTCTCTTTTTAAAATTTTATATTGGTTTGCTTACAAAGTTCATGTATATTGTGTTTCACACTATTCTTCACTCATGGTGTGTTTCATATAGTCATTCCCATGCATTATGTTTCATAAAATCAATCACCATTGGACCTTACCCAGTTTTCTAACTCTTCATTTTTGCATTTCATTATAATACTTTGCTTTGTCTTCTCAGGCTGCCCTTTGTTGTTGTTGTTGT
>NW_006399814.1:9877943-9896262 GCF_000299155.1 Elephantulus edwardii
GTGTGTGTGTGTGTGTGTGTGTGTGTGTACCATCAAATCAGATCTGATTGGTACAGGAGGAGATTGTCCCTCCCTCTCCAGCAGATCATCTGGTGGATTTGAACCTCACACCTCTGGGATTGGCAAATATCTTTTTTAAAAACATAAACAGCAGCTAAACACATGGATCTCACCTGAATCAGATTGATTACATCTGTGAAAAAAGTTGATGGAGAAGTTTAATATCAGTTGTCAAATCAGGCCACATGCTGACTGTGTAATAGATTAATAATTACAAATGTACAACTTAAAATGAAGTTGAAGAAGATGGAACAAGGCCACAAGAATGAAAATTCAACCTTCAATATATCCTATCTGAATTTAAAAAAACATCTCAAGAATAGATTTAATGCACTGAACACATACATTAGTGATAGAAGACCGATGAGTTGTGGGATAACATCAAAGATATCATCCATGAAGAAAGCAAAAGGTCATTTCAAAGACAGAAAAGGAAAAAAGCAAAATAGGTGTCAGAAGAGCCTCTGGACATTGTGCTAGGGCTTAGAGAGGCCAAACCAAAGGGAAGAAATGTTGAAGTAAAAGAGATAAGCAAAAGATTTCAAAGACAGCTTGAGAAAACAAAACAAATAATTATAATGAAATATGTAAAGAGTCAGAGTTAGAAGATCAAAAGTGAAGAGCACACTCAGCATTTCTCTACCTAAAAAAAACTGAAAAAGAAAAAAAAAAAAATCAGACCTCTAGTTGTAACTGCAGGCAAAATCTGACTAATGCAGGAAGCTTCCAAGAAGACAGAAAGAATACATAGTCATCGTACTAAAAAGAATTTGTTGACAGTGAACCATTTCAGGAAATAGCATATGATCAAGAACCAAGGTAATGAAACAAGATGTTCAAGCTGCACAAAAATCACTGGGGCCAGAGGTAAGGGGGAAGAGCCCTAGAAATTGAGAATACCAAACAGATGTAGCCTTAGATGTGCTTAGTTTATGCCAACAATAATGTAAGACATTTACCAAAGTGACTGGAAGGGATCTATATTTGTTCCCATTTTAAAAAAAAGTGATTCAATACAATGTGAAAATTACCAAAGAAAATTATTAATATTTCTTTAAGAGATATCTCTTTAAGGATTGGAGTAGATTCATCAACAATCTGCACTACGCAGATGAACCAACCCTACGTGCTGAAACTGAGGAGGACCTGAAGCGCTCGCTACAGAGAGGGTCAAGGACTGCAGCCTTCAATATGGATTGAGGCTCAATACCAAGAAGACAAAGATTCTCACCACTGGGCCAACTGGCAGCATCAGGATGGATGGTGAAGAGATTGAGATTGTTCACAGCTTTAGTTTGCTTGGCTCCACAGTCAACACTCTTGGCACCAACAGCAAGGAAGTTAAAAGATGTATTGTGATGGGAAAATCTACTGTTAGGAAACTCTCCAAAGTACTGAAGAGCAATGGTGTCACTCTGGAGACTAAGGTGCTCCTGATACAGGCTATGGTCTTTGGAATCACTTGCTATACATCAGAGAGCTGGACAATGACTAGGGATGATAGAAAGAGAATTGATGCCTTTGAGTTGTGGTGCTGGAAAAGGGTATTGGATATACCATGGGCTGCTAAGAAAATGAACAGTTTTGTCCTGGAAAGGATTAAACCAGCTGGCTCCTTGGAGGCAAGGATTCTGAAGCTTGGTCTGACATACTTTGGACATGTTGCAAGGAGTGACCAGTCCTTGGAAAAGGACATCAGGCTTGCGAGGGTGGAGAGAAAGCACAGGAGAAGAAGATCCTCGATGAGGTGAATTGATTCAGTGACTGGGGTAATGGGGGTGGGTGTGTCAGAGACAGTGAGATTGGCACAGAATAGAGCAGGGTTTAGGGCTGTTGTACATAGGGTCACTATGAGTTGCAGGTGACTCGACAGCGCATAACAATAAAAACAACAATTATTAATATCACAAGCAAGTAAAATCTTGCTGAAGATTAAGTTTAAAATGGCTAGAACAACAACAGGGAACAGCTAGAAACTCAAGCTTAATTTAGAAGAGGCTGTGGTATAAGGTATATCATTGCTGATGTCTGATGGATCTTGGCTGAAAGCAGAGAATTCTAGAAAGATGTTTATTTGTTTTTGTTTTTGTTTTTTTTACTATGAAAGGGATTTAACTGTGTGGATTATAACAAATTATGGCTAGCATTGAGAGGAATAGGAATCAGAGAACCCTTAATTGTTCTCATGCGAAACTTAAACATTGACCAAGAAGTTGCCATCTGAACAGAACAAGGGAACACCATAAGGTTCAAATGATAAAAAGTGTTTTTTAGCATTATATCCTGTCTCTATACTTTTTCAATCAGTATACTGAGCAAATTATTTGAGAAACTGGAATGTATGAAGAGAAAGAATGCATCAAGATGGAAAGAAAATGTATCAACAACTTGCATTATGCAGATGACATAACCTTGTTTGCTGAAAGTGAAGAGGGCTTGAAACATGTGCTGCAGAAGACTAGCGTTTTCAATAAAGTTTATATTTTAATATCAAGAAAACAAAAATCCTTACCATCATGATAGATGGAGGAAAAAATTTAAATACTAGTGATTTCATTTTACTTGGATCCACAGTCAACACCCATGATAAAAGTAGTCAAAAAATCAAAAGACGTGTTCCATTGACAAGTGCTAAAGAGCAATGATGTCAGTTTAAAGACTAAGAAATGCCTGATCCAAGCCGTGATATTTTCAACTGCTTCCCATACATCTGAATGTCAAATAAGGATGACAGAAAAACAGATGCCTTTGAATGCTAGTGTTGGAGAACTGTACTGAATATCCCACAGACTGCCTAAAGAATGAACACATCTGTCTTCAGGAAGTGCAATCAGAATTTTCTTACAGGCGAGCGTGTGAGACTTTCTCTCACATATTTTGTGCATATTGTCAGGAGGGGTGAGTACTTGGAAAATACATCATGCTGGGAAAGGTAGAAGATCAGCAAAAGAGAGGAAGACCCTCACTTTGATGGATTTGGTACAGGACTGTAAACAATGGGCTCAGGCATATCAGAGATGGTGAGGATGGTGAAGGACAGGACAAGGTTATATCTGTTGTTTATAGTTGACTTGATGGTACCCAATCACAGTACTTCTTTGTTTCCAACTTCTGCATTCCAGTCACCAATTACTATTCATGCATCTTGAGTACATGTTTGGTCAATTTTACTCTGCAAAAGGCAGTAGAAATCCCCAATTTCCTCATCTCTGGATTTTAGCTGTTGGTGCATTTATTTGAATAATAGTTTTATTGATAAGTCTTCCTTATATGTATATGGATAGTGTATTATTGCTTATAAACTGTACCTCAGAATAGATCTTGAAATGTTCTTTTTGATGATGAATGTGACACCATTTCCCTCCAATTTGTCATTCCTGGCGTAGTAGATTTTATTATTATCAGATTCAAAATGGCAAATACCAGTCCAACTCAACTCATTAATGCCTAGGATATTGATTTTTATATGTTCCATCTCATTTTTGAGAATTTTCAATTTCTCTAGATTCATACATTGTAGATTCCAGGTCCTGGTTATTAAGGGATTTGTACAAATGCTTTTCTCATTTTGATTCTTGGCACATTAGCAAATGAAGATCCTATGTTGTGTAAGAGCTTTACTCCACCAACTTTATTAGATAAAGAAAGAATTGAGGGCAGGAGAGAAAGAAACCAGTCTCAGGAAAGGAACAGGCCTTTATTGTGTGCTCTGAGAGTGACACCAAGCGACCATGAGCAGAGAAGGTCAAAATGGCAATAGTGTGGTCTAGGGTGGCCTCTTTTCTTAGTGGTTCTGGGGGGATGGGACTAGATGGTATTTTGCTCAGAATGTGGGGCTGTTAATGAACTTGTTGGGGCTTTTGTGATTAGGCCAAAGACTTATCAGGATCCATTGTTTGGTCTGACAGGATCTGGCTGCCCTGCATGTCATCAGGTTTCTCAAGGAGAAATGAGTCCTGGGGACAACTGTGACATTCTTGGCATTCTTCCTCCACACTTCATTAAGGTTGAGACTGAGTTATGCAGATGACACAACCCTGCTTGCTGAAACTGAGGAGGACCTCATGCACTTGCTGCAGAGGGTCAAGGACTGCAGCCTTCAGTATGAACTGAGGCTCAATGTCAGGAAGACAAAGATTCTCACCACTGGACCAATTGGCAGCATCAGGATGGATGGTGAAGGGATTGAGATTGTTTACCGCTTCAGTTTGCTCTGCTCCACAGTCAACACTCTTGGCACTAGCAGTCAGGAAATCAAAAAGCGTATCGCGATGGGAAAGTCTGCTGTTAGGGACCTCTCTAAAGTACTCAGGAGCAACGGAGTCTCTCTGGAGACTAAGGTGTGCCTGATACAGGCCATGGTCTTTGCAATCTCTTGTTATGCATCAGAGAGTTGTACAATGACTAAGGAGGACAGAAGGAAAGTTGATGCCTTTGAGCTGTGGTGCTAGAGAAGAGTACTGAATGTACCATGGACTGCCAGGAAAACAAACAGATTCATCTTGGAGAGGATTAAACCAAGCTACTCCTTGGAGGCGAGGATTCTGGGGCTTCGTCTGACATACTTTGGACATGTTACCAGGAGGGATGGGTCCTTGGAGAGGGACATCATGCTTGGGAGGGTGGAGGGACAGCCCAGGAGGGGAAGACCCTCTATGAGATGGATTGATTGGGTGACTGGAGTAATTGGGATGGGTGTGTCAGAGGCAGTGCAGTTGGCGCAGGATAGAGCAGGGTTTAGGGCTGTTGTGCATAGGGTCGCTATGTGTCGGAAAAGACTGGAAGGCACATAACAACAACAACAACTACTACTTTGACATAGAAGCTTATCTCCAGTTGCCTTTGAGTGATTTGCAACATAAGGGTCTCATCTTCTGGCATTTATCCAACAATTTTATGTTGCTATTCATAGAGTTGTCTAGGACCTTTTATTTCAGAAATAATCGCTTATCGGCCTTTTGGCTAAGATCAAGTGTAGAAATAAATAGATGGCCAGTCCTTGATCTCAAAGCTTTTTCCACAGCCACAGTAATCAAAACAACTTGGTACCCATACAACAATGGGTACATAGATCAGTGGAATAGAATTGAGAACCTAGAAATAAATCCATCCACCTATAGACACCTGACCTTTGATAAAGAGATGAAATCTATTAAGTGGGGAAGAGACTACCTCTTTAACAAGCAGTGCTGTCAAAACTGAGTATCTATTTGCAGAAAGCTGAAATAAGATCCATACCTAACACCATAAATAAAAGAGTAACTCAAGATGGGCCAAGGACCTAGGCATAGATTCATACTTTGTACATTCCAGGTTCCAGTTATCAAGGAATGTGTGCAAATATTTTTCCCATTTTGGTTCTTGACACATTAACAAATGAAGACCTTTCATTGGGTGAGAGCTTTACTCCACCCATTTCATTAAGATTACTTAAACAAAGCAAATAAAGCTATAAAGATCATAAACAAACAAATAAAAAACCTGGAAAAAAAAAAGAAAACACTGCAATAAACTTAGGAAACTTCTCTATGGCATAAAAAAGCTATCAAATATAGCAGAAAACATAGACACAGTAGAGGAAAAACTAGATCATTTGAGCCTCCTAAAACTGACATTGTTATATGCATTTTAGAGACTTCTCAAAAATAATTAAAAGAAAACTTATAAAATAAGAAAAAAGTGTTTATGGATGAGGGAAAGAACTGTCTAAAAGAAATATATTATTAGGTATTATTTGCATGACAACAGTCTAGAATAAGAAGTGCATAGCAAGGTGGGTTGGGAGTAGGGAGGGGAAGAAATTTTACAACAGCAAATCTTTTTAAAGAGAAAAGCAAATGGGAAGGTAGGGAGGAAAATGTGCAACAATGAATGAATGGAAATCCAACTTTTCTGTAAATTTTCATTAAAATATCAATAAAATAAAATAATAATAACCAAAAAATAAAAAAGTGCTTTACAATGACTCATCTGACAAAAGACTCTTCTTTAAAACTTATATAAAACTCACATGAGTCACAAGTGACTCGACGGCACATAACAACAACCATTACATCAATATAAGAAAGACAAACAGCTCAATTATAAAATGGGCAAAGGATATGGCTAGACACTTCAATGACAATCAGCCAACAAATACATGATGATATGCTCAAGATCATTAATTATTGTTGTTATTGTTTTATGAACATTGAGTCAACATCTAGTGACTCTATGAAAAATGGTTCTTAATTTTGACCTATCTTTGACACATGTGACCACATTGCAACAGTCATTGTGTCAATCCTTCTCATCTAGGATCTTCTTCTCCTGCACTGACATGCCACTCTTCCTAACATGATGTCCTTCTCCAAGGACTGGTCCTTTCTTGCAACATGCCAAGTATGTGAGATGGAGCTTCAAAATCCTTGCCTCCAAAGAGCAATCTCATTTTACCCTCTCTAAGACAGCTCTATTTATTCTCTTGGCAGTCCATGGTATATTCAATATCCCTCTACAGCCCCAAAATTCAAAGGCATCGGTTCTTCTTCTGTAACCCTTAATAATTATCTAGCTATTAGGTGCATATTGAGTACTTGAGAAGACCATGGTCTGCATCAGGCACACCTTAGTCGCTAGACTGACATCATTGCTTTTCAGCACTCTGGAGAGGTCCTTGACAGAAGATTTTCCCATTACAACTTGTCTTCTGATTTCCTGACTGCTGTTGCCAAGAGTGTTGATTGTGGATTGGAGTAAATTTAAATAATTAACAATCTCAATCTTTTCTCTATCTAGCATGATACAGTCTACAGGCCCAGTGTTGTTTTCTTGATGTTGAGATGCAATCAGTATTGAAGGCTGTAGTCCTTGATCTTCTGCAGCAAGCCAAGACAACAGTGAGATATCATCTGCTCCTAGCAACAATAGCAAAGTTGAATAAGACAACGAACAGCATATGCTGAAGAGTGTGGAGAGATTGGTGGAAATGGTGCAATTGTTATGCAAAGCAGTTTGCCATTTCCTTAGAAAGTTGGGACTAAAGATACCATTTCATCTAACAATTCCCTGCTAGATACATTATACATAATACAAAGACATTAGATTTAGGAACTACTCAGCAATTGTTCTTGTCCTCTCTGGTCTATCCTCACAGCCCCTTCTCATCCTACTCCTTCTTCCATCCTGCTGCACCTCCCAAAATAGCACTTGGTTAAGCTTTCATGTTTCCTTGATAGTTGAGGGAGCTTTGCAGTCTCTCTTCCAACTTTCCACTCCCAGACATCAGTGTCTTTTTTGCCCATTCCAGTCCTGTCCACCCAGGGTCCTATGCCAAAAGCAAGAACCTGGTAGTGCGGGGTCACATCAAGTGTTCAGGTCCAGCTTCCCCAGCTCTCCAGCACCGTTTGCACTCTCCACTGTGGGCTAGCTTTAACAGAGGCAATTCCTGCAGGAGCTTTAATCTCTCTGAAGAATATGGCCTGTTGCTCTGGATGATGCCTTGATGTCCTTCAGTAGCATGCTGCTTGTCACAGGATTGCTGAGAATGGGGAGAGGCATGGTCCAGAGGAAGGGCCATCTCTTAAGCCTGCTCTGTTCCTAGTAGGCCCCTTTATGCCATGTCACTCAGACCATTAAGCAGTAGCAACCAAGCAAGCTTTCTTCTTCCAAAGCAAGAAGGCAACTTACCACAGAAGCTTGATTCTGAAAGAAATAGAAACTCATTGCTGTCAAGTTGGAACTGATTCATACCTGAACTTCCATTGGGTTTTCAAGGCTGTGAGCTGCAGGGGAGGAGATTGCCCATTTCCCCCAAAGGAGCCATTGGTGGATTCAGACTTGCAGAGAAGCTCACACTTTGGGTTAGCAACACAACCGTCTATGGACTATGCCAATCACAGCTACACCAAAAAGAATATACAAGTCTGCTAATGAGTAAGAAGGAGTCAGTCCTTAAAGATATCATACTAGGGAAGGTGGGCTATCAGCGAAACAGAGGAAGACTCCCCACAACAAGATGGAGTGACACAGTGATACTGTAATAGTGGGCTCAAGCATACCAGAGATTGAGAAGATGATGCAAGATAGGGTAAGGTTCAAGGAGCTCTGGTGGCCTGGTGGCAAGAAGCTGCACTGCAATCTCAGAGGTATGCTGTTCTAATCCACCAGATGCTCTGCTGGAGAAGGAGGGACCATCTCTTCCTGTACCCGTCAAATCTGATTTGACAGTACACGCACAACAAATAATAAAATTTTTTTTTTTAAAAAAAGATAGGGTAAGGTTCAGATCTGTTGTTCACAGGGTTGCTGTGAGTCATAGTAGACTTGAGGGCGGGCACCTAACAACAACAGCAACGAGTAAGGACTTGGATGGGGAAGGAACCTTCCTATGGACTTCATGACACTCCTGGACACTAAGATAAGCAGCCTTCCAAGGAAAGTGCCAGAAAGGGCACAGGTCTGGCTTGGGGAGAATCTTCACAAGTTCCTTAGGGGTGGAAAACTCATGTCCCATCTGGAGCCTCAGCTTCTTGCTGCACAAGGTGGTCATTGCCTTGAGGTTTCACAGTGGCCATCCCTTGCTGACGTCTGGGTCGCACCTTGCCAGGCCCAGGATGTCTCTTGGGACAATCATGAGAAACAAAGAGACTCAGATCACAGATGTTACAAAGAGTGGTGCTTTAGGGGGCTCACTGCTGGAGCAAGTCTGCAGTGTCCCAGATCCACTCTTTTGTGGGACCTCCTAAGGGGTGCCAGGAGGAGCCCGTCACCCTCTCAGTCCTGTGCCAGCACCAATTAAGGAGGTCCTGAGTTGGCAGGCAGAGTCCCCAGCAGCCCTGGGCTGGCTTCCTGAGCCCAGATTGCTGCTGCCTGAACTACTAATGAGCTGGAGCAGAGCAGGAGAAATGGCTCATTTCCAGAAGGACCTAACTACGCTGAGTTCCTAAATCTGCGTGTGACACATGTCACTGGAGGGAATAGGGGCAGACTCACGTCAGGGGCACCTATGGGCCCCAGTTGAAGGGTCCCAGGCCACTGGACTATGGATTCCAGCAGAATGCTGGCTTCCAGAGATGGAGTCTGAGGCATTACTTATTCCTGGCTTGCAATTGCAGTGTTGCCATACCCATTTGCACTCTTTTTTAGAGAGAAAGCAGGACAGTGAATTTCCCCTTTAGACAGGTGAAGACAGAGAGGCACAGAAAGATCAACACCTTGGATTGAGATGGGCAAGCTGATGCCAAACCTCAAAGAACCTCATTTCTTTCCTTTTCCTCATTTATTTCCCCCAAATAACCCTTCAGAACATTCTCCCACTTCAGGGAAAAATCAATGTCTTTTTGGTGTGGAGTTAGAGAAGAGCTCCTCAGAGGCAAAGTGAAAGCCTGACATACTTGGGGCATGTTGTCAGGAAAGGATCCACATCCTTGGAGAACGATGTCATGCTTAGAAAGGTGGAGGGTCAGTGTAAGAGTGGAAAACCTTCAATGAGATGAGTTGCCACAGTGACTGTAATAATGAGTTTGTGTGTGTCAGAGATGGTGAGATTGACACAGGACATGGCCGGGTTCAAATCTGTTCTGTTGTTCATAGGGTCATTATAAATGTGACATTATAGAGTTGACTCAATGCCATCTAACAATGACGATGATGACAACAACAACAACAACAACAAAATATCATTTGAGAACAAATGACTGCTTTCTCATTTCTCAATGGCTCTCTTAGGCAACAGAAGCTTCCTGAGAACTTAGTTTGCCCTTCTCTGCTTTTGGGAAGTTCTCTGTGAAGTCATTGCTACACGGAAATGGTGGTGAGAGCCCTGGACAGGGAGTCTGTTGTGAGCCAGGGCGCAGTCAGGGAAGGCTTCCCAAAGGAGGCAGAAACAGTCCTGGAGGCTCTCCTGCCTAAGTGCTCCCTCAGCCGGGCCCATCATCCTCCAGCTGTACCCACTGACCACTTCTGAGCAGCAAGGCCTTGGGTCAGCTTCTCATGCCTGCCCTTCCTGCCGAGATAACCCTGCCTGCACCTCTGTGCCTTCTAGAAGCCAGCTCTCACCCAGCTTTTTGCCCCCTTCTCTAGATTTTCTAGTGTCTTTCCTTGATGACTTTTTCCTTGACCTTTTGGGGGATCCTCAGCACCTACATTACAAGCTTTACCTATCCACTTGGTTACGGAGGATTGAATGCAAAACAAATTGATGAAACAGGGATAAACTAATAAACCATCTTTTTTGCTTTGGTCATTTGAACAAACGTTACCACTCTTTCATTGGCCTCAGGAAGTGGGAGATCTGAGGTCAGCCTCATTCAGAATTGACTCGAGGGAAGTACATTTTTTGGGGAGGTGAGGGATTGTTTGAGATTCCCCGCTTTGACCCTGTTGGAGAGGGAATGAGTGTATATTCTTTTTTTTTTTTTAAAGATACAATTTATTTTATTTGGACCAGGAGTCTTTCTTCCTGTATTAAAAGTTCTCTGAAAAAAGATTGTCCAGAGGACAGTTAGACCATATTTAGTACATCACCTATTCCATGTGAGACTTGAAAAACGAGAGAGAGAAGAGGTAGAAGCACACAGCTATAGCTGTTAGACACCCTGTGACTATGAGTCATGATGACCCTTTGAACAATAGACTGGAACCTTGCTCTATTTGCCCCATCTTTGTGGTTTCCTTTTACTCAAGCCCTCTTTATAATCACTGTGTTAATTTGTTTTATTGAGGGTCACCCTGTCCTGCACGGATTTGCTCTTTTTCCTAGCATGTCTTTGGTCCAAAGGCTTACCCCTCCTAATAACGTGCCAAAGTAGGTGAGATGAAGTTTCACCATCTTTGCCTCTAAGGAGTGCCCTGGTTGCACTTTTTTCAAGACAGACTTGCTTGTTCTTTTGGGAGTCCATGGGATATTGACTCATAGCAACCTTATGAACTAAAGATACGAAGTTAGTCCTCACACTTCCTGACACACAAGAGCCCATTGCAGCAGTCACCTGGTCAAGCCACGTGTTTAAGGGTCTTCTTCTCCTTCACCAACCCTCCACCCTTCACAACATCATTTCCCTCTTCAAGGAATAGCACTTCCTAGCAACATGTCTAAAGTACGTGCGGTGAAGCTTCATCCTTCTTGCCTCCAAAGAACACTCCAGCTGTACCCTCTCCAAGACATATCTGTTCTCTTGGCAGTCCATGGGATGTTCAGTGCTCTTCTGCAACACTACAGCTCAAAGGTGTCAATTCTTCTTCTGTCATCCTTATTCATAGTTCAGGTTTTGGATTGTTGTTGTTGTTATGTGCCGTCAAGTCGTTTGCGACTCATAGCGACCCTATACCCTACTCTATCCTGCACCAACCGCACTGCCTCTGACACACCCATCCCTATTACCCCAGTCACCGAATCAATGCATCTCATAGAGGGTCTTCCCCTCCTGCGCTGTCCCTCCACCCTCCCAAGCATGATGTCCCTCTCCAAGGACCCGTCCCTCCTGGCAACATGTCCAAAGTATGTCAGACGAAGCCCCAGAATCCTCGCCTCCAAGGAGTAGCTTGGTTTAATCCTCTCCAAGATGAATCTGTTTGTTTTCCTGGCAGTCCATGGTACATTCAGTACTCTTCTCTAGCACCACAGCTCAAAGCATCCATCATACGCAACTTAATCTTTACAATGATATCCTTGTTCTTTAGCACTCTGAAGAGGTCCTTGACAACACATTTTCCCACCGTAACACATCTTTTGATTTCTTGGCTATTGTGAACAAGGATATTGATTGTAGATCCAAATAAAATGAAATCTTGGCAGCTTCAGTATTCTCCACCTGTCATGATGGCCTTTTTGGTCTAGTGGTAAAGATATTTGTTTTCTCGATGTTGAGATATAATACATATTAAAGGCTATCGTCTTTTACCTTCTTCAATAAACACTTTAAGTCTTCTTTACTTCTTATAAGGTTGTGTAAATCTGCAAAACACAAGTTGTTGATGAATCTTCTGCCACTCCTGATGCCACATTCTGCTTCATTTAGTCCAGCTTCTCCAGTTATTTGCTGGACATACAGGATGCTGCAGAGTCAGGGGGAAAGCTAGATTAGGCTGCTTGGCCCTGCCACTGAGACCTCAGGGAAGGAGCTGACCACAAATCTCATCTGTCCTTTGGAAGGATGGAATCTGTTACTACCTAGATGATGTGCCAGGGAATCAGAACTTTGGAACATAAAAATCCCGCAAATTGGGGGCGTTCTGTCACGACTTGCCAGCAGAGAGCGCTGTTGCATAGTATTTGGTGCTTGCAAGCAACGGAGACATTTTAGCTGTTAAACCTGGAGTTTGGGGAAGCATTTTTCTTGACACTAAGTTGGCAGAGAGCCCAACACAGTATATAATTAGCAAATGACAGGGATGGCTGACCTGGGAGGCTTACAGAGGAGATGGAAATATCAAATAAATTTCTGAGAGACTTGATGGGAACCCACTTGATTTACTTGAGAGCTAACAGCATAAAATGACTGGATTTGTTGTTAGTGTTAGGTACCCTTGAGTTGAGGAGGACTCATAGAAGCTATCTGGAGTGTCAGAATCCTTGAAAATTGGCTTTTCTAGCCATTGTGTTAGCCCCCTTTAGGAGCATGATTTCCAGCTACCTGAACTGTGGACTTGCAAATCAGCTACGGCTGTGGGACAATATAAGGGATCACTTTCCACACTGTGAGAAATGGCAAATACAGTGGTGGAACGATTGTGAAAAGACTGTAGCACTGCTGTGAAGAGACTGTGGTACTGTTATGAAGAGACTGTGGCAAAGAATAACCAGAAGAACCCTGGAGATAAAAGCCACAGTTAAAGGTTTTGCATGCTGGGTGACTGAAGGAAAATCTGACTTATAACTGCTCTGAGATAAAGTTTGCTGGATTAAACCAGAGGCTTCTTGCATTTGTGCTCTTGAAATGAACCTGATTTAAACTAATTAAGTAATCCTTCCTTGTTGATCTGGCTGGAGAATGCTGGACTAAACCTGACTTGCATCGTTAGATATTCTTTTCCTCCCCCACTCTCCAACCTACTTTCCTAATAAATTCTATGACTGTAAGGTCTATGAGTCTTGCAATGAACATTGAATGTAATGACCAATGATTGGTAAAAAATAGAGCAGGTGGGGTGGCATGTCTTACTATGTAGCTATTTGTATGGTGCTATGAACATTATTGATGAGGACAATTCCCTTTATGAAGTAGGTTGGAGTCAGACTCGGCCACCTCCACGTTGCGTCTTCTCCTTTCACACTATCCTGTCCCATCATCACCCATCATCACGATCTCTGTCATGCTCAAGTCCACTGTTGCAGACACTGTCAACACAGCTTGTTAATTATCTTCTCTGGTGCTGACTCTCTATTTTTATCAGTATGAAGATTTTTTCCAAGAACTGGCCTCTCCAGATAGTATTCCCAAAGCATGTGAACCAAAGTTGAAAGTATGAACTAGAGAGAACCCCAATAATAAGAGATTAATGCTTCTGATATCTTTATCTGCCCTCACTCACCATGGCCAGGCACTCTACCTACACCTTCTTGTTTCATTCTGCAGACAATTCTCCATTTTACAGAGGAGAAAAATGAGACTTAGAGAAGATAAGCCACAGAGCTTAACTGTGCAAATAACTGTTTGACTCTTGAACCAAGAGACTTAGCCAAGACTTTTTACCCAAGATGCTACAACATAGCCAAGACTCAGAAAGTGTAAGTGACTTCCCCAAAGGTCTTATCTCCCACACCCTCAGTATACTCCCCTCTGATTCTATCCTCTCTGCCTCAATTTATCCTCTGTCAGCGAGATAACATTAGCATTTGCTTACTGCATTCTTGAAGAGCTGTAGTGGCATAATGGTTAAGTGCTTGTCTGCTAACCAAAAGATCAGTGGTTGAGATCTGCTCCTTTAAAGATCTTTGTTGTTATTGTGTACCATCGAGTCAGGACCAACTCTTAGCTGACCCTCCAGTGGATTTTGAGAGGCAATAAATAGAACAAGGGGAGATTGTCTACCTTTCAGTCATGGAATAGCTGGTGGACCCAAACTATACCTTGTTGGTACATGTTGGCAGCATGATTCCTTATCACTAAGAAATCCCACAAGGCAGTATGTTCACAGGGTGTCACTATGGCTTGGATTAAACTTGACAACATCTATCAACAAACTCTGCCTTCATGTTAGGGCGCCTGGAGTAGGTGACTCAGTAATCAAGGGGAGACTATCATCTTTCCTAGCGTGCCCTGGGGTGCCCCGTGTCCTTTCTCCCCTATCAGGATCCTGTGGGCTCAGACCAGCTCTGTGGACATCTGCGTATGCCCACAGGGAATGGCTGGTTTTCCTTGACCTTTTCATCTCAGCTGATGAAGTCAAGTGGTTTGTTTGATTCTGAGGATAAATGGAGACTCAATAGGTCAGGGGACTAGAAAACCTGGATCCGGGGGTAGGGTTGGGAGTGTATGTGAAACTGAAGAGAAGCGAATAGGGGAGCAGAAAGAGCCATGAGCAAAAAGTGACTTCTGGGAACATGTACTGTGAACTATGTAAGCATTTTTGGATGCAGGGAAGTTTCTGATGCAGATAGTGTGAGAGAAGTTAGTGTTGAATAGTCACTCCATCCTTCACCAGCAGTAAGGAGATCTCTTGTGTCCAGCCTTCATCTGCTGCAGAGCTGAGGACAGGCTGGTGAGCCTGGGCTGTCTGTCATGGCGTGGAGTAAGAATGTGGAGCTGGGCGTCAGACCTGGGGTGCCAGACAAGAAGATAAGGGTTTGTCAAATATGTGCTTCATCACTGCCCCTGACCAGCTGCTTCAGAGAACCTGGGGCAGGGCAGGGGCTTAAAGAGAAGCATAGAGGCAGTGAGGAAAGGTGAGCAGAGGGAGGTCCTGGTGGGCAGCCTCTGGTCTTTTTCTCGCTGTGTAAACACACGGAGGAGGGGACCATGGGAATCTGGAAACACTCAGACTTAGTGGGGAATCCTGCCTACATTGTTTGCCAGCTGTATGAGTTTGTGCAAGTTGCTTAACTTTTCTGAGTCCATTTTTTTGAGAATTATTATTAAGAGAAATGAGATTTGTAAGGTGGCTTTTCCACATTAAATGTTCAATAAATGAAAGCTGTATTGTTCTAAAACAACAAAGTAGTGTACCAGCTCCAGCCTTTGTAATAATAACACAGTTTATTTACAAGCCCAGTCTCTGGTCTTTTGAATCCCTCTGTTGCACTAGTGGGGAGGCCTGCTTTCCCTTGCACCAGGCTACAGAGGACTGACTGGTCAGCAGGTCTCAGTGCTGGACCTGAGCAGTCCCTTTGTGGAACCACGTACCGGGGCTGCTGTTAGCTACTTCACATCGGGAGGATTTTCCAGCTAGGAAAACAGGGAAGAAGCAGCCTGGGTTAGAATGGTGAGGGCAAGGGTAGGGGGTAGAAGCGGTAGAGCATCCCTCTGTTCCTCCAGGAGAAAGTGCAGAGTAGGCAGTAGAAGTGGAGGCCTCTGTGGGGAGGAGAGAGACTGCCAGGCGAGGAGGTACAGTGGCTCCCACTCTGGCATCAGGACCCTGAGGCAAGGGAGAACCAAGGTGCTTGTACTCTGGTTCCAGACCAGCTCAATTCTCAGAGGCAGACCATGGGAGCTGTGGGACCCTCACTCTTCAATTGGACCTTCACTCCTCAGCCATCAGTATATTCGGGAAAAGGAAACACACGGTAGGCCTAGTGGCGGCTTGGCAGCCAGTGCCCCACTCTTCCTGGCTGTGTGTAGACTTACTGAGGAGGGTGTGGTGGGAAGGATCTCTTTCCAGCATGGCTGTACCAGGTGATGGCTGCTCCCCTGTGGGTTCCAGGCCCTAGATGGAGAGGAAGGTGGCCCAGGGCTGGTGTGCAGCCTCTCCTCAGGGGTTCTGTAATAAGGCACGAAACCTGAGGCACCAAAGGCCCTGCCCATGAAGGTGGCCTCACTGAAGAGAGGAGCATCCAGGAGGCAGCTGTCATGGGAGCGCCCCTTGGAGAACAGCAGGCCGCTGGGGCAGCAGGTCCAAGAAAGTTCATGGGAGGACGGGCCAGTGAGGGGTGGGCCTGCTGAGGTCTCCTGTTTAGAGAGAGACAAGATGGTCAGCCAGGTGCAAGCCATGCCTCCCCAGACACAGTCCAGATACCCAGGACAGGCTTGTGCCTGCATCACCACACTGGGGTAAGAAAAAAACAGGACCTCGGCTTGTTTTATCAGGGCAATGTTCAGACAGCAACACACTCAGCTAGAGGTGTGTGTCAGGAACGGGGACCCAGGTATCTCAATTTCTCCAGCATCCATACAATAACAGGAGATGGTGACTAGCTGTGTGGAGCTAGTGGTGGCTTTTAATAATGTTACAGAGAACAGGCTTTGGTGTTCAATCCAAAGTTTTCAATTTGCTAACTACATGTCCACAGCTAACTCACTGCATTTCTCGGAATCTTTTTCCTCACCTGTAAAATGTGAACATGTGCCACCTACTTCATAGAATTACTAGCATTAGGATTAAATGAGGTGGTGTCTGCAGTATTTCTCTGTAAATCATAAGGACAGATGTGAGCCCCTTGCATTTTTAAGAATGATTGAAGGCTCTCTGGTGGGACAGTTTGCAGGGAGTTTCGTTGCTTACCCAAAAGCTGTGCCTCTCTGGTGGTTTGAATCTACCAGTGGTTCTGAGGGAGTAAGACAGACAATTTCCTCCCATGTCACTTATATAAGCCTTGAAAATCCAATAAAGGTCAGCTGGGAGTTGGTTCTGATTTGGTGGCAGGGAAGAACCCTTTATTATAATAATTGGCTTACGGACAGTGGAGATTGTAAGGATAGTCCAGGAATAGGCCCTGTTTTGATCAATTGTGCATAGATAAGGTTGCTATGAGTCAAAACTGACTCAATAGCACCCTCACAACAATAATAAGTACTTTGTTGTTGTTGTTGCTGCTGTGTGTCATCAAGTCAGGACTGACCCATCACAGACCCTCCAGTGGGTTTTCAGAGGTGGTAATTTGCATAGGAGGAGATTGTACATCTTTACCCCATGGAGCAGCTGCTGAATTCCAACTACATACCTTTGACTCTTCAGTCCTTTTGTGTGTGTGCGTGCAATTCTCACTAAAGCCCTAAGAATTGCTACTATATTCTCTCTATAAGAAAACTGAGGTTCTGGGTGAACACATGTCTCAGATCATCTACTAGGAAGTGGCCAAGTGGTCAAGCTGAGACTGAGACCAGGCAGCTCAGCTCCATCCTGGGCTCTCATACTCTGACACACTGCCCCGAGGGCTCCAGCAGACCTCAGGGACTGGCTAGCGGCTTATCAGGGTCTGGGGTCCTTGGACAAAGTCTAAGGGGTGCTGGGAGGATACTGGTGCTGCTGTCCCCCCCCTCATGGGCTCTCCACAACTCACAGAGCATTGATGACTAGCTGGTGTCCTGCAGAAGCAGCCTGTTTGTGTATCTTGAGAGTCCTCATGACGCATGGCAGGAAGGGTCGGATTGGGGAAGATCTCCTCCTTGGAGCGGTAGAAAGGGAAGAACCCATGTATGACTGCTGGGGGTTCTGGAAAGCGTGTGTCTCTGATATCCTGGTCTCCTTGTTCCCTGCAAGTTTGAGACTGGAGGGCCCACTCCTCCTCAGTAAGCAGTGGTCCATTGGTACGAAAGAAAGGCAGGTACTCCAAGGACACTGGGGCCCCGTAGGAGAGGCTGTGAGCTTTGAGGGCCTCCTTTGAAGCAGCGGCTTGTTGTGGCTGGGAAGTGGAATCTGGGATTTCCTCCTGAAGTCTCTGAGAAGATGAAGCTCTGGCCTCAAACCTGAAGCCCTCTCCAGATGTCTGGGGAGAGAAGAGAGTTCCAGATCTCAATTTGTCTCACCAGCTTCTAAAAATCCCTTCTTCCCCAATCCTTGCCTACCCTGGAGGCCAGAGGGGGCTTTCCAAAATCAAGACCTCCTCTGCTAAAACCCAGTAATGAATCTCTACTGTTCTTGCTAGCCAAGAGCCTCAAGGGTCTGGCCCTGCCAACATCTGCCACCTCACCTTGCATCTCTCTTGTTTGTTCCCTCTGCTCCAGACTCTAGGGTCTTCATGCTTTTCTGGTCCTGCCTCAGAGCCTTTATCTCATCCTTGCCTTGACTCTCAGCACAGAAGAGTGTTCCTTCCCAACTCCCACTCTCACCACCACCATCCAGCTGACCCAATTGGGCTCACTCCTTTACTGAAATGTTCCTGTTGGTCTGCTGTCTGTCTGTA
>NW_006399814.1:9896362-9925837 GCF_000299155.1 Elephantulus edwardii
ACACACACACACACACACACACACACACACACATATGTATATGTGTGTGTGTGTATATAGATAGATAGATAGATAGATAGATAGATAGATAGATAGATAGATAGATAGTGATTTTTCTTTAACAAAACAACAACTACTGTAATCTGCTCTTAGCCCATTTTGTATTCTCTTCCTGCCTAGGCCAGACGTCCAGATCTTCTCTTCTCCTCACGTGTCAAACATCATAATACAGCCATGACTTTGCACATAATAATGCTCTTGTCTATCTCTTTTGTCCTAGTTCATTAACTTCTGCGGCTCTTGGCTCAACGTCACTTCCCCAACATTTTTGGTTATTCGTTATTTCTACACTGTGATACTTTTCATTTCCAAAGTCCTCTCCTCTGCTATGAAAACTTCTCTGCATGACTACTTGTTTAATTAGTCTCTCATTCCACTAGATGAAATGCTACCAAAGCAAGACCTATGTGTCTAGTCCATGCCATGTTGTTGCTGGGTGCCATCAAGTCAAGTACAACTCATTACAACCCCACCAACAACGTATATCACGCCTCTCCTATCCTGTGCCATCGCCATCATCAGGGACACACTTGAGTGTATTGCTTTTGTCACTATGTCAATCTATGCCTTGTTTGTTAGGTGTCATCCAGTCAATTATGACTCCTAGTGACCCTATGAAGAACAGATATGAACCCTGTCCTATCCTGTGCCATTCTCACAATCTCTGATACACTCAAGCCTATTACTGTAGTTACTGCGTCAGTCTACCTGATTGAGGGTCTTCCTTTCCTTCACCATCCCTCCACCTTTCCAAGCATGATGTCCCTCTCCAAGGAATAGCCTCTCCTAATGACATAACTAAAGTAAGTGAGATTAAACATTATAATCTTTCTGGCTGCACCTTCTCCAAGATATGTTTGGTTTTTTTGGCAGTTCATGGGATAATCGGCACTCTTTTCCAACATCACAATTCGAAGGCATCACTACTTCTTCTATTCCTAGTCCTTGCTCAGCTCTTAGATTCATAGCAAGTGATTGAAAAGACCATGGTCTGAGTCAGGTGAACCTTAGTCTTCAAACTGACATAATTCTTCCATGATGTCTTCCATGAAGAATTCCCCCATGATTTTCCCCTGATGAATCATGGAAGAATTCTGTGGAATTCCTGAGTTTCTGCTATTAGGGACTAAAACACTGTTGTTCATTGCTGCAAAGCTGTTCCCCACTCACGGTGACCCCATGCACACACAGCAAAACCAAGTGCTGTTTGGAAGGGAGCTCTTCTCGTGATTGTCGTAGAGAACTGTGATCCAGAGGGGTTTTATTGTCTGCTTGTTAGAAATACACTGCCAGACCTTTTCCTCATCTGTCTGAAAGCTCTACTGACTGACAGACAGTGGCTATGCTTATTACATACTTGCTAAGAATTGAACCTGAGGCTTCTGCATGGAAAATGACAGTTCTCCCACTGTCCCTTAGACCTGTATATTGTAGATACACATAGTGGAAGAAATAAAAGTATGGAAGGGAGAGAAAACAAGAGAAAGAAACTATTAAATTGGGCTTGATCAGGAACTAAGTCCTTGCCAGATTGGCTATTAAGAAAAGAAAGAAACCAAATTGGGAGCAGAGGGGTGATGACCAAGGAATAACTTTCTTTTCTGGAAAATGTAGAGGCCAAAAGTATCTAGTGTTTAAAAGCCAGCAGATTTCTCACCTGTAGCCGTTGGCTGTCAAGTGCAGACGCAGAGCCATGAGCCCAAGTTGGGGCTATGAACCTGGAGTCAGCCTTGTTACACTTGTAGATCTTAGCTTCCCTGATCCCCAGTAAAGCTGCTAGATCATGAGTGCCATGCCATCCACTCCTCTTTACGTGCTCTTCTTTCATTGTCTCCCCATTTGTTTGTGGTCTGGGCTTGCCCCTAAGACTCCACATACAGCCTGATCACCATAATCTCTCCTGAGTCATAATCCTCTTGGGAAATGTCTGCAGTCCACAGAGCGCTTGCTCCTGGGGTACCAGACACTTTCTTCTCTGAGTCCGAAGTGTCCTTCTTACAGTCACCAGAGCCAAGTCCATGCCCAGCCCTTTGCCGTGTGCCTGCCACTCCTCAGACGTCTGGAGGGCACTCGGTAGTCCTCTCTTATGTAGCTTTTGGGAAGACCTGCAAGACAGAACTTCCTTTCTAACTCTTCTGTGCTGAGGAGGAAGTAAAGAAGATCCTTGCAGTGCCAACCAAAACCATGTCTGTGCATCTCAAAGCCTGTGTCCTTTCCTATTTATTTTATGTGAGTGGTTTAGGCAGGAAAAGGAGCAGCTTTTAAGGAGAGACCCAGTCTTATGAACATGTTCACATGGTGAGTTTGCCCTTACCCTAGGTCTTACCCTTTCAGCCATCCAGAAATGGCTGACCCAAAGCAGATGCTCCTTGTGATACGTCAGTGACTCTCCCACACCTCAGGATTTCTCTCTTTCCTTCTGGGCTCTGGTTCTCTTTCACCACCACGTCCTGGGTTGAAGGAAGCCGATTGCTCTTCCATCAGCTCCCCAGCAAAATGGCGGCATGTGAACAGTGACTCTGTTTTTCAGCTAACACCACCTTTGATAAGCCCCTTGGAGTCTGCAGTAGCTCTGAGTCGTGACAAGATTAAACCTAATCTTCAAATGTAGGCTGAAAGGACAAAGCTTCCCTAAGCAGGTCTCTTTCTTTTTGCCTCCTCTGTACCCTGGTAAATCCCCCTCTACTTGTTGGGAATGGATTCCATCATGAAGTCATAAGGCCTGGTGCCAGCAAGAAAGCCAGACAGCTCTGTTACCATGGAGATCTCTGCCCAAGCACTCAACACCTGGGATCATCACCTGCCTCTTAATTCAGCTTAATCCAGACGTCCCCACAAGATATGTGGGGAAACAAGAGGATGCCAATATCATTTGAAATCAGATCAGCTTTCCGGGATTGCAGGTCAGTGAGCTCCCCTAGGACATCTGCCCTGAGACTCTGAGTGTGACCCTGTGATTCCCTGAACTTCTAGTGAAGGTAAAGAGGGGCCCTAAGATCTGTTACGACAAATCTGAGAAGCTGGAGTGAGTTTTCCAATGTCTGGATTGGATAGACTTATCCTGAGCTGAGTGACTAAGCCTCAGTCCCCTCAGGGCTACAGCCTGGAAACAGATCTCCACTTTGCCCCACCAATTCAGCAGCTTCTTCTCTGTGTTTCTCCACCATTCGTGGATAGGAAGCTGGGGCAAGGGACACCGTCTTCAAGGGACAGATTGTGCCAAATTCCTGATCTTCCTAAGAGCCACTAAACTCAGCTCTTGCTTAGTTCACGGTCTGAAGAAAAGGAATCATCACTTATTAGCACCCTGTTAGTTCCCATTACTGATTTGTCAATTTCCATGAGGAATTTTACATGATTCTCACTAGAGACTAAAAAGGTAGGGAATGTACCACTGTTGTGCTGTTTTATAGTCTGGAGAACTGAGCTTCAGAGCTGGGCTAGGAAGGTGAACCAGTCTGGATGAGAGGGCTTCAAAATTGGTCTCGAGCCTTTCAGCCAGGACAGGAGAACACTAGGCCATCAAGGGCATCAAGGCCTGGGCATTCCATGACCTCAGGCTTCCCCATGGCAGCAGTTCTCTGGGCCCAGGCAGGATGCTGGACTCTGTTACAGAACCTGGAGCCCATCTGTGGCCAAATCGTCCAAGTTTACTCTTCTTTTTTACATACACAGTTTGGGTCACCAGAGCTCCCTCTGTGGAATCGGTGTGGTGTTTGTTTTTTTGTTTTGTTTTTGTTTTAAATGGCTATAGATAATAGATAAAGCTTTAATCTTATATTTTGAATAAGTGGTCCATGGTTTAAATATCATCTATGAATGCTTTTAAAGCTACTTACAGCTTTATTCATCCTCCAACCTGATTTAAAATATCAAAATAACCGTGTTCTAAATTCTTAACCTTCTCAAACTCAAGGCAGTTTTTAAAATGTATATGCTGTTTGGTATGTTTCCTTGACTCTTTTGGTAACAATACCGTTTTAATCTCTTTAGTTTTAGGAATGATTTAAATAAATTAATGATATATAGTCATCATTTTAAAAACCATATCTTCTGAGGTATAACTTACATATAAGAAATGTTTGGTGGTGTAGTGAGTTACATGCTGCAATGCTAACTTAAAGGGTGACAGTGTGAATCCACAGTTTCCTCCTTAAAAATCCCTAGCCTCAGAAATCTGATGGAGGACCACCATGACTAGAGAGTGGTGAGTTTATCTGAGGAATTTACATATATGATGAAGTGTGTTTGGCCAAGGTATATACTTTGGTTGTTGTTGTGTAATGTCAACTTGTAACTGCCCCATAGGTGACCTTCCAGTGGGTTTTCAAAGGCAGTCAATCGCACAGGGGGAGAATATCCATCTTTCTCCTGCAGAGCAGCTGGTGGATTTGAACCACATGTCTTTGGGATTGCAGTGTAGTTTCTTAACACTAGGCCACCAGAGCTCCCTATATACTTATATTAGACCCAAATCAATATAAAGCTACTCTTTGGAGGCAAGGATTCTGAAGCTCTACCTGAAATAATTCATGCATGTTGCAAAGTCCTTAGAGAGGGACATCATGCTTGGGAAGGTGGAGGGATAGCATAAGAGAGGAAGTTCCTTGATGAGATATATTGACTCGGTTTCTAGGGTAATGGGGGTAGGTGTGTCAGAGACAATAAAGTTGGCTCTGAATAGAACGGGGTTCAGAGCTGTTGTACATAGGCTTGCTATGAGTCACAAGTGACTCTATGGCACATAACAACAACCCCTTTTGAGGCAAACCCTTTTCCCTCACCACTGCTCTACAACTCTAAGCAACCACTGATTTTGTTTCAATACTAAATATTCATTTAGCTTGTTCTAGGATTTCATATAAGTGGAATTATGCAATATGATCTCTTTTGTATGTATTTGGTTTTATCTAACACAATGCTTTGAAGATTTAACCACATTGAGGTGTATTACTGATGAGTACTACGCCATTGTATGAATATAACTCAATTTATTTATATATTCACCTGTTTATAGGCATTTAAGTTGTTATGAATTAAATTGCTTTGTGTATTTATATTAAAAAATTGTATGGATATACTAGTCATTGCTCTTGAATAAATATTTAAGATTTTGTACCTTGATCATTTGTTGTTGTTAGGTGCCTTTGAGTCAAGTGTAACTTACCATGAACAGCAAATCTGAACCTTGTCCTGTCCTGTGCCATCTTTATCTCTGACACATGTGTTGATCATAAGTATATGAGGAACTTCCAAACTTTTTCCTAAGTTGTACCATTTTTACAACCATTTTTAAAGTTATAATTGCTCCATTGAGAAGAATGTGCTCGTGCAGAACCTATACTTGAACCAGGAGTCTGTTGTGTGAACAGAGCAGAAGAGCACTGCATGGTTTGGAATTGGGGAGAGAGTGTGCCAGAACTGTAATCTCTCTCCATACCCAGTCAATCTGTATACTGAGTAAAGATGCATCTGAAAGCTGGACAATGAATAAGGATAAAAGAAAAATAATTGATGCCTTTGAGCTGTGGTGCTGGAGAAGAACACGGGACATCTCATGAATGGTTAAGAGAACAAAGAGAAATGTCTTGGAGAGGGTGCAGCCGGATTGCTCTTTGAAGGCAAGAATGATAGGTTTCACCTCACATACTTAGGACACATTGCTAGGAGGTGCTATTCTTTGGAGAAGGATATGATGCTGGGAAGGGTGGAGGGTCGGCAAAGAAGAGGAATACACTCACCCAGGTGGATTGACACAGTTACTGCTGCAATCGGCTCTTGTGTGTCAGGAAGTGTGAGAATGGTGCAGGATAGAACAGGGTTCAGATCTTTTGTTCACAGGGTCGCTATGAGTTGCGCTTGAACAACAATTGCTCCATGTTCTTGCCATCACCTTTTAATTTTATTCATTCTAGGTGTGTGGATAGGAGTCTTGTCTTGGCTGTGTGATGGTTAAGCATTCAACTGTTATTCCAAAGTTTGGTTGTTTCAATTCATCCAGTGACTTTGGGAGTGGAGAATACCTAGTAATCTGCTTCCATAAAGATTTCCATTTCAACCTTGGAAACCCTTGGGGCTGTTTTACTCGGTCAATATAGGGTTACTATGTACTATAATTTTCAATATGGATTACATCTTACAATCAAGAAAACAAAAATTCTCACCACTGGACTAATAAATAACATCATCATAAGTGGAGAAAAGATTGAAGTTGTCAATGATTTCATCTCACTTGGATTCATGATCAACATCCACTGTTAAGAGAAGCCAAGAAATCAAAAGATGTGTTACACTGGGGAAATCTGTCAAGGACCTCTCAAAGTACCAAAGAACAATGTCAGTTTAAAGACTAGGGCACACCTGATCCAAGACATGATTTTTAGTTGCTTCCTATGCATTTGAGAGTTGAACAATGAAGAAAGAAGACCAAAGGAAAATCAATGCCTTTGAATTGTGGTATTGGAGAAGAGAGCTGAATATCCCATGGACTGGCAAAAGAAGTTGTCAAAAGAGGCTGTTGTGCCATGGAACACTGCATCGTTTAAAACAGAGAAGGAAGTGCATCAGGGTTGTATTCTCTATATATCTTTTCATTCTGTATGCTGAGCATATTATCCGAGAATTGGCTCTATGAGGAGAAGTGTGGCATCAGGATTGGAGGGAGACTCATCAATAACCTGTCTTATGCAATGACACAACCTTGCTTGCTCAAAGTGAGGAAGACTTGAAGAACTTATTGCAGATGATCAAGGAATGCAGCCTTTGGTATAGATTTCATCTCAATGTGAAGGGAAAAAAGATTCTTACCACTGAACCAATAGGCAGCATCATGCTGGATGGAGAACAGACTGAAACTATCAACAGCTTCATTTTGCCTGGATCTGTGATTAACAGCCTTGGTACCAGTAGTCAGAAAATAAGGAGATCATGGCAATGGGAAAATCTTCAGTTAGGGACCTCTCCAAATTATTAAATAGTAACGATGTCAGTTTGAGGACTAAGGTATGTCTGATTCAGGCCATAGTCTTTCTGATCACTTGCTTTGCATATGAGAGCTGGACAATGAATAAGGATGACAGAAGAATTAACTCCTTTGAGCTGTGGTGTTGGAGAAGAGCACTGAACATTCTATGGAAGAAACTGATATGTCTTGGAGAAGAAGCAGCCAGAATGCTTTTTGGAGGCAAGAATGATGAGGCTTTGCCTCACATACTTTGGGCATGTTGCTAGAAGGGGCTATTTCTTGGAGAGGCACATGATGCTGGGAAGGTGGAGGGTTGGAGAAGGAGAGGAAGACCCTTATTCAGGTGGATTGACAAGGTGACTGTCACAATGGGCTCTTGCATGTCAGGAAGTGTGAGGGTTTCACAGGGTAGAACAGGGTTCAGATCTTTTGTTCATAGTGTGACTCGATGGCACCTAACAACAAACAACAAGTCAAAAGAAGAAATCATTTTGTTGGAAGAAGCTCCTTCAAGGCAAAGACGGTGAAGTTTCATCTCACCGGGGCCAGTCCTTTGGGGAAAAACATGCTGGAGAAAGTGGAACATCAAAGAAAGATTCTCAATAAGATGGAGGAAACAATGACTGTAACAATGAGCTCTAGCTTGTTAGAGATCATGAGATGATACAGGAAAAGGCTAAGTTCTGATCCATTGTTCACAGGGTCTCTACGCGTCAACTCAACAGCACCTAACAAGAACATGTGCTGGAATTGATTTGCTAGCAAAACTCAACCACGGTGAATATGATTTTTTTTCTTTTACTGATGATAAATGATGGGAAGAAGCTTTTGTATATAATAATGTTGGTTGACTGCTGAAGACTTTTATTTTCTTGATATTGAGATGTAACCCACAAGAAGACTTCATCACTTTCTGCAAGCAAGGTTGTGTTATCAACATAAGATAGGTTGCTGATGAGTCTTCTACAAATAGAGGGGCAGAAAACAGAGTCATCTGTGTTCTTTGTAAGAGTCGAATTTGTGTATCTCTTCTCAACTTCACATTTAATGATGCTTTGTAGCTTAAACATGGCCGGGGGTGGGGGCTGCGGGGGGAAACCCACATAAAACAACCAAAAAACCCCCAATAACTTGGCCAGGGTTGGGAATATTTTACCAGAGAAATTAGGAAACACTTTTCTTAGTTCTCTTTTGTTTCTTGGGTTAATTTGTGTCTGTTTTGTTGTTGTTTTTTCTTGTTTTATTTTGACAGCTGACTAAACAACATACCACTAAATAGAAGGGATGGTAGGATAATTAACTGTAGTTGATTGCGGTAGTAGTCACTTGAGGGGATAGAGTTGTCACACTTACTAAAAAAGTTAAATGTTTTTGTAGCGTTATACCACAATTATATCTAAAAAAGAGAGAATAGGAAGTGCTTGAAGTATTATAAAGAGCCAATGGTGATGAAGGTAGAAGTGATATCCTAAGAATCAATGGGATACCAATTGACACTAATGGATGCACTCCTAGACAGACTCACCAATCTGAGCCAGGAAATTTGTAAGATACCTACCTGGACAATTTATTGAAATGAATTCAAATTTATTCCCATTCCCAAAAAAGTCCAGGATCCAACAGAGTGTAGACCCTTTTTATCCTTTGTTGACCCTCCATCTTTCCAACCATGATGTTTCTTTCCAAGGAATAGCCTCACCCAGCTACACGTCCAAAGGATGAAAGACAGAGATTTGCAATCTTTGTTTCCAAGGAGCACTTTGGCTACTCCCTTTCCAGACATATCTTTCTGGGTTTTATTGGCAGTCTATGATATATTTAGTATTCTTCAACACCACAACTCAAAGGCATCAATTCTTTGTCATGTTTATTCATTGTTTAAGCAGGTGATTGCTTAACCATTATGTCACACCAAGGAGGAAGGGGACCCTGATTGGCTCCACATTCCCAGAGATGTAGTTGAAGGACAAATGCCCAAGCAAAGGAAGGGAAAAAAGACCACAAGAGAGACTAGGACACGAAACCTGATGCAGGCAGGCCAGGTGCATGGCTGTGGACTTCACATGTTGTAGGAGCAGATGGATGAGACATCAGACTCACAATTTGTGAGTCAGTTGTACTGTGGATCCATCTACTGCCAATCTCGTTATGTTTGTTGAGGACTAGGGAGAAGAAAGAACATTACAGCATGTCTTTGTTGTTTCTTTTCTGCCTGTTCATTACCCAAAACTACTAGACAGTTTTCTGTAGTTGTTTTGTCAGAGAAGAAATGGATGTCTTTGGTCACTGGTATCCATCAGACCCTTCCTTTCATGGTTTAGAGAAATATCCCTCCCCAAGTCCTCTGTACTTCACTCCCAGGATTATCTCCTTTTTATTGTTTTCTAGGAAAAAGCTCACATAAACGTGTATGCTCAGTCATTCCAGACAAAGTTCTGGTGGCTTAGTGGTAAGGAGTTATGCTGCTATCCCATGGCATGCAGTTCGAATCTACCAGGTGTTCCTTATCAGAAAGTTGGACATCTCCTCCATGTGATTAACAGACTCAGCAAACTCACTGAGGATCAGCTATGAATTAATTCTGACTTGATGATGGTTGTTATATGCAGTCGAGTTGCTTGTGACTCATAGCGATCCTGTGTACAACAGCCCTGAAACCTGCTCTATCCTGTGCCAACTTTACCGTCTCTGACACATCTACCCTTATTAACCCAGTCACTGTATCAATCCGTCTCATCGATGGTCTCCCTCTCTTTTCTCCACCCCTCTGCCCTTCTAAACATGATGTCCCTCTCCAAGGACTAGTCCCTCCTTGCAACATGCCCAAAGTATGTCAGATGAAGCCTTAGAATCCTCTCCTCCAAGGAGTAGGCTGGTTTCACCCTCTTTAAGAAAAACATGTTTGTTCTCCTGGAAGCTCATATTATATTAAAAATTCTTCTCCTGCACCACTGCTCAAAGGCATCAATTATCTATTGTCCCTAGTCATTGTCCAGCTTCCAAAATGGCTTGCCTCTGGAAACTTTATGTACAAACAGTGCTCAGGCTGTTCGTTCATAGGTTCGCTATGAGTCGTCTACGACTCAAAGGCATTAAACAACAACAACAACAACAACAACAACATGGCCTGGATCAGGCACACTTTACTCTCCAGACTGACATCATTGATCTTCAGTACTCTGGAGAGGTTCCTGACAGCTGGCTTTCCCAATGCAATTAGTCTTTTAATTTCCTGGATGCTGGTATCAAGATTGTGAAGCCAAACAACTAAAGCTGTTAACAATCGCAATCTCTTCAGCATCTATCATGATACTTCCAGTTGGCCCAGTGGTGAGAATCTTTGTTTTCTTGTTGCTGAGCTTCAATCCATATTGAAAACTGCAGTCTTGATCTTCTGGTAGACTACAATAATAAAAACAAATCATTCCAGAGTCATTCCATGCCAGAATTTCTGTGGCTTTTAAGGGTATAAAAATCACCAAGTACCTTGTCTGTTCATCACTTGTCTGTCAGCTTGTCACATTGGGGTGGATTATGTATTGCTGTGACACTGGAAGAGGTTGCCATGAAAGAAATATCTAAAGATCTGCCTGCAAAAATTAGCCAATGAGAACCTTACAGACCACGATCCTAGTCTAGCACAAATGGAGTCACCATGAATCAGAATCAATTAGAAGGCAACTCTTTTGTTTGTTTCTCTGATTTGTTTCTCTCTAACCTTTCTGTTTAAAAATTCCTTGTCCATGACCTCCTTATATAAATAGACTTTTCAGATAAAAACATCTAGACAGGGGCATTGAGATTTACTTACCTGGTAAGATCACTTATTGCTCAGAACACATGAGCAAGACATTAAAAGTTATATATTTGGTACAATTACATAATATTAAAAGATTTTCATAACTTAAAGATGATCCAAAAGGATGTGGAAATTATTGAGCAATATAATTAAAATCACATTCAAGTTAAATCTTGCTGAAAATTATCCAAAAGTGATGGAAACAGCACATTGACAGAGAAATGCCAGAAAAACAAGCTGGGTTTAGAAGAGGCCATGGCACTAGGGATATCATTGCTGATGTCAGATAAATCTTGGCTGAAAGCAAGAGTACTAGAAGATGTCTATTTGTGTATTATAGACTATGCAAAGGCATTTGTGTGGATCACAACAAATTGTGGCTAACATTGAGAAGAATCAGAATCCCAGAAGAACACTTGATTTTGCTCTTGTGAAACTTATACCTAGACCAAGAAGTTGTTGTGTGAACAGAGCAAAGGAACACTGCATGGTTAAAAATCAGAAAAGAAGTGCATCAGAAATATATCATTTCTCCATACCTTTTCGATCTATATGCTAAATAAATCACTTAGGAGACTAGACTAAATGAAGAATGTAGTATCATCATTGGAAGAAGACTCATCTACAACTTGAGTTATGCAGATGACACAACCTTGCTTGTTGAAATTGAGGAGGACTTGAAGCACTTTCTGTAGAAGGTCAAAGACTGCAACCTTCAATATGGATTGCATTTTAATATCAGGAAAACTAAAATCCCCACCACCATGCCAATAGGCAATATCATGATAGATGGAGAAAGATTAAAGTTGTTAACAAGTTTATCTTGCTTGGATCTACAATCAACACCCTTGGTACCACCCTTGGTTCTCAGATTGGGAAAATCTGCTGTCAAGTATCTCCCCAGAATGCTAAAGAGTAAAGGTATAAGTCTGAATGCTAAAATGCACCTGATCCAGGCTATGGTCTTCTCAAATACTTGTTACACATCTGAGAGCTTAACCATGGATAAGGAGGACAGAAGAATTGATGCCTTTGAGTCGTGATGCTGGAAAAAATATTGAACATATCATAGCCTGCCAAGAGAATAAACAGGTACGTCTTGGAGAGGGTAAAGCCAGGCTGCTCCTTGGAGGCAAAGATTTTAAAGCTCCTTCTGACATACTCTGGGCATGTTGCCAGGAGGAGTCAGTCCTTTGAGAAGGATATTATACTTGAAAGGATGTAAGGGAGAAGATGACACTGAATGAGATGGATTGACAAAGTAACTATGGCTATGGGGACAGGTGTGTCAGAGATGGTGAGATTTGTTCAGGACTGGGCAAGGTTAAGAGCTGTTATTCATAGGGGCATTTAGAATAGAGGACTTGACGGCACATACAACAACAATATATAAAATATAATTTCACATAAATATTATTATACATATTTTGGGGATTTCGGTGCTGTTGTCATATATACAAATCACAGCAACATTACACACAGCAGAAAGAAATACCACCTGATCCCAAGTCATCTTCAAAATCTTTGCTGTTTTTGAGCTTACTGATGCAGTTACTAGTTGAACTCATTGCATGGAGTATCTTTCATAGACCCTTTGCTTTTCCAAACATCATGTCTTTCTCTGGGGACTGTATCATTCTGAGAACATGCCCAAAGTGTGTGAGACAAAGTCACACTATCCTTCTCCCAAGATAGATGTCTTTTTTTTTTTTTTTTTTTGGACAATCCATGGTCAAAGTAAAACTCCTCACCAACATAGCAATTCAAAGATGCCAATTCTTCTGTCTTCTTATTCATTGTTCAAACTTCACATGCGTATAAAGTGATGGAAAATATCATGGATTAAGTCGGGGACACCTTTATCTTTGGAGTTACAACCTTTTTAGCTCTTAAATAGTCTCTTGTTTTATTAGATAGAACGTACTAAATATAGAGAATGTTTTACAGACTTTTTGTTATGCATAATATGCCTCATTCTGTCTTCATTGTAAAATATCAGTAACAGCTAATTAGCTTTTTCAAAGATTTTCTAGTTGTTTTAACTGAAATTTTATGCAATGTATATTTTATAATGAAAAACCAAACAAAACATCCATGCTGTAGGGTCCTTTGAGCTCTGGTGGCCCAGTAGCAAGGAATTGTTCTTCCAATTAAAAAGAACACATTTTAAATCTACCAGCTGCTCTGCAGTAGAAAGATAGGCAGCTTCCTACATGTGATTTGCTGCCTCTGAAAAACTGCTAACAGGTCAGCTATGAGTTGGTTACAACTTAACCGCATTTAACAACGACGACAACAACAACAACAACAACAGAATTCCTTAGCATTCTTAATATAAATTTTATTAGGTAAATAAGGTAATTTTCTAGTTATCCACAAGGGGGAAGAGTGATTCCATTTCCTCTGAAAGATACCCATAGGGTCATCACTAATGATCATTTGGAGATATATTTCATGACATTCCTTCAAAGAAATAAAAATTCCCTAAGCAGGAAAAAGGCCCTCTTTTTAAAAATTGACAACTTACAGATAACAGTTGATTTGAAAACTTATTTCAAAATAATTTACACACACATTTGTAGTCAATCACTGAAGATGGTAACAAATGCCACATCCAGAACCTACCAGCACTGTGGTCTCTCCACCAGAAAATCAACTAGACTATTTAAATTCACAGGAAAGAAAGCTCTTTCCCCTTACTCCCACCATCAAACAGAAAACAGTCTCTCTTTGAAAATGTAAATCCCTTAAACATATTCAAGAATTTTAACTAGCATTGCAGAGAACTATCCTATTTCTCTTTGAAGCCCTTAAAGAATTTTCCTAAAATAGTCACAAAGCACTCAGGATGGAGGCGGGGGAGGGGGCTTTAAGTGACAATGGAGGTGGAACCTCTGCAGCAGGGCCTGTGAGTCCCCAAAGACCATCCTCCAGAAGGGAAAAGCAGCCCCCAGAGGAACACATGGCACATGCAGGGGGTGTGGGGAGAGAAATCTTCTATAAAGAAGATTGCTCAGGATCCATTTCCCATCTGTTTTCCATCTGTGTTCGAAATAGGACATAAACCTCTGCTCTATAGGAAAACCTCCAAGATGTTAAGAAGAAAGAATCCTGGAGAAGAGACCTCTCAGCTGTCCTCATTTGTTGTAACTCTTCTCTCCAAGCTTTGCTAGGGGAGGGGGCCATGCCAAGAGGATGAATTGGAGAGGCAAGTAATCCAAAGGCTGAAAGTGGTTTGATGGTCAATGTTCTTTTGAGCTAGTAACCAAAGGTTAACTTCAAGGAACTGGACTCCTGTGGAGGTCATAAAAGCAGATCAAGCAGATACCAGCAGTTCACTGGCAAGAGTTAATCAGGAGAATATCATTGAAGAGATTTTCAGAGATAAGATTTTAAAGAATTTACCGTAGTGTTTTTTATAACAGACAAAAAAATACGTAAAGGAACAGAAAATAATTTTAATAAGGGAAACATCTTAAACAGCCAACAAAGGGCACTGGTTAAGTAAGTGATGTTGTAGCCACACTAGTGAATATTGTGAGACAATTAAAAAATATGGCATAGAACTATTTATTGTCATGGGAAAAATGAACCAGAATATATATGAAAGTGGAAAAGTAGCTCATTATAAAACAATTTGGGAGACTTAGGGATACTATCCGTTCTCTTTTTTGCTAATTTTTGCTTTAAATCTATTAAAACTAACATGCATAACACATACTAGGTATAGAAAACTTACATTTTAAAAAAGACAAGACACTCCATCCCTGTGAAACTCCAGTGATGTTTTTTCCATACATATACAGTTACTGTAAAAATTATATGGAAATGGAAAGGAGCTCAAATAATTTTTTATAAAGAATAAAGTGGGAAGAATAATTTTATCTGATTTCAAGACTTGAATGGTGTATCTCTACAATAATTAAGACTCTAAGATAATGCTATCTATGGTGGACAGTGTTTGGTGGAGCTCCCCAATTAAAACAGGACTGGACAAAAGACATTTCACTGAAGAGGATATATAATACATTACAAGTGAATAAACTATGCTTAACATTATGAGTTATTGCTGCTGTTTGGTTCCCTTGAACCAACTCTGACTCTTAGCAGCTTGGCAAGAGAACTGAACCCTGTCTGCTCCTGCACCATCCTCACAGTCTCTGGTGTGCTTGAGCCCGCACTTGCATCACTGTGTCAATCCAGCTCTCTCAAGGGCTTTCTCTTTTTTACTGACTATGCTTTACTGCAGCCTTCAGTATGGACTGAGGCTCAATGTCAAGAAGACAAAAATTCTCACCACCGGACCAATCGATAGCATCAGGATGGATGGCAAAGAGATTGAGAGTGTTCACAGCTTCAGTTTGCTCGGCTCCACGGTCAACACTCTTGGTACCAGTAGCCAGGAAATAAAAAAATGTATTGCGATGGGAAAGTCTGTGGTTAGGGACCTCTCTAAAGTACTCAGGAACAACAGTGTCTCTCTGGAGACTAAGGTGCGCCTGATACAGGCCATGGTTTTTGCAATCACTTGTTATGCATCAGGGAGTTGGACAATGACTAGGGAGGATAGAAGGAGAATTGACGCCTTTGAGCTGTGGTGCTGGAGAAGAGTATTGAATGTACCATGGACTGCCAAGAAAACAAACAGATTCATCCTAGAGAGGGTTAAACCAGGCTGCCCCTTGGAGGCAAGGATTCTGGGGCTTCGCCTGACATACTTTGGACATTTTGTAAGGAGAGACAGGACCTTGGAGAGGGACATCATGCTTGGGAGGGTGGAGGGACAGCGCAGGAGGGGAAGACCCTCTATGAGATGGATTGATTCAGTGACTGGGGTAATCGGGATGGGTGTATCAGAGGCAATGAGATTAGCACAGGATAGAGCAGGGTTTAGGGCTGTTGTACATAGGGTCGTTATGAGTTGCAAACGACTTGACAGCACATAACAACAACACCAACAACATGCTTTATCCAGCCCATCTTTCTCTGGAGCCATGCTCGAAGGATATGAGACAAAGTCTCTCCATTCTCACTTTTAAGAAGTATGCTATACTTCTTTCAAAACAGATTTGTTTGCTCTTTGGGAAGTTCATAGTGTTCCTAATATTCTTTGCCAACATCACAGTTCAAAAGCATGATTTTTTCTGCGGTCTTCCTTATTCATTGTCCAATTTTCACATGCATATGAGGCAATTGAAAATATCAGTGGTTGGGTTCTGGCACACCTACGAATGAAAACCACGGTGGGCTATTATCATACACCTGGATAGCGAGGTTCATTGTTTTGAATGGCTATCTAATTCAAGCCATGGTTTTTTCAGTTACTTGCTATGCATCTGAAAGTTAGATGATGATTAAGGATGACAGAAGAAAAGTCATTGCCTTTGAGTTGAGGTTTTGGAGAACAGTGCTGAATGTCCTGGCGAATGCCGAAAAACCAGATATGTCTTAGAGAAAGTTCAATCAAGGTGCTCCTTGGAGGTTAGGGTAGCAAGGCTTTGTCTCACATTTTTAAAGCATGTTGTTAGGAAGGGCCAGTCTTTGGGAAAGGACATCTGCTTGGAAATTCTTTGGAAAAGGACATTTGCTTGGAAATGTGAAGAGTCATTGGAGGAGAAGAAGATCCTCAACAAGATGGATTTGACATCGTAATAGTGGGCTCATGCTCATCAGAGATGATGGCGGCACAGGATGAGGCAGGAATCAGATCGTTGTTCACAGGGTTACTATGAGTCATAGCTGATTTGATGGCCCCTAACAACAACAACAACATCCTTTTTCAGAATGGCTAAAATAATAGCCAATGATAATGGTTACCCATGGTGGACAGTGTTTGCTGGAGCTTCCTGATTAAAATGAGCTTGGAAGCAGGAGTGGCATCCACTACCAAAATGTCTTGCCTCCAGAAACTCTATGAACAGTGCTCAGGCCTTCCATTCATAGGGTCACTATGAGTTGTCTACAACTCAATGGCACCTAACAACAACAACAACAACAAAATAATAGCAAACACACCAAATACTAGCAAGGGTGGGAATAAGGTCAATACTTCATCCATTTCTGGTGGAAATGTAAAATATAAAATGGCATGTTGCTGTTTTAGGTGCCATTGAGTACAACTCATAGTGACCCTATGAACGAAAGATCCAAATCCTATTCTGTCCTGCGCCATCCTCAGACTTCCTGAAACCCAAGAGCCCATTGCAGAGGTGACAGTGTCAATCCACCTGGTTGAGGGTCTTCCCTCCTTCCCTAACCCTCCACCCTTCCCAGCATCACATCCCTCTCCAAGGAATAGCACCTCTTAGCAGTATGACCAAAGTATGTGAGTATGTGAGGCAAAACCTCATCCCTCTTTTTAAAAATTTTTTTTATTATACTAGTTTATTTACAAAATTCTAATACACTGTTTTTCAGATCAGATTCTTCCAATTTTCCTCACACCTCTCATCAAATTGTACAACTCCATGATTAGAACCCCCCCACCCCCACCCCCGCTAGCCTCATCAGAGCATTCCAGGCATAGCTCCTTGGAAATATAATTTGGAAATTTTTTTACAAAACCCCCAAACAAATCTAAACGTGTAATTGTCATATGATCCAGGAATAACACAGCTGAATATTTATCCAAGAGAAATTACTTACTTCACATAAAAACTTATACATGAATGTTTATAGAAACTTTATTTATAAGAAAAAAAATACCTGGAAAGAGCTCCGTCATCTTTCTACAGGTAAATGGTTAAGCAAACTGTGGTCCAGTGGCATCATGAACTAATACTCGACAATAAAAAAAATGAACTATCGGTTCACTTAACTACCTAAGTGACTCTTGGAGAATTATGCTGAGCAGGGATGGGACGGGGAAGAATCAGTTTTGAAAAGATACATACTGTATAGAGTTCTATTTATACCACATTCTTGAAATTATAAAATTATAGAAGTTGAGAACAGGTTGGTGTTTGCAAGACAGGGGTGAGAGGGAGGTTAGGACAGTTATAAAAAAACCAAGCCTGAGGGTCCTAACATTGACTATGTCCACGCCAACATCCAGAAAGATTAACATAAAGAGAGCACAAGAAAGATAGCATGAGACTGTGTGTTTGGCATTGTTGGACTTGACCAGAGTCCTCACATTGTACACAGAGCACCACGCTTGAGGTGTGTCTTCAATCATACTGTGTATGATCGTGCTTCCCTCAGCCTCAAAGTGGCACCCAGGTGGCAAGAGTTGGAGCTGTGGTGAGAAAAGATTCCCTGTTAAGGATTAGATGGGTTCCCAAAATATATGCATATAAATGCTTATTGTAAAAACAAGTCAGTGTGAGCATGGCAGTATCGCCTCTGCTAACTTCACAAAGGAGAAAGTGTCCTGTCCACAACATCAACAGCACAATGCGGATTCCTATGTAGTCAGACACGTCTCATGCTCCTGCATGTTTTTCTCAGTTTTAACACTACCCGTCTTTCCCCCTCACTCTCAAATGCAATGGGTTAGCAGACCTCATAAAAAGTGCAGCCAGAGTGCTCCTAGAGGCAAGGATGGTGAAACTCCATCCCACTTATTTTGGACATTCTGTTAGGAGGGATCAGTCCCTGGAAATATACATCACACTTGGAAAGGTGGATGGTCAGTGAAGGAGAGGAAGACTCAGCTTTTGACTTGTTTGACTTGTTATGTGCCGCTGAGTGGGCTGCGAATCATAGCAAGAGGGGCATGCCCAAAATATGTGAGTCAGAGCTTCAAAATCCAAAATCCTTCCCTCCAAGGAGCAACTTGGTTTCAGCCTCTTGAGGACATACCCGTTTGTTCTCTTGGTGGTCCATGTTGTGGTTAATACTCTTGACATAGTGACTATCACAATGGACTCAAGTGTGTCAGAGATGATGAAGATGGCACGGGATAGGGCAAAGTTCAGATCTGCTGTTCATAGGGTGGCTATGACTCATAGTCAACTGGACAGCTCATAACAACAACTTGATCTTGTGGTGAAAGTCAAAGACAGTGACTGGAAAACCACACTGAGTAAGTCACTATAGTACACTAATCCTTAAGGATGTGAAAAATGCCCTGGTGGCACAGATCTTAAAGTACTCACATAGATGCTAGCTAAGGTCAGTGGCTTAAACTTATCAGTTACTCTGTAGGAACAAAGGTCAATTGATCTACTTCAGTAATGATTATATGGGGCAGTTCTACTCTGTGGCAGGTCACTGGGTCAGGGTTGATGGGGTGGCACGCAGCATCAAGTGAATATAACAACATGTTGGTCTACTGACCTTATCAGTGCAGGATGTGTCTTAAACCAATTATTTCTGGGATATAAAAAGAGCAGGGTAGCAACATCAGAATGGAGAGGCAAGCACAAACCATGTGGGAAATGCATGCCCCGGGGAAATCATAAAGGATCCAAGGAACAGGAACTGAAAAGAGACGAGGTCCTTCCTCCAGAGCTGACAGAAACAGCTTTCCTCTGGAACCTGAACTCAGATGTCGAGCCTTCTAACCTAGGAGGAAAAAATGTTTGTTAAAGCCATGTACTGGCAGAATATCTGTTCTAGCAGCCCAGAAAAACTAAGACAGAATCCAAGGGTCTACCCGGTCCCTGCAACTCCTGAGTCTCTCCCTCTTTGCAGGAGAAGACACAGAGTGGCGGGGACACTCCTCCAGGCTGCTGTCGGTCTGTGCAGGGGCCACTCAGACCCCAGCTCCCCGTGCCCTCAGAAGCCGTGCACATCTGCACTAACCTCTCCCACAGGCAGGAAGGAACCATGACCGCATCTCTTCACAGGTGAGTTCTGAGGTGAGTTAATGTCTTTCAGCAATCAGCAAATGAGGAAACATGGCTTGTTAAGTACTACCTCTCAGAGCTAATGGTGTGCTTAACTAATAGTCCTGTATCACAGCAGCTTTATCCAATTAAATAACCACAGGCAGGTTTTCCACAGACCTTAGCATTGCTCTTTAGTAACAAAAGGGTAAACATAACATGACTGATCCCTCTGTAAGGTCCAAGAAATGCTATTTTGATCGGTTAACTGCCTCTAAGGAGGACACAGTCTTCAGTGATGTAAACAAGGCATCATATGGATGGAGAGTTTTGAGAGTTTGGAAGCAGCATTACATTTAGAAGAGAGCTTCTGTTTTCACTACCAATAACTAGCACATGCTGCTTCCTGTATCATATAGCTACTAAAAGGCAAGGGATAGCCCAGGTGGTGACTTGTAAAAGCCTGGGTGGTATAATCAGTTTGCAATCTGCTGCTTGCCTCACGGTTGGTGGTTCAAACCTAGCCAGCAGCTCCAAAAAAATAAAGGCCTGGCCATCTGGCTCCATAAACTTTACAGCCAAGAGAATCTGTGGAAAAGTTCTTCTCTACAACACATGGGTTCCTATGAGAAAAGTATTAACTTGGTGTCTGCTTACAGCAAGATAAGATGACTTGAGGGAGCGGAGGCAAGCCTCTGAGTGACAGTCCAGGAATCCCATTGAGTTTTCTCTGCTCTAAACAGTTCTGAACCTAAAATAAAAATCTAGTTCCATTGTCCTTCTTTCTATTTTGTTTTAGTGTTTTTAACTCACCAGCTGTTTCCCACCTCAGGACGTTTGCACTTGTTGTTCCCCCACCTGAAAGCTCTGCCCCATGGTCTGCTCTTGGCTGAGTCTTCAGTTTCTGCTGATTCTCTGTGGACCTGCCTTCACTTCAGAAGCTCTCCCTGACCACTTACCAACAGTGATTCCCTGTTCCCACCTCTGTCCATAATCCCCACATTCCTCTGTTTATTTCCTTCATTGTCATCAACTTTAGAAAGCATCTTGTTTGCTTACCAGGTTGTTTCTTCACTAGTGCTCCCAACTAATAACTGAACAGTTAAAGGCTTGAATCTATTTAGGGGTTCCTCAGAAGACAGGTCTGGTGGTCTAGTTCTAAAATCAGCCAGCTATGGTGCTCAATTCTACACTGACTCAAATGAGGTTGCTGTGAGTTGTAGTGAATTGGATGGCAACTGCTATAATATGGTATCCCCACCAAAAGAGAAGGTCCTTGAAGATAAGCTTGCTTAACTCATTCCCTCACTTTGTCCCTATTCTCTTAACACAGAAAGTGTCAGTAAATGTCTGTTGACAGAATCTTTCAATGAAGCCATTTCTGTTCCTGCAGCAGCTTTGATTCTTCCCAGGAATGTTTGTATAGTCATGAAAAGATACTTCTCTTGGATTTTTGCTACCAGTGGGAGACTTAACGGGGGAAAGAGCTTCTATTTCTTTGGTGTCTACATTGTATGAACCTTTGTGATCAGTCCAACAAGCCAGGCCAGTGGGCTGGGCCCAGGTTGGGGGGCTTCAGGGCTATGTTTCTTTTATGCTTTCCACCTCATCTCTATCCATCAGGTTAGGGTCCGGTCCTGCTTTCTTTCCTGCTCCTGCCCTGAGCTGTCTTGACCATGTTACTCACTTACTCACTCATTTACCATTAAGTTGGAACTGACTCATAGCTCACCCTCCGAGGGATTCTAGGCTATAAAGCAAGTGGAGGGAGATTGCTCACCTTGATCACCACAGAACTGCTAGTGGATTTGAACCACCAGAGAAGTGTAGCCTCTGGATTATCATCTCAGCTCTCTGTGGACTATACCACCAGGGCTCCTTGACTACGTGCTAGCACCAGCATTTTCTGAGAACCAAATAGCTGGTCACTGCTAAAGCCCTTCTTTTAATTACCAGTGCAGCCTGTGGGAATCACTTCCAGTGGTGGACACAAGTTGTTCCCTGGTCATAAGTTGTCACAGGTCCTAGCCCTGGCTGTGCCCGTATGTCACCATGACCTTGGGCAAGGTTCTTCCCATTTATGGGTCTTAATTCCTTTAAATAGATTAGACCCATGGCCTCTCAGCTTCCACCTTGGCTGGGCCTGCTCATCATTCTAGGGTTCCTTTATAGGAGTTGGGGGTAGGGGTAAGGGGGTAGGCCTTATTTTCTCCATAGAGAGGGTTCCATGTGGTTCTTTGGGCCCAGCAGCCATTTAGGACTTTTAGATCAAATAGCCCTGGAGGGAAGGTCTTCATGTGACGTTCTTAATGGGACAAAGCACCACCTACCCCTGAAGTGGGAGCTCTTAGTGGAGATGGACACAGCCCCTGGCACTGGACAGCTGTCAGACAGGCCACTTCCTGAGCCTCAGTTTCACCATCTGTAATAATAATAACAGCCAGTGGGGTTATACAAAGGCTACTTGGAGTTCCTGGAACCGAGTTGAATGCTCTAGAAATGTTGGCTTTTCGTGATATGCTATTACTGGTAATGGTGAAGGAGGGGACAAGAAAAGGGAGTTGGAAAAGGAAAATAATTCATAGTAAAGCACAATGAGAGAAATGACCTTGGGTTGTACTGTTGATAAGACAAACAGGTGTTTACACAGATCGGGCACTGAGCTTCTTAGAAAATGGAGCAGTGATTTAAGCACGGCGTCTGGACAAGAGTGTTGACCAGAGGAAGCATTTTAATGCCAGACGTCTAGAGTTCAATAACAATATGAAATTAAGGAAATAACCCAGAGGTTTACGTCCCAGCCAATTTTGATCCTTCCAAGTAAGGATGCAGCGGGCATTTAGAGGACAGTCAATTCCAGAAGCCCCACTGCGTGGAATCATGCGAGCCGTTAGAAACGAGGCCCATGAAGACTGCAGTGATGTGGGCAAGGGGCAAGGGGGGAAGCATAATGTGAAATTGTGTTATGATTACAGCTATTTAGAAGAATGTCTGCTTACAGACAGCCTTTGCAAGGGAAGATTAGAAACAGTTGATTTGCTTGAGTGATGGGATTAGAGGTGATTAAAGCAACATTTCTGTTACGGTTGTTACACTGTGGTTTGTGCCATATTTTAAGTAAAAAAGAGACCCAGGGGGTGGAGGAGAATTAAAAAGGAGTATGAGTACTTCAGGGGTTCCTAGCACTGCCTCTGAATGAAGGAAAGCTTCAATTGCCACCACCGTGGACACTGGCTTATTGACATTGGCTAATGTCTCTCTCTGCCTCTTTATTGCTCTCTGATATTCAATTTCCCCCCTTCACTAGCATTTCAAAGGATTCCAGCTCCAACATTTCCATGGATTTGGTGTTTTGTTTTCCACTTTACTTTTATTTTACATTGGTTTGCATACAAAATTCGTATAGACTGTGTATCATTTATGTACCTTGCATTTCACACATTCCTACATTCACATCGTGTTTTCATATGATCATTCATGGACATTGCATTTTATAAAATTAATCATGTGATCACAACAAACTGTGGCTGACTCTGAGAAGAATGGGAATCCCTGAACACTTGATTGTACTTATGCAAAACCTATACTTGGACCAGGAGGCAGTCATCAAAACAGAACAAGGAAACATTGCATAGTTCAAAATTGGGAAGAGTGTATGCCAGGGATGTGTCCTATCTCCATAGCTGTTTAATGTATATGCAGAAAAGATTATCCAGGAAGCTGGGCTCTGTGAGGAGGATTATGGCATCAGGATTGGAGGAAGACTCATCAACAATCTGTGTTATGCAAATGATACAACTCTGCTTGCGGAAACTGAGGAGGACCTGAAGCTCTTGGTGCAGAAGGTCAAGGATTGCAGTTTTCAATATGGATTGAAGCTCAATATCAAGAAAACAAAGATTCTCACCACTAGGCCGATTGACAGCATTATGATAGACAGTGAAGATTGAGATTGTTAACAGCTTCAGTTTGCTTGACTCACAACCAACACTCTTGGTACCAGCAGCCAGGAAATTAAAAGATTAATTGCATTGGGAATGTCTGCTGTCAGGGACCTCTCCAGATTACTGAACAACAATGATGTCAGTCTGGAGCCTAAGGTGTGCCTGGTTCAGGCCCTGGTCTTTGTAATTGCTTGCTATGTGTCAGAAAGCTGGACAATGACTAGGGATGATAGAAGGAATTGATGCCTTTAAGCTGTGGTCCTGGAGAAGAGTGTTAAGTATATAGCATGATTGCTAGGAGAATAAACAGGTTCATCCTGGAGATGGTGAAACCAGGCTGCTCCTTGGAGGTAAAGTTTCTGAAGCTTTGTCTGACATACTGTGGTGGGCATGTTGCAAGGAGCAATCAGACCTAGGAGAGGGACATCATGCTTGGGAGGGAGGAGGGACAGCACCAGAGATAAAGACCCTCAATGAGATGGGTTGATTCAGTGACTGGGATAATGGTGTAGGTGTGTCAGAGACAGTAAAGTTGGCACAGGATAGAGCAGGGTTTTGGGCTGTTGTACATATTGTTGCTATGAGTCCCAAGTGACTCAACAGTACATAACAACAAACAACTGATCTATGCCTACTCCATCTTTTCAGGTCCCCATTAGATTTTTCCTAATATTCCTTCACCCACCCTCTCCACCTACCAGTCTAATTTGTCCTAGTGATTTTTCTTCTCTCCTGTGCCCCGTCTCTTCCTCTTCTGGACCTTCATCCACATCTTTACTAGTCATCCTTCTGTTTTTGTAATAAAAGTCTTATGCACTATTTGTTCTTATGATCCAGACTTAATTCACTCAGCATAATGCTCTCTAGATTCTCCCATCTGACATAGTATTTTACAAAATTGTTGCCCCTGCCTACTGCACAGTATTCCATCATGTGAATGTACTGTAATTTTTCAATTCATTTGTTTGTAGATGGACATTTGGGATGTTTCCATTTTCTTGCTGTTGTGAACAACACTGCTATCAACATAGATGGACAAATCTCCATTTGTGTTTCACTTCCATTTTATTTGAGGTATATTCTCAGCAGTACAATAGCTGGGTCATATGGGGTTTCCATAGTCAACTTTTTGAGGAAATGCCAAACTTCCTTCCAGAGTGGTTGTGCAATTTTACAATTCCTCCAGCAATGCATGAGAGTTCCAATCTCTCCACATCCTCTTCAACATTTATTGCTTGCTCTCCTGTTTAACTTTTGTGAAAGAATAGCTAATTAAAGGGGTGTGTGTGTAAATAAACCCTAACCAATTAAAAAACTCATTACTGGGTTTTGTTTCAAGGTTATCACCATCATGTAGAATGTAGAGCTTAAAGATATATGGAGCAGGTAAGGAAATTGTGGGAGTTAGTTCAAGAAGCCCTGTTCCAGATCGCATGAGCCTGGTGGCTTCATCAGCCAGGAGAACCTGTCCATGTAGACCTGTTAGAGGAAACACAGGTGCTGGGTAGTGAGCAAAGCAGCGTGATACAAATATCAAGTCCTTGGCCCTAACTCAAGTGATACACTTGTGGACAGACAGGGTAGGAAGCTGCATGTCCTCTGGACAGTTTATGGACTTGGTCTGGAAGAGGCCAAAGGAGATGGAGAGCCCGAGTCTCTCAAAGTACAGCTGAGACACTACTGGTATTGCTCAGCTCTGCTTACCAGCAGCAGCAGGTCAAGGCTGATGTGCTGGAATCCCAGAACAGGGCAGCCCTTGGCAATTAGGAGGGTGACCAAAACCAAACGAACCCAATGTGATCAATTCCATCATGGCAACTCTCCACTAGGTTTCTGAGGCTGTAAATGTTGATAGAAGGATACACATCTTTCTTCAGAGGAGCAGCTGCTAGATTCAAACCACCAACATCTCACGTCATAATCCAACACGTCCCATGATTGTTGTTGTTCCATCACAAGTGCTGACTACTAGCCTAACATTGCCCGGAACATGTATTTTTCAATTCAATTCTGTGAATATGAGAAGGCCTCTGCTGGCCTAGTGATAAGAAGCTGCACTGCAATCCCAGAGGCATGTGGTTCAAATTCACCAGCTGCTTCGCAGGAGAGGGATGGGCAATCTTCTCTCATGCTTTTTGCTACCTCTGAAAACTCACTGGAGGATCAGTTATGGGTCAGTTCTGACTTGATGCCGCAAAACAACAAAAATAATACCAGAAAGTAAGCTCTGTTATTAACCTTACTTCACAGGTGATAGAAACTGAGTATCTTAAAACAAAACCAAGTCAATAGCTTAGTAAATGACAGAGAGAGATTCAAGCTTGCATCATTTTTTTCTATTGTATTGTTGTTATATGCCATCGAGTCATTTGTGATTCATAGAGACCCTATGTACCACAGCCTTAAACCCTGCTCCATCCTGTGCCAACCTTATTACCTCTGGCATACCTACCCCCATTACTCAAGTCACTGAGTCAATCCATCTCATCAAAGGTCTTCCTCTCTTGGGCTGTCCCTCCACCCTTCCAAACATGATGTCCCTCTCCAAGGACTGGCCCTTCTTTGCAACATGTCAAACGTACATCAGATGAAGCTTCAGAAGAATCCTTGACTTCAAGGAGCAGCCTGGTCTCGCTTTCTCCAGGTCAAACCTGTTTGTTCTACTCTCAGTCCATGGTATTATTCAATACTCTTCTCAAGCACCACAGTTCAAAGGTTTCAATTCTCCCTCTATCATCCCGAGTCACTGTCCAGCTTTCTGGACAATGACTTGGTCTGTATCAGGCACACCTTAATCTCTAGACTGATAAATATGGGAGAGCAATTGAGTGCCTGGAAAGAGAGAAGAATAAAAAGTGCAGGTGAAATTCCCTCTGCCTACACACAGGTCCCCCAACCTGCTCTCACCATCACATCACCTAGAACGTGCCAACTGCTACTCATATTAGGAGAAGCTTGAGAGCAGGTGACGTGTAACTACAGATGGGTGGGTCGATCAACAGGCAAATCCAGACTGTCTGGCCAAGTGCTGTTTTCAAGTAGAGCATGTACAATGAGAAATGTGGGAGAGATTAAGGAAAGAGAAAAGAGAACAAATTCCTGACCCATGGCCGTTCAATAAGTATGTTTCCACGCAAGTTCAGAAAGAGACAGTATTTGATTTTAAGCCTGTACTTTGCTCTGGGTCATCTGACATTGTTGACAACAGAGCAAAACCACAATATATGACTTCCCTTCAATGCAGAGTCCAGAGTCCTGCAGACTAAACTTTTTGCTGCTTTGGGGCAGGCCTGGAGAAAGCGGGGGCCTGAAGACCCACATAGATGGACTGGATGCCCTCTCCATTGGTCATTTCTGGTTTTCAACAATACACTGCCACAAAAGAACATCTTAAAATAATCGAAGAAGAATTCCAGGGCATTGTGACCACATTTTCCTTGGTCTGTGTCCAGGTTCATCTTCCCAGAGCTTTGGCGAGATCCCAGTTAGCAAGGTGGGCTGTCGACAGCCTGCTGTGGACGTGCAGCTCCTCTCCGCTCTCCTTTCTCCTTTTCCCAGACCCATATGCTGCTGAGAAGTCTCTTCCCACTGCAGAAGTGGACCCCCTTTTTCCCCCTCTACAAACCTGACACTTGTTTCTGAACACTGTGCCAGCCTCAGATCATGCAGGTGGTAGCTTTCAACCAGTCTTAATTTTAGAGTCCTTTCAAAGAGCAGGGCCCCAATGTATAAGATGGAACAAAGCAATTTTAGTTAAAATTGGGATGAATACTGAAAGCTCTTTCACTAGGCACCCCTTAGGTCTTTTCAAAAGCACCTCTTCCTCCCAGCATCCTTTTTACAACTTACATGCAGAAGAATACTAAAACAACATGGTAGGTCAGTGTCTGAAGTGGGGCCTGAACCACCACAGCTACCTCTTTCACCTCTGTTGCTGCTGTGCACCATTGACTTAGAACCAGCTCACAGCCGACCCTCCAGAAGGGTTTCAGAGGCAGTTTAAGTGCACAAGAGGAGACTGCCCGTCCTTCTCCCATGGAGCAGATGGTGGATTCGAATTGCAGTTTGGGAATGACAGTGCAGCCTCTTACCACAAGGCCGCTAGAGCTCCCTCTTTCACTCCTAGGAAGAGTCAAAAATGTAGATATCTTCCTTCCCTACCCTGTCACATTCTAATTCTTATTTCTGTTGGTGAATCCAGTGGTTTTTGGGCCAGATTATCTTCCTTTTGCTTTTTCCACTCAGTATCCACACAACATCTCTGTGCAAGGGATTATGTGAGAGAATCATCTGATCAGACCTGCCATGACTCAGCTGGGCTACTTGTGCACTCCGCAGACAGACGTCTTCCATGGACCAACAAAACCCTCACTATGCACGGAACTTTTCTGATGTCGTTATGTGCCGTCAAGTCGCTTGTGACTCATAGCAACCCTATGCACAACAGCCCTAAATCCTGCTCTAGCCTGTGCCAATTGCATTGCCTCTGACACACCCATCCTGATTACCCCAGTCACTGAATCAATCCATCTCATAGAGGGTCATCCCCTCCTGCGCCGTCTCTCCATCCTCCCAAGCATGATGTCCCTTTCCAAGGACTGGTCCCTCCTTATAACATGTCCAAGTTATGTTAGACGGAGCCCCAGAATCCTTGCCTCCAAGGAGCAGCCTGGTTTAATCTTCTCTAGGATGAATCTGTTTGTTTTCTTAGCAGTCCATGGTACTCTCAATACTCTTCTCCAACACCACAGCTCAAAGGCATCAATTCTCCTTCTAACCTCCCTAGTCATTGCTCTAGCAACCCGATTTTTCTGAATCAGCAACATCAAATGTTGGTTTCACATGGAACATAAGTTCCTGTGAAGTCCCTCTACTATTCTGAAAATGTGTATACTCAGTTACAAGTGGTCTGCGACGTCACTAGAAAGGGCTTGTGGTGTAAGTGAAAGAGCATGGAGGTGGGGTCAGAAGAGAGCACACTGTGCTGAGAACTTGCTGGTGTCTTTGAGCATGTATTCACTCTCTCTGGAGATCTCTCAGCCAAGAGGGGTCATAATCCGCACCCCCCTCACTTCTCTGGGCACACGAGGATGGGAAATCAGGTCAGGGTGTGAAAAGGCCTTTTCAAGCATAAGACCGCATTATGCAGAACTTGGTTTCTGGAGAAAAATCAGATTTGGTTTGAAGTATGGTTCCAGGAGTCACCCCCTTTAGGAGCTTAGGCAATTTCCTTCACCTCTGTGAGACTGTGAATCTGCACCATGAGATGAGGGGGGCTGCCTCCTGGCACAGCTGTGTGAGTTCTGTGGGCCAGGAATCCTGTAGGCTGCTCAGCACAGGTCCTGGTGCCCATCCCCAAACCTCCTTTTACAAAGAAGCCAGCCAAGCTCTTCCATGATAACCAAGCCCACATTTGCTTAAAGCACCCCTGTTGACCCATGGTAGCAGAAGGGAAAACAGACAACACAGATCCATTCTGTGGATTCAGGGAACTAACCTGCCTTATTCTGCCCTGGACCCAACAATAGGCCTTCGGTGTGGGTCTGAATCACCAGTGCTATGGCAACTGTGTACCAGTATGAACAGAGACAAGAGAGACTTCAGCACTGGTCAACCTATTGGACAATGATCTTCCAGGAAAAATAGTCAGGGGTAGGGAACAGTACCTAGCTGAGTTATGATCCCCTTCACAATGCGGACTCCAGAAAGTCCTGAATAGACTGCCAACAGGCTATCACAGCTTCAAACGGAGCTACATCAAGTCTATGTGTTTCCTACTGCCAAAGGGGCCCCTTAGAGTAGTGAGAGAAGATCTTCACCCTGAAACCCACAGCGTCTCTTTTCAGCAGGAAGTAGCTAAGAGAATATGCCATCCCCTTTTCCTTATGAATCAGGGTGAAGTCTCTCTCAGGGAGGAGTGATAGGGAATGGCAAAGG
>NW_006399814.1:9925937-9946306 GCF_000299155.1 Elephantulus edwardii
AAGAAGAACAAACTGGGGAGGAGGGTGGAGAGAATGGTGCGGCAATGAAGGAGTGAAAGCCCAGAATCCCTGTGAGTGTTCATTGAAACGAATAAAATTTAATAATAATAAAAAAAATAAAAACAAAACAGAAAAAAAAAACAAACAAGCAAGCTAATGTCCTTACACTAGAGAAGTGCAGTGTTGAGGGGCAACTTGATGCCTCTCAGCCAGATTGAACATGCAGGAAATGCTGGGTCAGTGAAGGTACAATCCACAGAAATGCTGGCAAAGTGCAACCAGAATATTTCTTGGATGCAAAGTTGGGGAAGCTTTGTCTGACATATTTTGGGCATGTCGTTAGGAGAGGCAATTTCTTGGAAAGGTCCATCATGTAAAGGTGGAGGGTCAGTGAAGGAGCGGAAGACGTTCAGCCACATGGATTGACACAGTGTGTGCAGTAATGGACTCAAATATGTCAAGGATAATAAGGACGGTGCAGGGTGTGATAAAGTGCAGATCTGTTGTTCACAGGGTCACTATGTGTGGTACTCAATGGCACTTAGCAACAGCAGCTCTCCCCAGGGCTAAAGACAGCACCTCAGCCTGTGAACAAGACCAGCAGCGGGTACCACTGGGCTCTCCTCCTTCCAGCCCCTGACTCCCCAAGCCTTTCCTCCACACCCATCCTGTGCTGGGGCCCCATTCCAGAGCAGGCGCAGGCACGCATCCCTGACTGAAAGTTCTGCAGGCTCTGGGCTACAGCCAGATCCCTCTTCATGTTGCAGCATGAGGGCACCTTTCCTTCCTGCCCTTGCTGCTCCTTTGAAGCTGCATCCCCACAGGGAGTTGGGGAAGCATCCTCTCTGCCCCTCTTCGGCCCTCTCACTCCTTTCCTTGGGGCTACACAAAGAGGGATGAAAGCCAGCTTTTCATCTTGGGGAGAAGTTGGTCCCCATTTCTGCAGTTCTCTATGCTCAATCACTAACCCGCATGCCACCCTACGACACACCTGCATGCAGACACACACGACACAAATACTCAAACACAAGCACAAACCCATGAAAATGTGTGTACCCAGACTGCCTGCATCTCAGTCTGATAAGAGTAGTCTCTAAGAAAAATTTTTTAAAAGGCTTCTGCCCTAGTTTTGTAAAAAATAAAGAAGCCTGTTCAATTCCTCTTTCTTTGCCCTTCTAAATTTAAAGTTAACCAATTTTTAGACTAAGGAGCTGAAGGAGCGTAGTTGTAGGGAGTTCTGCTGCTAACCTGATGGGGGCAGCTGGAAGGTGGTTTTAAACCACCTGTGGCAACGACAGGGAAAGATGGGCACCTCCTGTCTGATTTACAGTCTCAGAACGTCTGCTGGAGGGTCAGCTAACAACAGTTGGTTCTGACTTGACAGCAATGAGTTGAGTATTTGGTGATTGGGAATCCCAGAACACTTGATCGTGCTTATGTGAAACCTGTACTTGGATCAGGAGGCAGTTGTCAGAACAAAGCAAAGAAACACTGCATAGTTCAACATTGGGGAGGGTGTACACAAGGGATGTGTCCAATCTCCATACCTTTTCAATCTATATGCAGAACAGAGTATCCAGGAGTCTGGGCTTTATGAAGAGAAATGTGGCATCAGGATCGGAGGAAGACTCATCAACAATCTGCATTATGCAGATGACACAATCTTGCTTGCTGAAACAACCTGACAACCTGAAGCACTTACTGCTGAAGGTCAAGGATTGCAGCCTTTAATATGGATTGAAATTCAATATCAAGAAAACAAAGATTCTCACCACTGGACCAGTTGGCAGAACTGTGATTGATGGTGAAGAGATTGAGATTGTAAACAGCTTTAGTTTGCTTGGCTTCACAATCAATACTCTTGGCACCAGAAGTCAGGAAATTAAAAGATGTATTGCATTGGCAAAGTCTGCTGTCAGAGACTTCTCCAGAGTACTGAAGAGCAATGATGTCAATATAGAGACTAAGGTGTGCCTGATACAAGCCATGGTCTTTGCAATCATTTGCTATGAATCAGAAAGCTTGACAATGACTAGGGATGACGGAAGAAGAATTGATGCCTTTGAGCTGTGGTGCTAGAGAAAAGTATTTTATATACCATGGACTACTAAGAGAACAAACAAGTTCATCCTGGAGAGGGTGAAGCCAGGCTGCTGCTTGGAGGCAAGGATTCTGAAGCTGACATGCTTTGGACATGCTGCAAGGAGGAACCAGTCTTAGGAGAGGGACACCATGCTTGGGAGGGTGGAGGGACAGTGAAGGAGAGGAAGACCCTCGATAAGATGGATTGATTCAGTGACTGGGGTAATGGGGGTAGGTATGTTGGAGACAATGAGATTGGCACAGGATCGAGCAGGGTTTAGGGCTGTTGTACACTATGAGTCGCAGGTGACTCAATGGCACATAACCATAACAGGTTTGTGCATCCACCACCAGTACAGAAGAGTTCCAAAATCATAAAGATCCTTCTGTTGCCCTGTTACAGTCACACCCACTACATCTACCTTTCTGTCCTAGCTGTTCTCCGTTTCTAAAATTTCATCATTTAAAAAAAATCCTACATAAATGGAATCATACAGAATGTAACCTTTTGTAATTGACTTTTTTCCACTCCGGGTACTTCCCTGTAGAGTCACTCAAGCTGTTGTGTGTATTTGTAGTTCATTCCTTTTTCTGTTGAGCAGTATTCTAGACTGTTCATTTTAACAAAATGATTTTATTTTGTAATAAGAATCAGAATCATACTACCAGAATGTTTAGATTCATTTTTACTGTGTGGTGGGCATTGTGCTAAATTCTCCACTTGCCATTAGTACCTTTAATGCTCATATCAACTACTACTATTATTTTCATTTTACAGGTAAAGAAGTTGAAGTAGAAAGGATAACATGAGATCTTCAAACACAGAGCTGCATTCCCGATTATTGTAACCTGTGTGACTTGAGATGAGTTACCTCCCAGAGCCCATTTCTTCATCAGTTTACTTGGAGGAATACAACGTTGTAACTTGAGCTTAAGTATTGAATTAGGCAAACCTGCTCCAAAAGATCTCTTTCAACCACTAAAGATCAAGGAAGTAATTTTAAAGAGTGAAGTGGGACTGACCCAGTGATCATATGAACAACAAATCTGCACCCTGTCCTCTCCTGGGGCATCATCACACTTTCTGAAGCTCTTGAGCCCATTGCAGGAGTCACTGGGCCAATTGAGGGTCTTCTCTTTTGTTGACCCTCCACCTTTCCAAGCAAGACATCCCTCTTCAAGGGAGAAACTGTCCTAGCAATATGCCTGAAGTATGTAAGACGGACCTTTATTGTCTGTCTCCAAGAGGCACTCTTGGTGTACCCTCTCCAGGACATGTATCTGCTTGTTCTTTTGGCAGACCATGAGAAAGTCAGTACTCTTCTCCAACACCTCAGCTCAAAGACCTCAGTTTTTCTTCTATCGTCCTTATTCATTGTCCAGCTCTCAGATGTATAGCATGTGATTGGAAAGACCATGGCTTGAACCAGGCACACCTTTCCTCGAACTGACATTTTTACTCAATAATTTGGAGAGGTCCCTGATTACAGACTTCCTCAGTACAATATATCTCTTCATTTTCCTGACTCTTTTTACCACAGGGTTGATTGTGAATCCAAGTGAGATGAAATAATTGACAACTTCAATCTTTTCTCCATCAATCATGAGGTTGCCTATTGGTCCAGTGTTAAGAATTTTTATTTGCTTGATGTTAGGATGCAATACAAATTGAAGGCTACATTTTTTTTTATCTTCTGCAAGCACTTCAAGTCTTCCTCAGTTTCAGCAAGCAAAGTTGTGCCATCTACATAACACAGGGTTTTATTTTTTTAATTAATTTTATTGAAAGTTTACAGAGACTTAGGATTTCCAGTCATTCATTGTTGCACTTTTCTCCCTGCCCACCCCCTCCCCCAATTCACTCTTCTCCTTGAAAAGTAAAAGAAAAACTCTTTTCATTGTTAGGCAATCCCTCCCTCCAAGTCCACTCCACTGTGCAGCCTTCATTCTGGACTCCTGTCATGACAATAATACCCAATCATATATCCCTTTTAAACAGTTCTCTCCCTCATCTGTTTCAATGCAGTATACATCATTCCTCTCCTCCCTTCTCTGCCTTCCCTCAACCCTGATGTCAGTCCCGTTTTACAACAGTGGCCCTATGCAATATTTGTCCTTTTGTGACTGAGATATTTCACTCAGCATAATGTCCTCCAGGGTCATCCATTTTGTATAATATTTCATGAGTTCCTTGTTTTTCGATGCTGCATAGTATTTCATTGTGTACTAGAGCTTCTCTATTCACTTGTTTGTTGATGGGCACTTGGGTTGTTTCCAGCTCTTTGCTATTGTAAACAAAGCTGCAATAAACATGGTTGTGCATATATCTGCTTGGGTTGCAGTTATGGTTTCTTTAGGGTAAATTCCCAATAGTGAAATTAGTAGTCAAATGGTATTTCTACTTGCAACTTTTTGAGAAAGCGCCATACAGCCTTCCATAGTGGTTGCACCATTTTACACTCCCACCAACAGTGAATAAGGGTTCCAGTTTCTCCACAACCTTGCCAGCATTTGATGTTTGCTGTTCTGTTAAATTTATGACATAGTTTTTTGATGAGTCTTCCTCTGATCCTGATGCCACATTTTTCTTCAGATTCAAGTTTCTCAAATAATTTGCTCAGCATATATATTGAACCAATATGGAGAGAATATGCAACCCTGACACACATATTTTAAATTTTAAACCATGTAGGAAAAGGATGAACAATATTCTCCCATGCAATTTACTGCCTCTAAAAACCCACTGGAGGGTGAGCAATGAGTCGGTTCCTGACTTGATGTTACTCAACAACAGTGCTTCCTTGCTCCATTTGTACAGCCGCCTCTTGGTCTAAGGATAGGTTTTGCATGAGCACAATTAAGTGTTCTTGAATTTCCATTCTTAACAATAGCAATAACTTGTTATGATACACACACTCAAATGTCTTTCCATGGTCAAATCATAGACATTCTTCTTGTGTTCTTTACTTTCCGCCAGTATCCATCTGACGTCAGCAATAATATCCCTGGGGTACCATAACCTCTTCTTCTTCTTCTTTTTTTTTGGTGTGTACCTTCAAATCCAATCCAAATGGTCCAGGAAGAGATTGCTTCTTCTTTTTGAGTGGAACATCTGGTGGATTTGAACCACGCATCTTTGGAATTGCAGCACAACTTCTTGCCATTATGCCACCAGAGCTCCCACAGCCTCTTCTAAATCCTGGTTTAATTTCTGGCAGTTCACTATCTATGTGCTGTTCTAGCTGTTTTTGAATGATCTTCAGCAGTATTTTGCTCGCATGTGATATTAATTATATTGCTTGATAATTTTCGCATTCTGTTGGGTCACCGTTCTTGAGAATGAGAACAAATATGGATTTCTTCCAGATAGTCAGCCAGACAGCCTCCAAATTTCCTAGTATAGGCTGGTGAGCCCATGCAGGGCTGCATCTGTTAGTTGAAACATGTCAATATCTCATCAATTCCTAGGGACTTATTTTTTTGCCAATGCCTTCAGTGTAGTGTCAATCTGCTCCTTCATTACCATTGGCTCCTGTTCATATGGTATTTCCTGAAATTTTTCCAGTGTCAGTCAGTTCTTTTTGGTACAATGACTCTGTGTATTTCCTCCATCTTTGTTTGATATTTCCTGGATAATAAAACGTTATTGCTTATGTTGTTATTGTCATCATTGTTGTTATGTGTCCTTGAATAGCTTGTGACTCATAGCGACCCTATGTACAACAGCTCTGAACCCTGCTCTATCCTGAGCCAATCTCATTGTCTCTGATACACCCACCCTCATTACCCTAGTCAGTGAGTCAATCCATCTCATCCAGGGTCTTCCTTTCTTGTGCTGTCCCTCCAACTTCTCAAGCATGGTGTCCCTCTCCAAAGGCTGGTCCCTCCTTGCAACATGCCCAAAGTATGTCAGAATCCTTGCCTCCAAGGAGCAGTCTGAATCACTCTCTCTAGGACAAACCTGTTTGTTCTCTTAGCAGTCTGTGGGTATATTCAATACTATTCTCCAGCACCACAACTCAAAGGCATCAGTTCTCCATCTATCATCCCTAGTCATTGTCCAGCTTTCTCATACATAGCAAGTAATTGCAAAGACTATTGCCTGGGTCAGGCACACCTTAGTCTCCAGACTGACATCACTGATCTTCAGTACTCTGATGAGATTCCCCAACAGCTTACTTTCCCAATGCAATTTGTCTTTTGATTTCCTGGCTACTGGTACCAAGAATGTTGATTGTGGAGCCAAGCAAACGGAATCTCTTGCCTATTTCAATCCTTTGATATTACAACTCGAGGATTAAAATTGTTTTTCAGTTCTCTCAGCTTGAGAAATGCTGAGCAAGTTCTTCCCTTTTTTTATTCTCCAAGTCCAGCTCTCTGCACATTCCATTATGATACATTGCTTTGTCTTTTAGAGCAGCCTTTTGAAATCTTCTGTTCTTTTACTTTGGTATCTTTCCCCTTTGTTTTGGCTTCTCGACTCTTTAGTGTGATTTTCAGAGTGTCTCCTAACGTCAGTTTTGGGTTTTCCCTTTCTTTTTCCAGTGAGTTTTCAGTGGAAGAAATGGTGCCTATGAATTATGGTGGTGGTGGAAAATAGTGAAGGTGGGAAGTCTGAGATTTTTAAAACTTTGTTTTATATTGGTTTGCATAGAAGATTTGAACACATTGTGCTTCATTCATGTACATTGTGCTTCACACATTCCTTTCCTCCTGTTGTGTTTCATATAATCATTTGTACATATTATGTGTTTATTTGTTTTTGTTATACAATATGTTTTATAAAATCAATCATCATTGATCTATGCTTACCCCATCTTTTCATGCCCACATGCTTCCCATTCCTTTACTGCTTCTGCCCCATTCACCCACTGACCTTGCCTCAAGATCTTTGTGATTCTCCCTCCACATCCCCGTTTTAATATACTAACTGCTCTGTGGGGAAAAAAGATGAGCAATCTCCTCTCATGAGATTTAGGGCCTCTGAAAACTAACTGGAAGGTCAGCTCTCTGAGTTGGTTCTGACTTGAGAACACATAATAATAGGAACAGCAAAGAGAAGAAGTCAATCTGAAAGAAGTATAGCCATGGTGTTTCTTAGAGGTAAGGACGATGAACATTTGCCCCACATACTCTGGGCATTATATCATGAAGGGCCAGTTCCTGGAAAAGGACATTTTGCTGAGAAAAGTGAAGGGTCAGTAAAGGAGACAAAGATCTTTCTCGAGAGAGAGTGATACAGTGAGTGCAACAATGGACTCGAGCATCTCAGAGATTGTGAGGCTGGAGCAGGATTGGGTGAAGTTTCTCTCTGTTGTTCATAGAGTCCCTTGGGGTAAGAGACTACTCCATGTCACCCAACAACAACAAACTTGAGCCTATGCTCAGTTATTCTTTTCCATCAAGGGTAGAGGCAACTGAATGTCCAGAGTACTCCACAAAGCTGTTAGGATTTAGTCCATCTTCCTCCAAGGTCTGAGTACCATGTCTTCTGAGTCCCAGGCAGTCTTCCTTTAGTTGTAGTAAATTGGTTTTATTAAAAATTTGAGACATACTAAAGGATCAGTGTTAAGGAGAGAGACCTGCTCTTACCCTTACTCTGCCTTCAAAGACCCTACTTTCTGTCCCAGAGGTGGACCAGAACTAGTACAAAGCAGCCTAGTTCAATGGCTTTAAGTGGGGCACAGAAGTGGTATTGGCAGATCATCGCTCCTTGCTTATTGATTGAGAGGACAGAGGGAACAAATAACCTACTCCCTGTGGTCAAAAGAGGAACTAAAATCAGTGAGTGAGGACTACAGAAGGACTCATTTCTCGGCATCCCAAGAAAAATCTTTTCAACCACAGAGAGCTGGTAATGGATCAACTTGGTTGCCTGTGAAACAGATAGGTACTGAGTCTGCTGATAATAATGACATTCAAGTAGAATCCAGATTGCTGCTAGTCAAGGAACGCTGTAAAACCTGCTTTCTCAGTGAGGACAATATCTCCCTCAGCGAGGAGCATATCTACCCCAACAAGACAAAAATTGACTTTTGAGAGCCAAATGCCACAGTGCCAAGTGTTGTGGCTCTCCAAAGGACAAGACACATAAACAGATATACAACATATTTGGCACAATTCTTCTGTCATTCAGAGGACTTGTGAAGTCTGTTATTTTAGCAGTGGATGGCCAGTCCTGCTTAGTACTGTATCAAGGAGATGAGCACGGCAGAGATGGTGACGAGAGGGCGAGGCTTCAACCTGTATTTCATCGAGTTGTGGTTGACTCTATGAGTGAGGACAACTGGAGAAATTTCTATATGGACTCCTTGTGGGAAGCAATAATGAAAAAAAATTAGAGGAAACATAATATTAGCAGACAGAAGCCTTGGTGGCACAATGGGTTGGGCTATTAACCAAAAGGTCAGTGGTTTGGATTCACCATATGCTTCTTGCGAGATAGGTGAGGCAATCTGCTCTGTGAAGATTTACAGGAATCTGACTGGGCAGTTCTACTCTGTCCTCCAGAGTTACTAGTCATCAGAATCCCTTCAAGCATCATTGAGGAGTAAGTGATCCTGCAAGAGCTCAGCAAATGGTCTTAAAGCCCCTGCTTCCAAGTTTAGAGCCAACTAGCACTCCCAACTCATGTTTCCAATGAAAATTTCTGTCACATCAACTTCCTAAAACTGACCTTTAAAATTGATAGGATGAGGGATTGCCTTTCTGCTTTATATTAGGGCTAGATTCTCCTCTTGACCCTGCACTTGCTTAGAGGAGCCTGAAGTATCTTGAAGAAGGAGCAAAGCTTGTGGCCTATCATGACAAATAAAATATCCGATGCATTAATACTAAGGTACAAAAGAATGATACCCAGTGGAATCAGAGAAGGCTTGGTCCTTTGGGGAGTCTTCTCTCCACTTTTGGGTCTGCTTTAGCAGAACAGAAAATTCTAAGTTAGCTTAAAGAATCAGTCAGCTCCCTCTGCTCTTGCTTCAGACCCACAGAAATGTTCTCATCAAAACCCAGCCACCTTAGTCAACTCATCAACCATGTGCATGGTCAAGAGAAAGGCTTCTTTGTCAAGGTGTAAACACACCATCAGAGATTCAATAAGGGATCAAGCTACACAGACCATGAAGATTTCTGATATCCAGGATTTAGAAGCTGTGTTTCTGGATAACTGGTGTAGGTATTAATGCTGCAAACAAAAGAATTAAGAGTTTGACAAGAATCTGTTTGTTTAATGCAAAAGACAGGGAATATAAAACAGGATCCTAGCAGCCCATGAAGATTAGACTACATCATGGTGAAAGCATGTGAATCTGATTTGAATCTCGGAACGCCATGCTTCTGAACAAGCCAGGCCCTTCTGGCTTCGTTATCCAGGGCTTCAGCTTTAATGATGCACAATTTCCCAATTACAGGTACAAATGGTTCCAAGAAAGAAAAGACTGTGTCATGTAAGTCAAAGTTTTCTTTCAGGAAGCATTAGCACAGAGCTGACGGATTAGTAATTTAAGAAACATGTTTTTTTCTTCTAAAGGTCCTCGCATGCCAACAGTCGAGTGCCCAAACCTTTCATCCATCTCCCAGGGCTTTGGAGAGACTCTTGAGAGGTGAAGTCACCTCTCCCCAAACACAGCCTCCCAACCTCCTCCTGGGCAAACGCAGCTGCCAGGGTCTGTGACCCCCAGCGAAGGGGCTGTACCAGGCCCGGCCGGGGCTCTGAAAGGCCTGCTGAAGTCTATGGAAGCCACCCAGGGGGACAGCTACTGCCACTTAGAGCTGATGGGAAGACATGTGGGATACTGGCTGGGTGAGAACTGCTGATCTAGACTCTAAGGAACCTGGGCACAATCCTGACTCACTTCATCCACTTCTATAAACAAGTCATGTGTGGCCATGAAGAGGTGGACAAAGAAGAAGGGAACATCTCAGTCAGAGAGTCTTATCCATTGCACCTTTGCAATTTTGCTTTAAGACATGGAGCGGCTCCTGGGCCTCACTGTCTGCCAGGCAAACTTCCCCCCCTCCCTGAATCTACCTGCTAAAATTGCCTCCCCAGGGCTTTCAGCCTTTCTAATCCAGCTCCCAGGGTACCCTCTTAACTTCCTAAACCAGGGGTAAGATCCTTCCCTCATCCTTCAGTGCTGCCTTTATTCTACAAGGTTAAAGCCAAGATTCTTGCTTTATTTCTCAGTGTCACCTTTTGAGTGTCTCCTCCTCATGCCCTAGGTCTGAACCCAGAACACCAGGCAGGGTGGGATCTGCCTCGCTCTGTAGAGATCCTTTTACTGCTCTATACAGGGTCACACGGACCTTTCCCTGCTCCCTAATAAGTGAATATAGTACGATGGCTAAGAGGGTTTGGGCAATTAAGAGTCTCTTTGCACCTCTCCTGTTTCATCAATACAAATGGGGACATAAATACTTGCACTCCTAACCCAAAAGCTACGTCTCTCTGATTATTTTAATCTACCAGTGGCCCCAAGGGAGAAAAATAAGTAACTTCCCTCCACATGATTTATAACTTCAGAAACCTTGTGGAAGGTTACCTATGTGTCAGTTATGGGGTAGGGAGGGAGGCAGAGAGGGAAGGGGAGAGAGAGGGAGGGAGAGAGAGGAAGAGAGAGAGGATGAGAGAGAGGATGAGAGAGGAAGAAGAGAGGAAGAAGAAAGGAGAGGGGAGGGGAGGGGAGGGAAGGGAAGGGAAGGGAGGGAAAGGAAGGGAAGGGAAGGGAAGGGAAGGGAAGGGAAGGGAAGGGAAGGGAAGGGAAGAGAAAATCTTCTTGATTGAGTTGGGGTTATTGTTGTTTGCCTTTGAATTGCAGTTGACTCATAGTTGACCCACCAGTGGGTTTTGAGAGGCATAAATTGCATCAGAGGAGATTACCTATCCTTCTTCAGCAGAGCAGCTGGTGGATTTGGATTGTGTGCCTTTGGGATTGCGGGGCAGCTTCTTACCACCAGGCCACTAGAGCTCCCTATGTTGTTATTGTTGGGTGCTGTAGAGTCAGAACCTATTCATAGCTGACTCCCCAGTAGATTTTCAAACTCAGTAAATTTCACAGAGGAGACTGATCATCCTTCTTCTGTTGGGCAGCTGGTGGATTTGAATCCCATGCCTTTGGAATTCCAGGGCAGTTTCTTACCAGGAGGCCACCATAGTTCATGATGATTATAGATAGAAAAACATTCTTCTCAATGGAGAGATTGAAAGTATTCTCCTCGAGAACAGGAACCAGCAAAGTTGTGTTCTTTATGATCACAGTTTTTAAAATGTCCTACAAATTCTAACGAGAGTAATAAAGCAAGCAAGAATTTTGCAATATGGCTGGGTACAACATCAACACACGAAAATCAGTTGGATTCTTCTACATTAACAAAAAGAACCTATGAAAGATGGCAGAAAAACAATACCATTTACAATGTTGTTGGTAGGTGCTGTGAATTTACTTCAACTCATAATGACCCTAGGAATAATTTGGGTGGAATTCCTAACCTATGCAAAGTGTTTAGAAGAGCACCTGACACAGGAAGTACTCCACAGTATTGAGTCTCACTTTATTCAGGTGCTTTTGGTAGCAGCCAGGGCACAAAGCCAAAGGTGCAAGGGGAGATGGCGTACCCTTTATCTTGCCTGGTCAAAAAGCCTGTTAGGATTGCTTCAGTGCTGTTGGTGTTGGTGTCCTTTGCCTGCCAGAGATGATGGCAGAGTTTCCAGTTCACAGACAAGAAAGCACAGGACAAATTTGTGTCACCCTAGTGTCATAAAGTGGAGAGAGCTCCGCAGGGCAATGAGAAATCTGGCCATTGCCCTGCCCCCGTCCCTTCCTCAGCCTATCTTTGCTCAGGCTCAGGGCTGGGAGCTGAGGAATTTGCTGAATAGTAGAACCTTCATTTGCTACTTTCCTCTGTAGTGGGGCCTGGAAAGGCGCATTCCTGTGGTCAGGGTCCCAGCTGCTCAGATACCCCTCACCTGGTCACTCTGTCATCTGTCTCAGCACAGGTCCAAGGTTACTCAAGCACCTCTCTGCACTTTGGCCACACCTAATCGCCTGCAGGTGGACGCCAGAGCCCAGGGAACAGAAAGCAGGTATAAATGATTCCAACTTAATGAGCCTCAAAACCAGGAAACCATTATCCTTTCAATCTCATCCATACTCTACCTGCCCTACTATATACTTCCTGCTGTGCTGTCCCAGAAGGTATGGGCATGGGGGGGGCAGCGGTTGGGGAGCAAGTATTCTCAACCATTGGAAGAGATCCCTAGCTTCCTACTGCTGGCAGCAAATGGGACTCATCTCATGGGCAGAGGGCCACAGGATGGAAGCACCTGACCCATGAGCTGGCAGGTCATATAATCTTACTTAACAGTTAGACCCTCTCTGGTGGCCTAGGGAGCTCTGGTGGCTTATTGGCAAAGGGTTGCACCACCAATCCAAAGGTACACAGTTTGAATCCACCATCTTCCAGCAGCTCTGCGAGAAAAAGATCTCCTGCCTGTGAGATTAACTGTCTGTGAAAATCCATTGGAGGGTCAGCTATGGGCCAGTTCTATTTGGCACACAACAGCTGGCTGCCTAGTGGTAAGGAGCTTCCCTGCCAACCTACAGTTCAACTTCACCAGCTGCTGAAGGGGAGAAAGGTGGGCAATTCTGTGCAATTTACTGCCTTTGAAAACCTGGTGGGGAGAGAGTTTTGAGTCAGTCCAGCTCAGTGCACATAACAAAACCAACTCACTCACTGCTGTTCAGTCATAACAGACTCATGGCTGGCTGCCTTTAAGCTTCCAAGACTGTAAAGGAACGGTACATTTACATTGCAGAAGAGATTGCCTATCTTTCTCCCTAGGAGTCAGTGGTGGATTCCAACCACCATAGAGGCATAATCTTTGGGTTAGCAGCATAATTCCCTATGGACTATACTATCAGAGTTTGCTTTATAATTAAAAATAGACTCTATATGAAACAGAGAAGGAACTACAAATTCTTTCTATAACAGCATCAATAAGTCTCCTCACTGTCAGAATCAAAGAATTAACATGAGTGACTCCAGAGCTGCAGGGAAATGCCCAGTTCTGGCACTTAGCAGTCAACCTTGAGCAAGCCTCAGTCTGTTTGAGTCTTCCTTTCCTCAAGTGCAAAATAGAGATAGGTCCCTTGCCTTATCTCCCTCAGGGGACTCTGTTCAACTATTAATTAAACGATGGACAAGTGCCAGAAGCTGCCGTGTGGATAAGTTGGAGTCCCTGTTGTCAGGGCTCCCAGACTCACTGCTCTGGTAGCTCCATGAGCTCATATTTGTGCAAAGTTTTGTACAAGATGTAAAAACACCGATCTACTGACATCATTATCAAGAACAGTTTTGCATTTCAAAGAATTGTGCTCCTGAAAAAGCAAAATTTAGGATAGAGTAGAACTTGTCAGACGTGTGTGTGTGTGTGTGTGTGTGTGTGTGTGTGTGTGAATCCCCAATGATTATTATTAAAAATGTAAGTTTTAACTCAGAAGATCAGGAGTGAATTTGAGAGCATTCTAACAAGCTCTCAATTGATGTTGTCACTGCTGGTCTGTGTACTATACTTTAGTAAGGCATTAATTTAGTACTGAGTTACTATATTTTATTAAGTCCTAATAAAGCTTGGCTTGGCCTAGGGTTTAAGGTGGCAGCAGAGGGCTTCAAGCCCGGAAGGAGACAAGGGGAGAGACGGAGGCCATATTCTCCCAGGTTTGCTCCACCCAGGGTTGCTATGGTCTGGTTGCTGTGAGGCTGAACACTGTGACATTGATGTGTCAAATGCGTTAATGGTTGGCTAACCAATGTGGACAGAGAGTGGGGTAGAACTCCCCGATTAAAACAAACTTGGAGGGAAGAGTGACAGCCACTTCCATAATAGCTTGCTTCCAGAAACCCTATGAACCTGGAGAGAGGATGAAAGGCACCCAAGCATCAAGGACTCTCCTTCATAGGGTTGCTATGAGTCGCCTGTGACTCAACGGCACTTAACAACAACAACAACAACAACAACAATAAAGTTTAGTTTATATCAAGTAAACTTATTACAGAATTAGGTGGAAGTTGGCATATAGGTTGAATAAGTTTTGATGGTGGTGGTTGAAAATGGGTAAGTTCTAGAATATAGGATTTTCTTGAATGGTGACCATCAAGGAAGATCAGTACATTGTCACTGGACAAAGTAGTGCCTGGGGAATTAGAAGGTAGGTTGCTGAGGAGGGGACACTGTTGTTAGATGCCTTAGTGACAAGTATGACTCAGCTACCCCATCAACAATGGACCTGATTTTACCCTGCCCTATCCCATCTTGATCATGTCTGACATAGTCACTGTGTCACTCCACCTCATTGAAGGTTTTCCTCCCTTTTGCTGACCCTCTACCTTTCCAAGAATGATGCCTTTTTCCAAAGAAAACATGACCCCAAGAAGAATAGTCATAAGGTGGAGGAAATATGTCAAATCACTTTACCAAAAAGAATTAGCTGGCACAGAAATATTTCAGGAAGTATCATAGGATCTGAGAGACAAGGATTTTAACCCAAAAGAGCAGATTATAGATCCTTCCCTGCTATACAGCTGATTCAGTGTTTGTCAGGCCCCTTTCCCTTAGCGCATGTGTCCTGTTCCCGTCCCTGCTCTGCCCTACCAGTATCCTGATTGCTCCCAGCCTCTCCAGCACCCCCTTTACCCTCCACTCAGCCAGCCTTGTTATGATGACATTGATTACACAGTGGCCTGCCAAGAGAACAAATAGCTCCATCCTGGAGATAGTGAAACCAAACTCTCATGTTGGAGGCAAAGATTTTTGAAGTTCCATCTGACATACTTTGGGCATGCTGTCAGAAGAGACCAGTCCTTGGAGAAGGACATCATGCTTGGAAGAGTGGAGGGACAGCGCAGGAGAGGAAGACCCTGGATGAGATGGATTGATTCAGTAGTTGGGGTAGTGGGGGAAGGTGTGTCAGAGACAATGAGACTGGCTCACGATAGAGCAGGGTTCAGAGCTGTTGTACATAGGTTTGTTATTAGTCATAGGCAACTCGACAGCACATAACAACTACCACCATAGGATCAAGAGTCAATGGTAATGAAGGAAAAAATTCAAGCTGTACTGAAAGCATTGGTGAAAAATAAGGCATAGGAATCAACAGGATGCCAAGTAATATGTTTTAACTTAAGGATGTAGCCCTGGATGTACTCACCACTCTGCCAGGAAACTTGGAGGACAGCTGCCTGGATAACTTGTTGGAAGAGATCCATATTTGTTTTAATTCCCAAGAAAAGTGATCGAACAGAATGTGGATATTATTGGACAGTAACATTAATATCACAAATAAGCGAAATATTGGTGAAGATCATTAAAAAATGGCTACAACAGTTCAGAGACAGAGAACTACCAAAAGTTCAAACTGGCTTTAGAAGAGGCTAGGATAGCAGGGATATCACTGTTGATGTCAGATGAATGCTGGCTGAACTCAGATAAAGAAGAATGTCTATTTGTGCTTTATTGACTATGCGAAGACATTTGACTGTTGTTTGTTGTTGTTACGTGCCATTGAGCTGCTCACAGCGACCCTGTGTACAACAGCCCTGAAACCTGCTCTGTCCTGTGACAACTTTACTGTCCATGTCACACCTACCCTTATCAATGAACTCCCTCTCTTTCTCCTTCCCTCCCCCCTTCCAAGCATGGTGTCCCTCTCCAAGGACTGGTCTCTCCATGTAACATGCCCTAAGTATGTCAGATGAAGCCTCAGAATCCTTGCCTCCAAGGAGCAGCCCGGCTTCACCCTCTCTAGGAAAAACCTGCTTGTTCTCCTGGCAGTCCATGGTATTCAACATTCTTCTCCAGCACCACAGCTGAAAGGCATCAATTCACTTTTTTATCATCCCTAGTCATTGTTCAGCTTTTTGACTGTCTGGATCATAACACATTATGGGTAACATTAGGAAGAATCCCAGAACACTTCATTGTGCTTATATGAAGCTTATACATGGTGTTTTATTTAGTATAGGCTGTGACTTTAGATTCATGGAACAACACAGCTTAAGCCAGAAAACATGCTTAGCACAAAATAGGATCTTGTAGAGTCTAATGCTAGGGAAACCCTCAAACCTCATTAGTACAAATAGGGAGGTTCTTCTCTCCCTCAGGCCCTCTCTCCAGTCCCTCTATTCTGTTCCTTTCTATGTGCTCCCAAAATTGTCTGCTGGAAGGACTGAAGGAAGACTATGAGAAGAGGGGTGTATATTGGGTCATAAATGTGACCATGAAAAAAAGTAGCCCACTCAAAAGCAAACTGACACTGTCTGGTAAGAATGAAGTTGGCATCTGGAAAATTCTATTTTGCATTTGATGAACTCTTTGCTCCAAAAATAAAACCCATAAACTTGTTCAACAGCTGGAATTTTCCCTCTGAAGTGAATACCTCGTCTGGCAGTTGACTTAAGCAGTTATTTGCAGCCTATAATTTTCACAAAAACAGTAGGGTGTGCCTTGCGGGAGATGTTTTCACAATTCTGTGGAAAGAAAACAATGAGAAAACTTTGAAACAAAGGATGCTCTGATCCCATCAGAAAATCATCAACAATTCAGGGTCAAGGCCAACAAAGATGTGGAAAATTTTCTAGTCACTTGTGAATGGTTAGGAGCATTATGCCTAGAAGGGGGGGGGGTGGGAATGATGATGAAGGAGACCTGCAGAGTCTCTGGGTGTGAGGATGTGGGAAGTGGGTACTAGAGACGGGGGAATGAGATGGTGGCTGCAACAGCTTCTATGGGAGAATCCAAAGGTTCATGGACTTGTGAGAAGTGGAAGCTAGGAAGAGGGATATGGGTGAAAAGTGTGCATAGGAGGAGGCAGCAGAGCTTGGCAATGGATGGACCATAATGGTAAAGGAGCCAGAGACAAAGGGAACTTTGGAGTATCAACACCTGGAAACTGGAGAATGAAGTTCAGTCAACCAGGTTGTTATTGGTTGTTGTGATGTGCTGTTAAGTCATTTGCGACTTGTAGTGACCCTATGCACAATAGTTCTGAGCTCTGTTCTATCCTGGGCCAATCTCATTGTCTCTGAAAATCTACCTTCATTACCCCAATGTCTGAATCAATCCATCTCATCTGGGGTCCTGCACTGTCCCTCCACCCTTTCAAGCATGATGTCCTTCTACAAATACTGGTCCCTCCTGGCAACAAACTCAAAATATGTGAGATGGAGCCTCAAAATCCTTTCCTCCAAGGAACATTTTGGCTCTACCCTCTCCAGGACAGACCTGTAACTTCTCTTAGTAGTCCATGGAATGTTCAACACTCTTCTCCAGCACCACAAGTCAAAGGCTTCAGTTATTTTACTGTCCTCTTTTGTCATTGTCCAGCTTTTTGATGCATAACAGGTAATTGTGAAGGCCATAGCCTGAATCAGTCTCCACACTGACACCATTGCTATTTAGCACTCTGGAGAAGTTTTTGACAGCAGATTTTTCTAATGTAATTTGTCTTTTGATTTCCTACCTGCTGCTGCCAAGAGTGTTGATTGTGGAACTGAGTAAACGGAAATTGTTGACAGTCTCAATCTCTTCTCTATCATCATGCTGACAATTGGCCCAGTGGTGAGAATCTTTGTCTTTCAAATAATGAGCTTCAATCCATATTGCAGACTATAGTCCTTGACCCTCTGCAGCAAATGCTTCAGGTCTTTCTGAGTTTCAGTCATCTGCATAATGCAGGTTGTTGGTGAGTCTTCTTCCAATCCTGATACCACATTCCTCCTCATAAAGTCCATCCTCTCGAATGATCTGTTTTACTTACACATTGAAAAGGTATGTAGATGGGATGCATCCCTGACGCACTCCATTCCCAATTTTGGTCCATGCAGTATTTCCTTGCTCTGTTCTAAAGACTACCTCCTGGTTCAAATATAGGTTTATCATTAGCACAATCAGGTGTTCTGAGATTTCCATTCTTTTAAAAGCTAGGCACAATTTGTTGTGATCCACTAGTCAAATGCCTTTGCATAGTCTATGAAACACAATAGACATTTCTCTGGTACTCTCTGCTTTCAGCCAAGATCCATCTGACATTTGTGATGATATCCATAGTGCCATGGCTTCTTCTAAAGTCAGCTTGTATTTCTGGTAGTTCTCTGTCAATGTACTGTTCCAATTGTTTTTTAATGACCTTCAGCAGGATTTTCCTTGCATGTGGCTTCATCCAATAATTTCCACACTCTGTCAGGTCATCTTTTTTGAAATGGGAATAAATATGGATCTCTTCCAGTCAGTTGGTCAAGTGGTTGACCTAAGATCCATCTAACATCAGTTACAATATCCCTAGTACCACAACCCCTTCTAACCCCAGCCTGGACTTCCAGAAGTTCTCTGCTGATGTGCTGTTCCAGTCTTTTTAGATAATCTTTAGTAGAATCTTGCTTGCATGTGAAATAAATGATATTGTTCTGTAGTTTCCACACTCAGTTGGTTCACCTTTCTTTGGAATGGGAACAAATATAGATCTCTTCCAGTCAGTTGGCCAAGTGGCTGTTCTCGAGATTTCTTGGCACAACTTGGTGAACACATCCAGGACAGCATCTGTTAGCTGAAATTAGAAAGATTTAAATCCACATCCCAAGTATCAGTTTCAGGGAGGGATTTTTGTCTCAGATAGTACTGGGGAAAGGTTCTTACCCCTGAGCTTCTGCTCCTGGACTGTTATAAAGATTAATGGTTCAAATTCACCAGCTGCTCCATAGGAGAAAGATGGAACAGTCTGCTTCTGTAAAGATTTACAGATTTGGAAATCCTAAGCAACACAATTCCTCTTTGTTCTATGAGGAATGAATCAAAATCCCCTTAAAGGCAGTGAGTTTTGGTGTATCTGGAGGGCACTAGTGGCCTAGCAGGTAAAGAGTGACGGAGCTCTTGTGGCTTACTGCCTGCCAATCAAAAGGCAGGCATTTCAGATCCACAAGCTGCTCCACAAGAGAAAGATAATTTCCTCCATGCAATTTACAGCCTCTGAAAAACTGCTGGAGGATCAACTATGAGTTCCTACTCTATGGTAATGAGTTTGAGTGAGCACTAAAGCTTGGTTTCCCCTAAACATTGGGAAAACAACAGGTTGCATGATACTACCTGTATTGTTAGTTCATGAATGCATGTAAACCCAAAAGTGATTGTGAGGCAGACTGTGGGGAGATTTGCAGCTCTTCTTCTAGCAGCTGGGGAAATGAAGTCAACTCACAAACAGTTGAAGAGGCCTGAGACCTGCTTGTTTCTCTTTCCCGGCCACTTAAGCTCCCCTTGGAGTGAAGAGCAGGGGAGCAGTGACAACCAAGAAAAGACCTCAGCTCCTAATTGTAAGCTAGCTGACCTGCCTGATGAGAAAATTGCATTCAAATGAACATTCACATGGATTCTGGAAATGGAAACAGAGTTGTCTATGTGAAAAAGACAAGAAAAGCCATCTCCAGTGGAGAATTTGTGCTCTTTTGCTTCTCGTTTTTAGGTTGATACAAACATCCACTGAGTGTTTTCTTGGTCCAGGTTTCCTGATTATCCCAGGTATACCTAAAACAATAGAAACTAATGTGAGGGCTTTTCATTAATCCCCAGTTCAAATGCTCTGGAAAATAATGGACTACTGGATAATTAAGCACAGGCTTCTCAAAGTGTATTTTTTTATTTATTGTGTCATTGTATTCAAGAGGACTGATCCTAGCTCCTATAACAAAACTGTCTTTCTCATAAATAGAAAGTCCAAAATGGATATTTCTTGTCAAGTAGCTCTCCTAGATGGTTCTCCTCAAATGGAAATCTGGGATCCTTTCATTTGTGTGGTCCCACCATCATTGAGTCTTTCATATGTTATGAGCAAAACTTTGACATATAACTTTTTTTACCTTAATTGGTTTTGTTAAAATCTAATTTTTTAAACATAATGGTCTTTATTACTGATATTTTAATGAAAGTTTACAGAAAATTTGGATTTCCAGTCACTGTTGCACATTTTCCTCCCTATCCACACCCCTACTTCACTTTTCTCTTTGAAAAAAATTTCATTATTGCACAATTTTCTCCCCCACAGTCTACTTTGCAATGCAGCTCTTATTCTGAATTGTTGTCATACAAATAAAACAGTTCTTTCCTTCATCTGTTTCTTTTTGTCTGTGTTTTATTTTGTTTTAATTTATTATTAATTTCAATGAAAATTTACAGAGACTTTGGATTTCCATTCATTCATTGTTGCACTTTTCTCCCATCCCAACCCTCCCCCGCCCCCACCTCA
>NW_006399814.1:9949145-9949658 GCF_000299155.1 Elephantulus edwardii
AAGCAAGGATTCTGAAGCTTCATCTGACATACTTTGGGCATGCTGCAAGGAGAGACCAGTCCTTGGAGAGGGACATCATGCTTGGGAGGGTGGAGTGACAGCACAAGAGAAGACCACCCTTGGTGCAATGGATTGATTCAGTGACTAGGGTGATGAGGGTAAGGTGTGTCAGAGACAATAAGGTTGGCAAAGGATAGAGCAGGTTTCAGGGCTATTGTACATGAGAGAGTCACAGCAACAATAAAATTCAACCATTTCAAGAGGCAACTTAAGATCAACGATACTAAAAGTAGAAGCCCAGATTGCACATAAAGGCATTTATGAAAAACAAGACTCTTGATTGGAAATGCCAACTGAGATGTTTAAACAAATGAATGCAGCACTAGATGTTCTCATTCACGTATACTGAGAAATTTGGAAGGCAACTACCTAACCAAACAACTGGAAGTGATCTGTATTTGTGCATGTTAAAAATAAATAAAATTAGAACAGCACATCAGCAGAGAACTGCCG
>NW_006399814.1:9949758-9960263 GCF_000299155.1 Elephantulus edwardii
TTCAATGAAAATTTACAGAGACTTTGGATTTCCATTCATTCATTGTTGCACTTTTCTCCCATCCCAACCCTCCCCCGCCCCCACCTCAGTACATTACCCTCTTGGAAAAGTAAAAGAAAAATTCTTTCATTATTTTACAATCCCTCCCCCCAGGTCCACTCCACTATGCAGCCTTCACTCTGGACTCCTGTCATGAAAAAAACACCTAATCACATATCCCTTCTAAGCAGTTTTCTTCCTCATTTGTTTCAATGAAGTATACATTATTTAACCCATCTTTCTCAATCTCTCCCCAACTCTGATGTCAGTCCTGCTTTACAACAGTGGCACCATGCAGTATTTGTCCTTTTGTGACTGAGATAGTTCACTCAGCATAATATCCTCCAGGGTCACCCATTTTGAATAATATTGCATGAGTTCCTTGTTCTTCAATGCAGCATAGTATTCCATTGTGTGAATATTCCACAGCTTCTCTATCCATTCGTTTGTTGATAGGCACTTAGGTTGTTTCCAACTTCTTGCTTTTGTGAATAAAGCCGCTATAAACATGGGTGTGCATCCTTCATCTGTTTCAATGCAGTGTACATTATTTATCCCTCTTTTTTTAGTTTCCTCCAGCCCCCATGTTATTCCTGTTTTATAACAGTGCCATTATGCAGTATTTGTCCTTTATTTCACTCAGCATAATGTCCTCCAGGGTCATCCATTTTTATATAATATTTCACTAGTTTCTTTTTTAGTGCTGCATAATATTCCATCGCATGAATATAAGATGGATCTTTGGTTGTTTCCATCTCTTTGCTATTGTGAACAACACAGCAATAAACATGGGTGTGTATATATCTGTTAGTGAGGCAGTTCTGGTTTCTTTAGGGTATATTACTAGTAGTGAAATTGCTGGGTCAAATAGTATTTCTATTTCTAACTTTTTGAGAAAGTACCATACTGCCCTCCATAGTGGTTGCACCATTTTACACTCCCATCAACAGTAAATAAGGGTTCCAGTTTCTCCACAACTTCACCAGCATTTGTTGTTTGCTGTTCTGTTAAATGTTGCTATTCTTACTGGAGTGAGATGATATCTCATAGTTGTTTTGATGTGCATCTCTCTTAGAGATGGAGATTTTGGACATTTCTTCATGTGTGTGTTTGCCATCTGAATGTCTTCTTTGGTGAAGTGTCTGTTCATATACCTGTACCTACTTGTGATTGGGTTGTTTACCTTTATCTTGTGGGACATGTAACTTTTAAAGTTGTAGTTTCAAAGTATCCCAAATATGTCTTTGAATTTAGTAAACAAACTCCCAGCTTCTTTCACAAGATAGGTGACTAGAAAATAAGATTCGTTATGTATAATCCTCCCAGAGTTATTCTATAAAGCAAGAAAATTCCTAATAACAAAACCAGGCAAAGATACCATCAAAAAGAAAACTATAGACCAATATAAGCAAAAGTATTTAATAACCTCTTGACCAATAAATAGAATCCAACAATATATGCAAGGATGATTATGCATAAGAATAGCAATAAATATAATTCAACATAGTAAGAAAGCCAATAACAAGAACCACAAGATCCTATCAATTGATGCAGAAAAAGCCTTTGACAAAATCCAACACCAACATCCAAATCTTCTCGATTAAAACACTCAGCAAAATAAAAATAGAAGAGATATGTTTCCTCAAAATAGGAATACATTTTCTCAATGTAATGAAAAATATATATGTAAGACCAAGAGCTAATAACATTCTCAGTAGAGAAAGATTAAAGGCTTTCCATCTGTGAACAGGTACCAGACAAGGATTCCTACTAGCACCACTCCTATTCAATATTTTATTGGAAGTATTTGTTTAAGGCAATACTATAAGAGAAGGAAATAAGAGGCATCCCAATCAGCAAAAAGGTGATAAAACTGTTGTTATATGCAGATGGTATAATAGTGTACACAGAAAATCCCAAAGACTCAACCAAAAAACCTGTTAGACCTAGTGGACAAATATAGACCAGAGAGAGGATACATAATCAATATGCACAAAATCAGTGGGATTTCTCTACAGAAACAAAGAAAACATGGAAAAGGAATCTAAGAAAGCAATATCACTTTACAATAGCTAGCCACAAGATGAAATATTTTGGAATAAATTGATTAGAGATACAAGGGACATTTATAAGGAAAACTACAAAACACTACGAAAAGAAACAAAGATCTTACTAAATGAAAAAATATTCCCTGTTCATGGATTGGAAGACTCAACATAGTGAAAATGATAATTCCACCAAAGGCAGTCTACATGTTTGAAACAATCTCAATAGAGATACTAAACTAATTTTCCAAAGCAATAGAAAAAGCATTTGTCAGATTTATTTGGAAAGGAAAGAGATCACCCATAAACAAAATTCTTCTGAAAAATAAAATGAAGTGAGAGGAAAAGCACTCCCCGATCTCAAAACCTACTATACATTCATAGTACCCCAAACAGCACAGTGTTGGTATAATAACACACATAGACAAATGTAACAGAACCTAGAACCCAGAAGTTAACCAAATTACATATGATCAATTGATATGTGACAAAGAATTAAACGCTATCAAATGGGAAAACAACAAACTTTTCAACAAATGGTTCTGATAAAACTAGACATATACCTACAGAAAACTAACACATGATTCATATTTCACACCACACACAAAAATCAACTCACAGTGGATCAGAGACTTAGAAGTAAAGCTCAAAACCATAAAAATCATAAGAGACAAAATAGGACCAAACTTAGGTTTAGCCTATAGACTAAATAGGCCCGCAAAGATAACCAGAAATGCACAACTAGGAGAGGATAAAAATTTATTAATAAGACCTTCTAAAATTACTTTTCAGTGTGCATCAAAAACTTTTCCCAATATGGTGAAAAGAAAACCTATAAACTGAGAAAAACATTTGGCAATGGCATCTCAAATAAAGTTTTCAAAACAAAACTTGTAGAATACTACATACAGGGCCTCCACAAGAAAAAAGATTGATCCATATTTATTCCCATTCCACAAAAAAGTCACCAGAGTGTGAAAATTATTTTATAATATCACTCATATCACATGCAAGCAAAATCCTGCTGAAGATTATTCAGAAATGACTGGAATAGAAGCTGAGTTTAGAAGAGGTTGTGGCAATAGAGAAATGATCACCAGTGTCATATGGATCTTAGCAGAAAACAAAGATTACCAGAGAGATATTTATCTATGTTTCATTGACTCTACAAAGGCATTTGACTGTGTGAATAACAACAAATTGTGGTTAACTTTGAGGAGAATGGGAATCCTAGAAAGTTTGACTGTGCTTTTGTGAAACCCATACTTGGACCAGGAGGCAGTCCTCAGAACAGAGCTGGGAACACTGCACAGTTTAAAATAATGAAGGAAGTGTGTCAGAGATGTGTCATGTCTCCATACATTTTCAATCTGTATTCAGAACAGATCATTTGGGAGGCTGGGCTTTATGAGGAAGAATGTGGCATCAGGATTGGGGAAGACTCATCAACAACCTACATTATAAAGATGGCACAACCTTGCTTGCTGAAACTTAGGAAGTGAAGCACTTTCTGCAGAGGATCAAGGACTGTAGTCTTCAATATGGATTGAAGCTCAACATCAAGAAAACAAAGATTCTCACCACTGGGACAATTGGTAGCACCATGATGCATGGAGAAGAGATTGAAGTTGTTAATAGGTACAGCTTGCCCGGCTTTACAAACAACACTCTTAGCACCAGCCATCAGGAAATCAAAAGATAAATTTTATTAAGTAAATCTGCTCTCAGAGACCTCTCCGAGTACTGATGTTAGTCTATGGTCTTTGAAATTACTTGCTATGCATCAGAGAGCTGGACAATTATTAAAAAGGACAGAAGAAGAATCAATGCCTTTCAGTTGTGTTGCTGGAGAAGAGTCTTGAACATACCATGGACTGCCAAAGAAACAAATAGATCTGTCTTGGAGAGAGTATAACCAAGTTCCTCCTTGGAGGCTAGGATTTTGACGCTCTCTCTCATATATTTTGGGCATGTGGCCAGAAGGGACTGATTCTTGGAGAAGGACATCATGCTCAGAAGAGTGGAGAGACAGCACAGGAAAATAAGACCATGGATGAAATAGATTGATAAAGAAACTAGGGCAGTGGGAATAGGTGTGCTGGAGTCAGTGAGACTGGCTCCGGAGTGGACAGACTTCAGAGTTTTCATTATGAGTCACAGGTGACTCAACAGCACATAACAACAACTACAACCCAATAACAAAATGGGGAAAAGGCATAAAAATATTTTTCACAAAGGAAAACATTCTGATAACTAACAGATACATGAAGAAATGCTCAAAATCACAGATAGTCAGGGAGATACAAATCAAAACAATGCAATAGCATAACAACCCAGTAGCACTAGTAAGGTTTAACAAGACAGTAAGCAATAAATGTTAGAGAAAATGAGGAGAGATTGGGAGTTTCATGTACTACTTGTGGGATTTAAAGTGGTAAATCCACTCTAGAAGGCAGTCTGGCATTTTCTCAAAAAGCTGAACATAGAGATCCCATATGACTGAGCTATTCCATTGCTAGATTATACCCCAAGGAAAATAGAACTCAGACATGAATGTGATATGTCCATCAATAAAATAATGAATTTGAAAATTCTGGTGTATTCACACAAGGAATACTATGCAGCACTAGAGAACAATGATTTAATAAAATAGTATATAATATGGGAGAATTTAGAGAACATTATGCTTGTTGAACCAACTCAGTCTTATTAGGAAAAATACTGCGTACAACCATTATTGTAAAAATAGAAAGATACCTAGCAAGATATGTTTAGATGTCTAACAGCCGAAAGGGAAAAGGTTAGGATGTAGAAAACAGGGAAAAAGAGGAAATCACTAGAATAGCAGAGTTTAGTGGGTAGATGAAAGAATGAAGAAATAGGAAAGATTCAATGAGGACTCAAAAAGATAGGATAATAATAGACATAGATCAATAGTAGTAAATTTTATAAAATATAATGTATATGAATGATTATATGAAGCATAAGGTAAAGAAAAGATTTCATAAAGCACAACGTACATAAATGAAACACAATATCTATGAATTATTATATGTAAACCAATAATAAACTTTTCCTTAAGTAGAAAGGATCACTTTGAGGAGGTAAGGAAAGTGTCAAAGCTCATCATTATAGACGCTTTCTACCTTTCTCACATCATTTGTCTGTTAGGTTGCTGTACTGTGGTGGCTTCTGTATTGCTGTGATGCTAGAAGCTATGCCACTGACATTTCAAATAACCAGGAGGATCACCTGTGGTTGACAGGTTTCAAGAGAGCTTCCAGACTTAGACAGACTATGTAGCAGGACTGGCCATCCATTCCAGGTCTAAATGCCCTATGAATAGCACAGCCAAATATTTCCTGAAAATGAATCCTTCAGATTGGAAGACACTGGAGTTATGGCTTATGAAGAGATACCTTCTTAAAGTGGAGTCTACGTTAATGATGTGTATGGAGTTCATTTGCTGATGTTGCACTACTCAAAATGAAGAGAAACTGCTGCAAACATCCATTAGTACTTGGGTTGTGAAATGTATAAAGTACATATCCATGAAAATGGGAGAGTGTCAACAATACTATTTAGGTATACGGATGATGACGATACACATGGACCTCATCTGATGATGAAATACACAGAAATAAAGTTGATTATCCCTTTGGGAAGAGTCACTGGAAAAGCTCATATCCATTGGCCAGAATAAGGAAAGCTCATATCCATCGGCCAGAACAAGGCCAGAGGATGACCCTGGAATAGGCCTTCAATTGCTCATAAGCAAGTTCAAATTGAATTTGAAGAAAGTGAAGATAAATCCATTAAAATCAAAACATGAACTTAAGGTTATTCTAACTTGAATTTAGAAACCATATCAAGAATAGATTTGATGCACTGGTTCTAGATCATATGCTACTCCCTGAAATGGTTCCTGTGTCCTTCAACATTTCCCCCAAAGAATCCTTCAATATTGCAGCTCAAAGATTGAATCTTTTCTTCAGTTCTTACAGCATGAGAAATGTTGAGCATGTCCTTCCTTCTTTGTTCTCTAACTCTAGGTATTAGCATTTTGTTATGATACATTGTCTTGTCTTCTTGAGCTGCAAAAAATTTGTACACCTCTTCCTATTTCATTATTTCTTCCTTTTACTCTAGCATCTTTATGTTCCAGAGCAAGTTTCGGAGTCCATTCCTGACTCATGCATGATGTCCTTGATTTAATCTCACAACTCATCTGATTTCCAGTTCATCAGAGTGCTACTGACAAGCTAGGATGGTGACAGATACTTCATGTCATGTATTTTGGGCATGCAGTCAATAACATCTAATCTTTGGAAAAAAGACATAATACTTAGAAAAGTGTTGGGTCAGTGAGGGAGAAAGGACCTCAAGGAGAGAGACTGACACAAGGATTGCAATAATTGGTTTGGACAGAGGAGATTGTGATAGGATAGGGGAGGGTTTTGTTCTGTTTTGTGGACCAACACTGGGAGTCATAGTCAACTTCATAGCACCTAACAACAACTACCTTCTTCAACTCTATGACAAAACTAGACTCTCACACAGCTTATAAACTTTTTGAATAATGTACATTCAGAAAAGTCAATTGGATGGCATCTTCTCGGGAATCATTGTAATTTTATAACTCCTATTATAATTCTTTCTGGTATCGGAATTCTGTGTATATTTTCATTTTTCTTTTGCAGCTTCCTGTGTTATTAAACATTGTTCCCAAAGAATTCTTCAAATTACAACTCAAAACTAAGCTTCTTTTCTCTTCCAGATACTATTTTAGGTGTATAACATATTTATTATCTCAACAGCTTGAAATGAATTTGCTCCACTTTAAAAAGGAGCAAACTGAGCACCAAACAAGTTGGATGACTTGCCCAGGGTCATGCAACTTTTAGGAGCTGATCCCAGACAGTCTGGCTCCAGATCCACACTTGTTTCACAACACATCCCGTATTTCTTGGTGATCAAAACAAAACAGCACAAAACCAGAACCAGCAAAAGAGACAGCAGTGGCTTCAGAGGCAACATACTCTTTCATGCGGTCCACAGCAAATGGTAAATATTATTAGCATGTTGGAGCCATCTCTGCCCTTGGATAATAATTTCTGCTTCGGGTTACCAATGACAGTAATTTGAGGCTGCAATTCCCATTTCCTGCTTCAGTTAAAAGTACATCCAGGCAGCAAAACTTTAAAAACCAGCTGCCTTTTTTTGCAGAAGGTAACAATTACATCAGACTGTCTCCTTGTAGGTATTTGCATTTAGCATCTCCAGTTGAAGAAATGGCAACACACAGAGGCTCACAGTGAAGAGGGACTTGGTGGAGCACTCAAGCCAGTTTACAGTCAATTGTGTGTGTCTCTTCCTATTTCTGTCATAGTCACCACAGGGAGTATTTAAACCACAGTAATTGGTAATTACTGCAAATTAGAGTTTTCTTGTTGTTGTTTTTCACTCAGATATCCAGTTGTTAATGTCCTTGTGAAATGTGTGTGGTGCATGTGTAGGAACAAGGAATAGCATGGGAGTGATGGCCAGTGAGGTAGATCAGATGTGCAGCTGAGAAATGATGAGAAGTAGTAATAATAATAGCAGTCAAATGCACTATGCGCTTGCAATGTGCCTGACATTGCACTATGTTCTTACACACACACACACACACACACACACACACACATGGCTGCTAATCAGAAATTTAAAAAAATGTAAACCCACCAGTCATTCTTCAGGAGAAAATACTTGATGATGTGCTCCAGTAAAGATTTCAGACTAGGAATCCTTATGAGACCATTCTACTTTGTCATATCTGATTGCTATGAGTCAGAATCAGCTAGATGGAATGCAATAACAATAATCTGCAGTCAGAGGCCTCCCCAGAGCACTAAAGAACAACAATATCAATTTAGGGACTAAAGTGCACCTGATCCAAGTAATGGTCTTCAAAATTACTTGGTATGTATCAGAAAGCTGGGCAAAAATTAAGGATGACAGAAGAAGAATCAATGTCTTCGAGTTGTGGTGCTGGAGAAGAGTATTGAACATTCCATGGAATGGCATGAGAATAAACATGTCTGTCCTGCACAGGGTGACACCAAGTTGCTCCTCAGAGGCAAGAATTTTGAAGCTCTATCTCCCATACTGTGGACATGTTGCCAGGAGGGACCAGTCCTTGGAGAAGGACATCATGCTTGGAAGGGTGGAGAGACAGGGAGACCCTGGATGTGATGGATTGACTCAGTGACTGGAGTATGGAGGTAAGTGTGTAGGAGACAAAGAGATTGGCTTGATTATATGTCCAAAATATATGAGGTGAGGTCTCATTATCTTCTCCTCTAATGAGCATTCTGATTACACATTTTCTGAAATGGTTTTGGACAGTCCTTGGTATATTCAGTAATTTTCTTTGTAAATTCTTAATGAAAAAGCACCAATCCTTCAGTCTTTCTTATTAATTGGTCAACTTTCATATGCATATGGAGTGATTGAAAATACAATGGCTTGAGTCAGACATGCCTTACTCTTCAAACTGATATTCTTGCTCTTTGTTGTTGTTGTTTACCATCGAGCCAGAACCGACCTACAGTTGACCCTCTAGCAGGTTTTCAGAAGCAGTTAATAGAACTGGAGGAGATTGCCTATCCTTCTCCCAAGGAGCAGCTGGGTGGATTTGAGCCTCGTGCCATTGGGATTGCGATACAGATTCTTACCACTATGCCACAGAGCCAAAGAAACTTTAAAAAAGTTTCTTTGCAGCAAATTTACGTGATGCAATATCTTGTTTGTTTGTTTGTTATCTCCTGGGAATACAAGTAATATGAAATCATTGACAATCTTAATCTTTTTTCCTTTTACTATGATGTTACTTAGTGTTCCAATTGTGGTGATTTTTGTTTCCTTGATGTTGAGGTGTATCTGTACTGGAAGCTGTAGAAGCCTTTGATCTTCTTCAATAAGTGCTTCAAGTCTCCTTGATGTTCAGCAAGCAAGACTGTGTCATCTGCAACATCACAGGCTCTGATAAGTCTTCCTCCAATCTTGATGGCACATTCTTTTTCATATAGTCCATCTTTACCAAATTTCATCAATATACAAAGCAAATAAGCATGGTAAAAAGAATGCTCACTCACACCTTTTCTGATTTTAAACCATGCAGTGTCTCTTTGTTCTGGCCACACAACTGCATTTTAGTCATTATATAGTTCTACATGATACAATTAAGAGCTTTGAAATTCTCACTCTTTGTGATGTTACACATAATTTTTTTGATACACAGTCAAATGCCTTTGTATAATCAATGCAATATAGATAAATATATTTCTGATATTCTTCGATTTAGCCAAGGTCCACCTGATACTAGCAATGGTACCTTTCATTCCACATGCTTTTCTGAATATGAGTCTAACTTCTTTGGTTTCCTAATAATTTCTAAATAATCTCCAGCAAGATTTTACTTGTGTGTGATATCTGATGAATTATGAAAGAACTTGGAGTTAGAAAAACACAAGGGAAGAATACCTCCAGCATTTCTCAAGCTGAAGAAAGATATTCAAGCTTCAAGTCCCCAGACTGAAGTTGTTCTACGGGCAAAATACTGAGTAATGCAGAAAGTATTAAAAGAAGGTGGAAAGTTGTTGTAAAATGGGACTGACATAGGGGTTGAGAGGAGACTGAGAAAGATGGGATAAATAATGCAGACTGTACTGAAACAGATGAGGGGGATAACTGTTTAAAAGGGATATAGGACTATGTATTATAGGCATGACAGGAGTCTAGAATGAAGGCTGCATAGTGGAGTGGACATGGGGGGAGAGATTGTATAACAATGAAAGAGTGAATTAGTGAGGAGGCGCGGGCAAAGAGAAAAGTGCAACGATGAATGAATAGACATCCAAAATCTCTGTACACTTTCATTAAAATTAATTTAAAAAAAGAAGATGGACCAGATGCTCTGCTAAAGAAGGAGGGACAATCTCCTCCTGTACCAATCAGATCCAATTTGGTACAAAAAAAAAAAAAAGAAAAAAAAAAAAAACATGGAAGAAATACATAAAGTCATTATGACAAAAATAAATGGTTGATAGTCCACTCGGCCAACTGACTGGAAGGGAATTAGTGAATAATATCATTAATACCACATGCAAGCAAGATTCTGCTGAAAATTATTCAAAAACGCCTGGAACAGCATACCAACAGAAAACTGCCAGAAGTGCAGGCTGGGTTTAGAAGAGGCCGTGGTACTAGGTATTATAGCTAATGCTGTATGGATCTTGGCTGAAAACAGAGAGTACCAGAAGAACGTCTATGTTTCATTGACAATGCGAAGACATTTGACTGTGTGGATCACAACAAACTGGGTAACTCTGAGAAGAATGGGAATCCCAGAACCCTTGATTGTATTTATACAAAACCTAT
>NW_006399814.1:9962578-9998775 GCF_000299155.1 Elephantulus edwardii
GGAAAATACAGAACAATAGCATTAATATGACATGCAAATAAAAATCTTGCAATATATATCTATAATGTATTATATGGACTGTATCTGCAACAATGGGATTAAGTACAACAGAGATTGTGAGGATAGTACAGGATAGAGGGGCAGGGTTTTGTTTTTTGTTGATAGGAGTCAGAGCCAGCTTGATGGCACCTAACCACAGCAGCATATAATATGATATAACAGAACATAACAACATAACATGACATGATAGAAGTATGTATATATTAACAGCCTGTTAGCCAAGATTTAAAAAGATTAGTGTGAATAAGCCTGCCCTGTAACTGCCATACTTCGCTTTTCAGTGAAGCAATGTCTCCTGGGATATGGCCCAGGACGTCCTGCTTTAAAAGCACCCAGAGATAAACTTGTTAAAATGTGAACTCCAGACCCTGACTTTTAAGTACTGAGGAGAACCTTTGAAGCAGGGCTCAGCACTCTGCATCACACTCTCTGACTGTGCCTAATGCTTACTAAACATTATATACCAGGGCCTATAAAACTGGCCTCTCACCCAGGGCTCCCCCTTATTATCCCAAAACACAGGTGGGAAATTTGCCAAAGAGTTGGAGTAGGTCTTGAATGAGTTTGGAGGAATTGGCCTGAGAACCCATGGGTGGGAAGTCTCTACTCTTGTCCTCAGCCTCTCTCCCACCACCGCACAGAACAGATAAAGTCTCAGGCTCAGCCAACTCAGTGGAAAGAAGAGTGAGGGCAGTTGGCACCTAATGTCACCTTAAAGGCTGGGGAACCTGAGAATGTGCAAAAAATCTTTTTTTATTGGTTGGTTGAGATTTCACTGCCAAATTCAGTACGTAGAGCAGTATCTGTTTTACATTATTTTCTTGTCAAAAAGGAGTTTTTCACATTTTATAGCAATAACATCACCTTGGCAAGAGTGTCATGCAACCTAAATGAAAACACAATCTGATGAAATGGTATTTTGCTAACACTTAGCAAATGTCCTATGCTTGAAGCAAGGGGAAAAGGGAGCAATGTATGCTATCCACTGCTGTGATGGGGTTCAATCCAGTTCTCAAAGTCAGCGCCTGCCTTATTGTCTGTTCCCTCACCATCATATGGAGAGTCATAGCTGACTCAGTGGCTCCCAAATTCTCTCTGAAATGTATGTGCCTCCTAGAAGTCATTAAGAAGGATTCTACAGACAGCTGGGGTCTCCAGTCTGAACTGAATCACAGCCAACATCCTTTCCATTTCCCTTATTTAACTTCCTTCCAGGCATCTATCTGAAAAGAACAATTTGTAGCAGTGGCACCCATTTTAAAAGAACAATTTGGAGCAGCAAATAGTTGGAAGCTCTAAACCTGGAAGTGGTCATGAGGTTACTTTGGGATGGCTTGGCTTTCTCTGCCTGCTTGGGGCAGCCCATGATTAAGACACAGAATTTGGGTGAAAACATCACTGCAGTCAGTGCCCACACAAACTTCAGCTAATTATATCTTCTCTATTGATAACTAGCAGCCTTAGAGGCATAGTGCATTACATGTTGGGCTTGGAACCAAAAGGTCAACAGTTCAAATCTCCCAGTCACTTCTTGGGCAACTGCCTTGTGTAAAAAAGTATAGCCTTTGAAACTTAATGAAGGATGTGGAGCTGGAACTTTGAAAAATGGCTTTGCTAGCCATTACTTTAGTCCCTTTTGGGACGTGGTCTCCAGCTACCTCAATTGCAGGCACATGGTCCTGCAAATTATCAACAGCTGTGGGACTTATATAAGAGAGTGTTTTTCCCACTGTGGAGAGACTGTGAAGAGATTGTGGCAAGGTGTGGCCTGACAGAACCTTGAGATAAAGGCAAAGTTAAAGGTTTTGCTTCTGGATGACTGAATGGAGAACTATGACTACTATAAGACAAAATTTTCTGGATGATTGAGGACACCAGAGATTTCGACTTGTTGGCTGACAAACTGTCTGAACTAATTGAGGAATAGTGTTTTGATGTTAGTCTGTCTTGGGGCTGCTATTCATTAAACCTGGACTTTCTGTGTGTGTGTTTTTTTCTTTCTCCCACACCCCTTAACTATTTCCCTAATAAACCACACAACTATAAGTAAAGTCCGTGAGTCACTTTGCAAGAATATTAGGCAAAATGATTTGTAGAAATAGGTGCAGCAGCATGGGGGGTTGCATGTCTGATCATGTAGCTATTTGTTTGGTACTATGGATATTATTGACAGGGAAGTGTGTAGAAATCAAACTTGGCCACTTCCATGTTACCCCTGCATCTTAAACAGAGGGTCTCTGTGAGTTGGAACTAGTTCAGTAGCAACGAATTTGGATTTTTTTTTTTAACTTGAGAGCTGGGAAGGTTTTTTTGCTTGTTTGTTTTATTTATTACTTTCCAATTTTTTGTAAGTAATAGACCACAGAGCAGATGGGTCCCCCATTGAACTATTTACACACATCCTTTTCCATGGCCTTGACTGTAATACTCACATTCTAGTAACACTCCTCCCATTATTCTTATCTCCATTCACAGTTAGTTGTAACTGGAGAAGAAGAGCACCTGAGGACCAAGGGTACTTGTGGGAGGGAAGAGGAACTGGAAAATCATAGGAAAATTTGCCAAGATGTAAATCTAAGATCTCTGCACGGAAGAAGTATCCCTGGATTTGCTTCAAAATCATCTAGAATGATAATATTCTAAAATAGAGGAAATAAAATTGACCAAGAGTTTATAATTGTTGGAGCTGCACAATGGATTTGACAGTATGAATAATTCTAGCCTCTAATTTTGGTTGGGATTTTCTACAGTAAAACTTTTTAAAAGGATGTGTCCATGTGTAAAATATATATTCTTCTTCCCAACCCTTTCTAGCCTAGGAGACTGAAGCCCACCAAAAAAATAAAAAGATATATACTAGACCCAAGGAGTCAGCAGCCTCTCCCTCCATGCTCAGCCCTAGGCAATGAATTCTCACCTGCCCACAACTATCCACAATCATTCAATACAATTTGTTGTCCTCTACCATGCTACCCCGTAATAATGGGTGCGAGTATGTTAGAGTTCATAATGATGGCACAGGATAAAGCAAGGTTCTGATCTGTTGTTCTTGGGATCACTATGAGTCATAGACAACTTGATGCAACCTAACAACAGCAACAACCGTAATACCCTACATGATATATTGTGCTGTTAACCAAAATATCAGCAGTTCAAATCTACCAGCTGCTCTGCGGAAGAAAGATAGGCAGTCTCCTGTCATGAAGATCTAATTTCCAAGTGACAGAATGACGTGGAATCAAGTTTATGAGAGTGGAATATTTTTGGTTTATCATGAACAACAGGGATGCAGTGGCTAAATGTTCAGTTGCTGTCTGAAAAGTCAGCAGTTAAAATTTACTATCTACTCTTTAGGGGAAAGACGTGGCATCTGTAAAGAGTCCCAGCGCTTGAGAACTGAGGGGCAGTGCTACTCACCCATACAGGGCTGCTAGGAGCCAGAATCACCTTGACCAGTGGTTTAACCATGAAACCTACTCTGTGTCAGGAACACAATCAACAAGCCATCATGATTCTTGCCCTCATGAGTTGGCAGAGTGGTTGTAGGTCACAGACAATGAACACATAAACAACTAAAATAATTTCAGAGTAACGAGAGCTACAAGACAGTAAAACAGAGTGATAAGAGAGAAAGGGGAAGCCTGCTTTAGCTATATCTATCATCTATCTATATCTGTCTATCTATCTATCTATCTATCTATCTATCTATCTATCTATCTATCTATCTATCTACCTATCTATCTATCTGCTGGGGAGGGTGGAGGGCAGGTGCAGGACCGGAAGACCCTCTGGGAGGTGGATTGATTCAGTGACTGGGGCAATCGGGTTGAGTGTGTCAGAGACAATGAGCTTGGCACAGGACAGAGCAGAGTTTAGGGCTGTTGTACATAGGGTCGCTATGAGTCTCAAGTGACTCGATGGCACATAACAACAACAACATAGATAGATAGATAGATAGATAGATAGATAGATAGACAGGCAGATAGAGTTGTTGTTTTGTACTGTCAAGTAGCCTGTGACTCATAGCAACCCTATATACAGCAGCTCTGAACCCTGCCCTGTCCTGAGCCAGTCTCACTGATTATGACACACCAACCCACATTCCCCCAGTCACTGTATCAATCCATCTCATCCAGGGTCTTCCTCTCCTGCACTGTCCCTCCACCTTTTGAGCATGATGTCCTTCTCCAAGGATCAGTCCCTCTTGGCCACATGTCCAAAGTATGTGAAATGGAGTTTCAAAATCCTAGCCTCCAAGGAGAAACATGGTTTCATCCTTTCCAAGACAGACCTATTTGTTTTCTTGGTGGTCCATGATATGTTCAAGACTCTTCTCAAGCACCATAATTTAAAGGGGGTGTGTGTAATTGTTGTTATTGTGGAGCCAAGGAAGCTGAAGCTGTTAACAATCTCAATCTCCATCTCTTCATTGTCTGTCATGATACTGCCAATAGGCCCAATGGTGAGAATCTTTATTTTCTTGATGTTGAGATTCAGTCCATATTTATGGCTGTGATTTACACCTTTCAAAAACCTGCTGGGTTATTCTGTGCGTACATCTCCCTTTACTACATATTCAAAGTATCTATTCTTAGAATGCATCACACATCTTAGTTTGCCCACGATATCTTTTCCAGATCTTTAAAACTAGAGGAGGCCACTTCGCTTACCCAGCATGACCACACACCACACTCCAGTGCCCCTCAGCTCTTCATGAAGACCCCGTCATGACTTACCTGCTCACCTAGAGTGAGGACGCATGTCCACACATTGGTGCCTTGAGGAAACAGTGTCACCTGTACATAATATCCTTTTGAGACTTTTTCCACTTTTAAGTCTCATTGTGGGTAGCACATTTCAGATTGGCTGCCCCTTCTCCAGTGTCCCCAGATACATGCACTAGGCTTACATCACTGAGGTTGTCTATATTCTTGTCCAGCTCTTTATAACTAAAGATCTCCCAAAAGTTGACAATGCACTGATTATAAATGGCACATGTTGAGTAGTCATTGTGTGCTAGGCGCTGCACTCAGTGCGGCTATGAGCCTGTCGTTCTTTAGGGGTGGGTGATATTATCAATCTAATCTTTAATGATATCGAATCTGGAGGTAGGAGAATTTACATAAACTAATGTCTATTAAAGCCAGGATTTGACTCAAGTTTGAAAACTAAGATCCTACTTTTGTTGCACCTCTAACTCACTTCACACTGTACAGGTCAGAATCACCTTTGTGTTCCAAATGCTGGGCAAAATGCCTCAGGGCCCATGGAAGCCCAAGACACAGACCCCTCCAGGCTGCCCAGCCCAGGGCTAGTTCCTACCCTGGAGCAGCAGCCAGCAGGAAGGTGATATTTACTCAGGTGCAAGGTGTAACAGAGAGGGAGGGTCTAACTTCAGAGGCTGGGCTCCTTCTCACAGACAGGAGATTGTCTGAAAAGAAAAGGCTGGTCCAGTGGCCTGAGGGCCAGCTAGGAAGAAACAGCCAAGTTCAAAGGAAGCAGTTGCAGGGTGGGAGACTCTCAAGAACAAAGGCTAAGACAGCGGCCTCACCCACTGTCTGTGGTTCATTGATGGCTCCCCCAGCACAGCCACTGCCTCCCTGCAGGTGTGACTCTGTTCTGGAAGCCAGCCACCAGGCAGGGGCTGTCACAGCCCCAGATGTACCTGACTCTAACTGTTCAGGTCTAAAGCTGGTCCTCCTCATGCTGAAGGCAAACTCTGTTCTGCCAAGAACTTGGACAAATTCAGTTTATGAAAGTCCGAGCCTACAAGCAAACAATCAGGATGATTCCAGCCAACTTCATATACAGGCAGTTTTGTTGTGTTGCCTGTTCTTCTGAGCAAGGTTGCTCATGTAGATAGCACCTAGTCGTGTCGTTGTGGGGTCTGGCCCTTTATCATTGTCACCATCATTTGCCTCATCAAAACTGTATGTTTAGCCAGTTGTTACTGAGTTTATTATGTTTCTGAGCACCTCACGTGTGCCAGGGGGGAATTGTGCACCTCAGGGTTTTCAATGGCTGCCTTTTTCTCAAAGTATCTCTGGGTGTTAATCATTCGTATAATTCAGGAAGCTCGCTGTGTGCTAATTACTTTGCTTGCATTATCTCATTGACTCTTCACACTGCCACCATAAATAAGTGTCAATATTCTCACTTACAAGAAGGAGAAACAAAAGCCCCAAGACCTGTGACCACGTTGAATGCTTCAGGTCGCTATGTGCAGAGCCAGCTTTCTCATTTATTCACCAGGATCAGTTAATGCAGAGACGACCAGCAAGGCAGCTGCTTGGCTGGACCCTGAGCTCAAGACACTGAAGGGGTTAGCCAATCCCACAGCCTCTAAATTCAACCCCCAAACTGGGTGCTGGAACTCTGAATCAGGGAGTGCAGGGCCCCAGCCCAGGCCTACAGGGAAGAAAGTGGTCAAGTCAACAGGAAGACATTTCAGAGCCTAATCAGGATGAGTCAGGGCTCAGGAGACACTGGCCAATCCCTCCCAGTCCCCAGTCATCTTCACTCAGCCAAGAGGATTCCTGGAAGCCCTCAGGCCCTCTTAAACTATCCCAAGTCTGCCTGCCTACATCAAAGACACCCTCGGAAGTCCTCCCACTCCCAACACCCCAAGAGCAGCCAGGACACCACTGGGTTTGCATTGTCAACTCAGACCACCCACTTCAACCTGGATACTTGGCAGTCAAGCTATTTGGAAGCAGCCAAAAAAGTCAGTCAAAGATATAAGTTTTGTAGCCAGCCAGTTCTGAGCTTGAATCCTGGCTCTACCATTTATTAGCTGTGTGACATTGACGAGTTACTTAATCTTTCTGTTCCTCGCTTTCCTTTTAATAATAATAATACAGTGTGCAGAAAGTTAACAGAAGGAATAAATGAGATGAAATATATAAAGTTTTTAACAGACAACCTGGAACATTATAAATACTTTCAAAACAAACCAATAAATTAAGAGAATAAATGGATGGATTAGCTACTTTGATTCAATATGACCTTTTTACATAATCCTCTGAAGTAACTGGCCCAGTAATGAGTTTGTGAATTTGGCCAAATAAGCACACATCTCGGGCCCTGTAGTTGCTTCTTTAAAATAAGAATGCCACCACCTTCCTGCTTGCTGTGCAGGTTGCAGATGGGTGAAGGAGGTCTCTGGAATCCCAAAGTCTGGAGGAATATATGCAAAGCATCTTGTCCTCCAGATAGCTAATCCAGAAGCCAGCCTCTCCATGGCTCCAGAGAGGTAAGTCTGGGCCTGGGGACATCTGGCACAGATTAAAGCTGGTTGCAAGACAGCCTTGTTTTCAGTCTGATTTGCCTCCACTATGGGGCATTCAGAGAGTTTGTCCCACCGTAACTGAGAAGGCCTTTGACCGATCCTCTGCGTCTACCAGCTGGTGGACCCTTTCCTCCCTGGAGCCTCCTCAGCTCAGGATGGCACATGAGCCCATCTTGAGACCTTTGCCACCTTCAGAGCTTCAAGCCAGGTTCAAAATGAGATGTGACAGCCAGAAAACTAGCTGAACGGCACAAATTGACACAGATGTTTGCTGCACTCTGCAAGAGCAATCTTGATCCCCGAGTCTGACATTGTTTAAAGACAACTAGAAGGTGTTCACGATACTGCCAGTATTTTCCCTAGATCTGGGCACTGACACACCCCGAGAAAGGCTGTTCTTGGACATGGCTGTGGGGATGAAGGAGGCACCCAGGGGAGAGATCAAGTGTTCACTCAAACTATGCTCTGGGTATTCTCTAGGGTCACAACACTGTGTGGGGTACTGGGGACACAGTGATGCACATCCCCATCTCAGATTCAAGGAGCCCAGAGAGGCAGCAGACCACGATACGGTACCAGAGTCTCAAAAGAAAATGATAAAATTTGTTCTTAAAAACAATGTATTAATATTTTGTAAATTAACTAGTGGGAAATTTTAAAAAAAGAAGATGTTAATAAGACTAGCTGGCCTTCAAACTATTACTCCCAGGATATTCTTTAAACATTGAGCCAAAACTAACTGCTAAAGTAATTTTGGCCTTGCTTATAAAAGAATATCTATATTAAGAGTTATGCTTCCATAAAGAATTATCTATGTGAGCAACGACAAAGAGAGAGCTACGTTGGCCTAGTGGAAAGGAAGTTATGCTACCAAACTGAAGGTGGGTGGTTTTCATCTGCACCCTCGGCCAGGTTCAAATTGTTTTCCTGTCAAACATTCTTCTAGGTGGTATAGCACTGGTCTGTGCATTGCTGTACAGAGGTAACTCATGGTTGCTGTGATGCTGAAGACTGTGACAGTGATGTGACAATTGTGGTGATGGGTACCCATGGTGGACAGTGTTTGCTGGAGCTTCCCGACTAAAACAAGCCTGGAAGCAGGAGCGGCATCCACTTCTGAAATGGCTTGCCTCCGGAAACTCTATGCACAGTGTTCAGGTTGTTCGTTCATAGGGTCACTATGAGTCGTCTACGACTCGATGGCACCAAACAACAACAACAACATGTGATCAAAATGACAAAAATAACTCGAAAGGATTGCAGTGCACCTTCTTATTGACTGGTACAGGAGGAGATTGCCCCTCCTTCCCAAGCAGAGCATCTGGTGGATTCAAACCTCTGGGAATGCAGTGCAGCTTCTTGCCACTAGGCCACCAGAGCTCCCAATAACTCAAAAGGATAGATGAGAAGTTTAGAGAGGGACAATGAGTGTTTGTTAGACATAGTGAAATAGTTTTTCTAAGGTTGAGAAAGGTGGCCCCACTTAAAGAACACAACCAATGTTACTGAATTGTACATGCAGAAATTTAAAGAATATAGATCGAGTTGTGTACGTTTCTAGCAAAAAAAAAGAAAGAAGGAAGAAGAAAAAGAGGGAGTAGTCGAGGGTAGATGGAGAGAGCAAATCTGTGCATATGTTAGATGTCTTGGGAATCAAGGAAGTTTTCCAAAGAAATGTGGCATTTCTGCTGAGAGGCTGTGGAGGCAGGGAAGGGTGTTGAGGAGGACAGCAGGCAGCAACCTGCCAGGTGCATACTCTGACCATGTTTCAAAACAATTCATCCTGTTTAAACAGCATGGAGTGGGTCATTCACTCATTTATTTCCATCGAGTCAGAACCAACTCACAGCTGATATTTCAGGGGGTGTTTGGAGACTGTAAACTACACAGGTGGAGATTACCCATCTTTGTCCCAAGGAGCAGATGGTAGATTTGAACCATCAGCCAGGTGAGGGCTTTAGTCAGCAGTATGATTTCCTGTGGATTACTCCTTCAGAGCTCTCTTGTGTGGGGTTAGAGGGGTGAAAGAACTCCTCACAGGTGAACAAGTGTGTCATATATCACCCCTCAGCCCCGGTAGCTGCATCTTCCAAGGGTACGGAAGGACTTCTGCTTCATCCCATTTGTCTGACAATAAAAGGGAGGCCTCCCTGGAGGGCCTTACGTGGAGACATCTGAGATGCTCTTGGCTCTGAGAAGGAGGCAGAGAGTACTTCTCCAAGTCCAGATTGGAAGGTTTGGTTGCCCTGGGGGAAATTCCTCTCTAGAAGCTACTGCCTGGTTTCCACGTGCTTCTCCGACTTTCAGACTCCTTGTCTTTCACACTTTAGACAGAACAGAAACCTCTGCATCTGCCTCTGCTATTTTTGCCTGTGGCTCCCTATTTGATAGAAATTTATCATCTACTTTACTGCCCAGACAGCTCACAATGAATGGCATTTTTGTAGTGATTTCCACGATAATTAAAATGCCTTGAAGGTTTTTGGGGGGGTTGTCCTCTCCCCTCCTCCCATTTAGTGGCAAGGGTCTGTCAGAAGTGATGAATACACCCAGGTAGATTCAATCAAGATGTTTTTCTCAAGAGAATGCTGTGTGTAGTTGTGTCCGCATGCCTGCATTGGCTGTGAAGGAAACTTGATTGCTGTTTAATAGTGTTTCCCAAAGAGTTCTATAACACAAGTCGGTTCTGACTCAGAGCAAGCCCAGGTGACAGAGAACAACTGTCCCAAAGGGTTTCCTAAGCTATTGTCTTTATAGACCAGTGATCCTAGCCTTTCCACCCAGAAGTATATTGTTAGGTTCCATTGAGTCGAGTATGACTCACAGCAATCCTATAAACAGATCTGAACCCTATCCTACATTGTGCCATCCTTAAAATCTCTGACATACTCAAGCACATTGCAGCAGTCACTGTGTCAGCCCACCTGGTTGAGAGTTTTCTGACCCTCTACGTACCCAAGCACAATATTCCTCTCTAAAGAGTAACCTCTTCTTGCAACGTGTCCAAATCATGTGAGACAAAGCAGGCACCTTCAAATTGCCAATCTTTTGGTTGGCAACTGAGTATCTTTCTAATCAGGCAGCCATCAAGTGGTGCTCTATGAGAAAGGGGTGTTGTTATGTGCCATTGAGTTGCCTGTAACTCATAGCTATCATGATGAGCCAGTCTTACTCTCTCTGACACATTATGCCCTAATTGCCACAGTCACTATGTCAACACATCTCATCCAGTGTCTTCCTCTCCTGCACTGACAATCTACCCTTCCAAGCATGATATCTTCCAAGAACTAGTCCCTCCTAGCAACATGCTCAAAGTATGAGACCGAGTTTCAAAATCTTTACCTTCAAGCAGCAGCCTGATTTCACCCTCTCCAGAATAGGCCTGTTTATTCTCTTGGTGGTCCATGGTATGTTCAATACTGTTTTCTAGCACCACAACTCGAAGGCGTTGTTGAGTCTTCTGTCATCTTCAGCCAGCTCTCTGATGCATGGCAAGAATGGCAAAGACCATGGCTTGGATCAGGCACACATTAGTTTCTAAACTGACATCATTGCTGTTTAGCATTCAGGAGAGGTCCCTGACAGCAGACTTTGCCAGTGAAATTCATCTTATGATTTCCTGACTGCAAGTTACTAGAATGTTGATTCTGGAGCCAAGTAAAATGAAATTGTTAATAATCTCAATCTATTCTCCATCTATCATGATGCTGCCAGTTGGCCCAATGGTGAGAATCTTTGTTTTCTTGAGGTCGTGCTGCAATCCGTATTGATGAGGTACCAAAGTCTGATGTGTTTGGAAAAGGTTTGATTTTCAAATAGTCAATAAATTTTCATGAACTATGACTGGATAAAATGTGGTGTATACTTACTGTAGAGTACTACTACTTGAGCATAAAAAAAAATGGAATCTACAATGTGGATGAATCTTGAAAACATTATGCTGAGTAAAAATAAGCCAGTCACTAAGGACAAATATACTCCCCCTTATATATTAAATACCAGATCAGACAAAGGCAGAGACAGAAAGGTATTCATAGTTATCAAGGGGCTGGAGGGGAGCTCTGGCGACATAGTCCATAGCGAGTTGTGCTACTGACTCAAAGGCCACATGTCTTCAGCAGTTTGAATCCACCACTGGCTCCAAAGGAGAAAGATGGAAACTCTCCTTCTATATAATTTAAAGTCTCAATGGAGGGTCGCTACCAGTTGGAAACAATTTGACAGCAGTGAGTGAATTTGTTCAGGGATGGAAGGAAGAGGGACTTGGAATGAAATAGTCATTGTTTTACTGAGCTTTTGCTAAGGATGCTGGAAAATTCGGAAGGAAATAGTAACGATGATTAGAATAAAAATATGTTTAATACAATTAAATTTACATGTGAAAATGTTCAAATGGCATTTTTTTACATATTTACCACACTAAAAAAAGAAAAGTATCTTAATTTTTTTTTTACAAAAGCTCAAAGCTTTACTTGCTTTTGAGACATCTCAATGTCTTGTGTATTGACTGCCTCTAGGAAGTGAGACCAGGCCCAACATGTCCCAGGCCTTATGTGCTATAAGAATATGATGGATGAGGAAACAAGAAACAAAAAGCCAGAGGCAGCACGCATGGTGGCTCAGGGCACACACTGAACAACCAGATCGAGACTCGAATCCCCTTCTACAACTGCTGACTGTGATTTGGAGCAAATGAAGAAATGTCTCCAGGCTAATTTTCATCATTCCTGAGTAAAAGTTCCAACATCTACCTCTTCTGATTGTTGTGAGAATTAAAGAGATAAAGATATAAAACACTGAGCCTGATTCCTGGCACGAGATAAAGGCTTTAAGCAAAAGAGTGACATGGTAAGATTAGGGGGTTTGGAGGGAATTATTTTATATTGATTTGCATACAAAATTAATATATGTTGTTTCATTCATATACATTGTATTTCACACATTCCTTCATTCACATTGTGTTTCATATAATCATTACCATACTTGGGTTTTGTACAATTAATCACTATTGAACTATGTTTACTATTATCCCATCTTTATAGATCCCCAATGTATCTTTCTTAATTCCTTCACCCTCTCCTTCTGCCCACCAAACTGTGATGTGGTGATTTTATTCTTAATCCCTTCAGACCCCCTGTCCACTCCTCTTCCTCCTTTAGACTTTTATACACATCTTGCTAGTTATCTTTCTATTTTCACAATAATAGTTATATGCAGCATTTGTCCTTATGAGAATGAGTTAGTTTACTCAGCATAATTGTCTCTAGCCTCTCCTATGATACATAGTATTTTTCATAATTGTTACCCCAGAGTGCTGCATAGTATTCCAGTGTGTAAAGATACTACAATTTCTTAATCCATTTGTTCATTGATGCATATCTGGGCTGTTTTCACTTTCTTGCTATTGTAAATAATGCTACTATGATCATCAGTGTACAAATCTCTTTTTTGAAACAGGATAGCGAGCAGCAAATGTTGGAGAGGATATGGAGAGGTTGGAACCCTCATACACTCTTAGTGGTACAACCACTCTGGAGGGCAGTTCGGTGTTTCCTCAAGAAGCTGAACATAGAAATTTCATACAACCCAGCTATTCCACCGTCAGGAATATATTCCAACAGTAGATTTTTGGACAATACTAATCTCTCTAGTTCTAAGTGGAAGGAAAGGTTTACAGGGGCAAGACTTCTGCTTTGATCTTACTGACTTTAATCTTGGGTGCCTCTGAAGAAATACCTTACACAACACGTTTATTGGATCTGGTGGCACAGGTAATTGTACTCTTTCCCCAAAATCTCTGGTGGTTCAAATCCACCAGGGACTCCAAAGTAGAAAGACAGGCAACCTCCTCCCATGTGATTTCCATCCTCAAACCCACTGGCAGGTCAGCTATGAGTCAACTCCAGCTTAGTGGCAGTGGATTTGGGGTTTTAGCTGGACAAAAAGTGACTGTGAAGAATACTTAGATTTGAACTATGTAAGGTTCTGCTCAGGGAGCATGGAGTGTAGGCTAACCACCCACCTGTCGGTCAGCTCAAACACCACCACGACATGGGCCAGTCACCCAAAGCTTTGGGGCCTGTTTTCTCCTCTCAAACTGGGAGTGATGGCTCTTAGCCATATCTCTTACAGGATCATGCGGGCACTGAATGACAGAATGCACAATCAAGACTGTGTGGTGTGTAACTCAGTGCTGAAGGTGTGCGGGGAGGAGTTCCTCCTGTCATACCACGGAGGCAGACTAAGTGCTCCCGATGGAGGTCCGGCCAGCTTGGGTACCAAGATGGACAAGAACAGCATATCAGGCAATTGTTAGAAAAAGTGAATTCTCCAAGAAGTAAAGGTGCTGCGAAACAAAATTACCTCAGCATGTGACCACACTGATGCCAGCATCTTCTGTGATTGGAAATTGTGCTGGGGGAATGAGGACATCTATGTCTGGCTTTTCTGTTGTTGTTCAGCATCTTGTTTTTTACTATCACCCGTTTTACAGATGTCAGTAAATTCTTCTTTGCTATTATTGTGTAGTTTTCTATTTTATTCACCTGATCCCCAGGGACCAGAGATAGTGCTGGAGAAAATAAGGATGGGACCAGCCCAGGCCTGCCTGACCGGGGCAGCCAGCAGGGAATCCAATCACTAGATCTTGATGAGGGATATTTAGGCCCAAGATCTGCAGTGGCCAAGTCTAACTCTGGCCACCACTGCTGGGTCAAGGGGGTGGGAACCAGCTGGGAATAGGAGGGTTATGGGTCCCAAAAGGAATTCTGGTTCCATAGTCTGCAGGAAGTTACAATGGTAACCCAAAGGTGACACAATTCTGGCAATTCAAATTAACCAGGGGCTGCAAGGAAGAAAGGTGGAGTTTAAAGGGAGAAAGGTGCAGTTTAAACCCCTGAAAATCTACTGGAGAATCAACTGAGAGTCGATTGTGACGCAACGGCAAAGACAGAGTGGGTCCCAATGGAGGTGTCCCACTTCCCAATCTCCAGGCAGGACAAGCCCCAGCAGGGAGGCATGCTCCGGAAGGCCCCAGCACTTCTGTAATTTATGGAGACCAGCAATACTTCAACTTGTCCAAATCTGCTTTCAGAATTTGGAAGAAGGGCAGCCCTAGCCTCCAGGCTTCAGAGCACATGTATGCATGGCATGAACTTGTGCCGCTGCTAGCAGATGTGCACCCAGAGCCTCAGAGAAGGGACAGCCCTTGAGAGGCCCAGGTGTGCACCAGAGCCCCAGGGGACAGCAGAATTCCCCCCTTTCTCTTGCTATTACAATGTACTTATGCTTTGTGCTGCTTCTGGAACTAGGGCCTGTGAAGAAAGAAACTTTCCCTTGCTCATCAAGGAAAGCATTTCCAACGAGGACCCTCTCAGGAACACAATAGAAAATACAATCTAAGCCTAAGCAGAGACAGTCAGAGAAAGTACCCAGAGCAACAAAAAGGCTGGCTGGTGGGATGCCTGGTCTAATGTCGGATTCGGCAGACTGTGGGCTCCTAAGGACAGAGGCCTTCTTGCTCACTGTTGCTTCCTCAGCACCCGGCATGGTGCTTGGTGCAGTTTCAGTCAATATTTGACAGTGACATTTTCACATTTTCAGTCCAGTGTTATTTTCTAAGAGCCTCCAAGGCCCTGTGTTAAGTGGTGAGGAGAACTTGTTAGGTGCTGTTGAGTTGAGTATGACTAATAGCAACCCTATGAACAAAACAACTGAACCCTGTTCTATCCTGAGCCATCCTTACAGTTCCTGACACACAAGAGCCCATTGCAGCAGTCACTATGTCAATCCACCTGGTTGAGGGTCTTTCTCTCCTTCCCTGACCCTCTACCCTTCCCAGCATCATGTCCTTTTCTGAGGAAAATAGCACCTCTTAGCAACATGCACAAAGTATGTAAGTTGAAACCTCATCCTTCCTGCCTCTAAAGAGCTCTCCAGCTGCACCCTCTCTAAGACGTATCTGTTCATGCTCTTGGCCATCCATGTGATGTTCAGTGCTCTTCTCCAACACCACAGCTCAACGGTGTCATTCTTTTTTCTGTCATCCTTATTCATTGTCCAGCTCTCAGATGCATAGCTAGTAATTGGAAAGACCACAGACCTAGTCAGATACACCTTAGTCCTCAAACTGACATCATTACTCCTCAATAATTTGGAGAGGTCCCTAACTGCAGATTTTCCCCATGCAATGCATCTCCTCATTTCCTGACTGCTGGTACCAAGGGTGTTAATTGTGGATCCAAGCAAGATGAAGAGCTGTTGACAGTTTCAATCTCCTCTCCATCCAGCATGATGCTGCATATTGGTCCAGTGGTAAGAGCAGTTCAAATCTTGACCCATGGAGTTCAGGTCTGTCCATCACTAGTTGACTTTGCAGCCCCTCATTCAGGTGGCAGTTGGGTGTTTAACTATTGTGTCACCAGGACTCCTCAAAGCCTATCCTCGAACTTGATGCCAGTGAATCATATAGCACATATTCATCTATTTCTGGCTTCTTGTTGTTGTTCAGCTCCTTAGTTCTGAGGATCATCTTCTTTACAGATGTCTATCGTTTCTTCTTTGTTATTGTTGTACAGTTTTTCCATTTTATTTATTTGTCCTCCTATTGGTGTACATTTGAGTTATTTCCACTTTGGAGCTATCATAAATAAGTCTACTATAAACATTATTATGCCATTCTCTGTGTGAATATATGGTTTTATTTCTTTTGGATCCATACCTGGGAATTCAGTTATCCTCAAAGGTCTTGATCTTCAGTAGCACATGCCTACAATGCAGTGTTGGTAAGCCTGTTCTTAGATTCTCAGCTGCCGGTCTTTGAGGTGTGCTTTTATTACCGTTGACACTCAGGGGATGGCGTACCCTCTCTCACATTCTAAGAGAAGGCAGCTGGGTATCCTGTCTCCTGGAGGTACATAGAGTGAATATTTAACATTTTAAGAAGTTGTTCAAGTGTTTTCCAAGATGATCCTGGCATTTCATATTCCCACCAGAAACACGTGAGAGTTCTATTTGCTCCACATTCTCACAGCATTTTGTGCTGTCATTCATTTTGTGGACAGTGAACTATTTCAATGTCATTTATCTGGTAACTCATGATGTTGAGTATCTTTTCTTGGACTTCCTGGTCATTTGCATACTTTCTTTTCTGTAGTCTTTTCTTAATTTTGAAAGATGTCACATTTACCTTTTTATTTGTGTATGTATTCCTTTTGTATTGTAGATATAATGCTTTGTCATGTTATGTATTCCAAATAGTTTCAGGCTGTACTTCTTAATGAAGAGAGACAACTTGTCTTTCTCCCAGGGAATTGCAGGTGGTTTCAAGCCATTGAAGAATTGTGGCCTTTTTGATTAGTAGTCAAAAACTTTACAGAATATGCAATTGTTATTGTTGTTGTTAAGTGTCGTCTAGTCGCAGGCGACTCATAGCGACCCTATGAAGGAGAGTCCTCGACACTTGGGTGCCTTTCATCCTCTCTCCAGGTTCATAACGTTTCCGGAGGCAAGCTATTATGGAAGTGGATGCCTCTCCTCCTTCCAAGATTGTTTTAATTGGGCAGCTCCACCCCACTCTCTGTCCGCATTGGGTAGCCAATCATTAACACATTTGACACATCAGTGTCACAGAGTTCAGCCTCACAGCAACGAAAAGTGAACACGGTACGGCAACTTGTACACCAGGCCTATACGATCTAGAGGAATGTCTGAACAAAAACAATGAAAGACAGGCCCAAGGGCAGCAGATTAAAAGTCACCCACCTTTGGCTTGGTAGCATTGCTTTCTGTCCACTGGGCCAGCTGATCTCTCTCTCCATGTTGATATTATTGTTGTTAAGTGCCATCGAGTCGCAGGTGACTCACAGCGACCCTATGAAGGAGAGTCCCCGACGCTTGGGTGCCTTTCTTCCTCTCTCCAGGTTCATAGGGTTTCTGGAATATGCAATTAGAGCTCCTTTTATTTATGTTTCCTCTGTATATTTTAAGCATCCAGGTCTTCTTCTTCTGTGCTGTCCATTCACCCTTTGGAGCATAATATCCTTTCCAAGGACTGATTTCTCCTGGACATGCACTCAAAGTATGTGAGGCAGAGCTTCAAAACCCTAGCCATCAAAGGGAAAACTTGGTTTCAGCCTCTCCAAGACAGACCTATTTGTTTTCTTGGTGGACCATAGTATGTCCAAGACTCTTCTCCAGCACCACAACTCAAAGGCATTGATTCTTCTTTTGTCATCCTTAATCATTTTCCAGACTATAGATGAGATAGATTGATACAGTAACTAAGGCAATGGGGGTTGGTGAGTCAGAATCAGTGACTCCTTTTCAGGGCAGGGCAGGGTTCAGAGCTGCTGTGCATAGGGTGCTATGGGTTGCAGGCAAGTCAAAGGCACATAACAACAACAACAACAACAACATTGTAAACATAATGTTCCTGTCAAATCCCTGTATGTAAAAGATTTCCCCATCTTTGATTACTCCAGTCCTTTTATTTCTATGTCTTAATAGGAACTGTTATTTGTGATGAATTCAAGTCATTCTTTCCTTATATAGTTAATTCCTCTTATATCCTGGCCCATCTCAAATGAAATTTTAAAACTACAGTAATGGATCGAGTTAAAGAGATAATATCAGTTCTGTGAGATGGTTTTTGTTAAACTCATGGATTTGACCCATTTATGGAATAACTAGTGACTGACCTCTGGCCACAAATGACTGGTTTGAAGCAGTTGGCTTAAGAAGATATATGGAGCTCTGGTGGCCGAGTGATAAGAAGCTGTGTTACCACACTTAGGGCATGTGATTCAAATCCTCCAGCGACTCTACGGGAGAAATATGGACAATCTCATCTCATGTAGTTTACTGCCTCTGAAAACCCACAGGAGGCTCAGCTATGAGTTGGTTCTAACTTGATGGTACACAGCAATAACAAAAAAGATAACAGGTGGACTTTCAGATGTCCAGGTATGGGGAATGGCTTCCAGTTACTAACTCAGACACCATGGCAGTGGCCCTGGGAAACACAGCAGCTCCCAGTGGAGGGGCTATCGGGTGACCACCAGAAGGTGACGCTGAGGATGCCCGGCAAGCCTCCACTCTCGAGGCCAGTCAATTCTTAGAAGCCTTCCTGTACAGACAACTTGGGAGATAGCATGGCTTAGACAGCTACTTCAGGCCGAAGGTGACAAGGCCTGTCTGTAGGAGACTTTTTTTGCAGAGCCTCCAGCGTGGTCCATGGTAGCCCACACTGTGGGAGAAGTATGTAGAGGGTCACAGTGATATGGGAGCCAGGTCAGAGGCAGTGAAGGAGATGCGCTCCTTATGCAGTAAGGAGGTAAGAAACTCAAAGATCTTGATTTTCGGGAGCAAATACCCACATCCTATCCTCAGCTCTTGGGAACTCGTATCTCATTTGGGGGACTGTGAGATCTATTTTTTAGCACCTTGGGAACACTTTGGGGATGTCCATCTTTCAAGTCCTGGAGAAGGCTGCTGGAGTATTCTGTCTTTCTTGGAGGCTCCTATAGGCCCAGGATCTCACTGACTCTACGGATGCACCTGCCGTGAGTCTTGTCTACCATCCAGTGATGTCAGGTCTAAAAAGAGATGTCATCTAGACTCGTGGAAATGCATGGAAGGTTTTGCAGAGTCCATACTGCGGTCAAGATTTTCTTTGTTTGTGCTGCCACTCGGTCAGTTTCTCCATCAAGAGAAGGAATAGACCAATTATCCAGCCAGCGATTGGTGGCACAGGGATTTGGATGTGTGTTGTCTGACTCCAGAGCCTCTGTGATATCCTGAACAACTCCAAGGACCAGTCATTTCTGACATTTCCTTGAGAGGTCTGGGGCAGGAAAAGCACATGGCCAACAGGGGCTCTCACACAGCACTTGGCTGGACGCTGTCAGAGTGAGGAGTCCCAGAAAATCAATGTCCACCGAACCTTTCAATCTTGACCCCATAGAGAGGATGGTCTCAGTCATCTGCTTCTGGGGCAAAGACACATTACCTGAGATAACCTATGACATTCTGGGTACACCAATCTTTAGAGTTTTTAAAAGCCAAGATCTTTCTCTTAAAAGAGGCTCATTCCAGAATAATTTCCAACTCCAGTAATTTTGGATGTCAATTGTGTGTCTTTAATGAGCCCAGAAATTTTCATAATTATCTTTTTTTTCAAAGCCATAATTGTAGGTTAGAGTATATTCTACAGATGAGAAATTTAAATAGAGCTTTTTACACGCTTAGGCATTCTGAATCTTTCTCATAAAAAAAAATTCAAAGAAAGCATCAAATGATCCCTCTGTTTACCTTTCTCTTCTCATTAAGGTAAATACTCAGCAGCGGGACTCTGCCTCTGATAGTCTGATGTGCAGTCCCCAGGTGGTGAATCCCACTCCCAGCCCCTCTCCCTTATGCCATCTCCTGTCCCTTCCAGTTCACACCCAGCTCCCCTGTGGCTGCACTGGCATCATTAATCTCCACAGTGTGGCTCAGGACACGGGCAGGGAAAATCCAGCGACACGCTGGGAGAAGGTTCTCTTCTTCTAGCATGACTGGCAGTAGCTGGGGGCTGGCTGGAGCAGCTGTCCAGTTTGGAAAGTTTAGTCCAGCCAGAAGCATGCACTCATGGAGAGCTCTCATTGATGTGCACAGAGCTAGGTATTGGGACAATGTTGCAGAACTTTCCTAGTCTCTTCCAAGGTGAGGATGCAGAAATGATACTAACTTTGTTACAAGAATTTGAAGTGGAATGAAGGTGAAGAGGGCCCTCATGGATAGAACAGAGTGATAGTGAAACGATTTAGATTCATTTATCATCTATTGATATAATGATATTTATATCATCTCTTGGGCTTTATGAGGAGAAATGTGGCCTCAGGATTGGAGGAAGATTCATCAACAACCTACATTATGCAAATGACACAATCCGCTCTCTGAAAACTGAGGAGGAATGAAAACACTTGCTGCCAAAAGTCAAGGACTGTAGTCTTCAATATGGATTGAAGCGCAACATCAAAAGACAAAATTTCTCACGATTGGGCCAGTTGGCAGCACCATGATGGATGGAAAAGAGGTTGAGGTTGTTAATAATTACAGCTTGCTCAGCTCCTCGATCAACACCTTTGGCACCAGCAGTCAAAAAATCAAAAGGCAAATTGCATTAGGTAAAATCTGTTGTCAGGGAACTTTCCAGGGTACTAAGAAGTGATGATGTCAGTCTAGATACTAAGATGCACCTGATGCAGTCCATGGTCTTTGCAATTACTTGTTATGCATCAAAAAGCTGGATAATTACTAAGGATGACAGAAGAAGAACCAATGTTTTCAAGTTATGATGCTGGAGAAGAGTCTTGAACATACTATAGACTTCCAAGAAAACAAATAGGTCTGTCTTGGAAAGGGTGAAACTAAATTTCTCCTTAGAAGATAGGCTTTTGTAGCTTCATCTCATATACTTTGGACATTTGGCCAGGAGGGACTGATACTTGAAGAAGGATATCATGCCTGGAAGGATGGAGGGACAGTGCAGGAGAGGAAAACCCTGGACGAGATGGATTGATACAGCAACTAGGGCAATGAAAGTAGCAGTGTCAGAGTTAGTGAGACTCAGGACATAGCAGGCTTCAGAGCTGTTGTATATAGGGTGGCTATGAGTCACAGGCTACTTGATGGCACATGACAGCAACAACAACAACAATCATCTATTGAGCATTCCTGCCTTCCTGGAATTACTGTCAAGCACATCTCTCTCTTCGTTCACAGCTACTGTGTGCTTGTGGCAAATTTAGCACAGGGGATCCAAGATGTGCTCCTGACAATATCATCAAAGGTAACCTCCAATTGTTCTCTGGATGTCTAAGATCCTTTCTTGTCCTCAGCTGGAAGAGGGTGGGGAGAGAGTGAGAGAAAGAGAGAGAGAGAGAGAGAGAGAGAGAGAGAGAGAGAGAGAGAGAAAACATGAGCTATTAATCTTCTTTTTGGCTTGTCTCCTGTGATCCATGTCAGTCTGCTGGTCCTTGATTTTACTGCCGTATAATTTGCTGTAGAATCACCCTAAGATACTCCAGCACTTTCCATGAATGTGCAGCTTCTTCTTTCTGCACAATTACCTCTGGCTTAGATGTTACCACTCTGTCCATTTTAAGATGGTATTGAGTCCTTGCAGTCCGCCACAGACTCCTCTCTGTACCTGTCTCCGCTTGGTTTGCCCTGTGTGGTGACAGGTTCATACTATGGATTTAAGTCCTTCAGAGTAAGAACAGGCTATCTCAATTGAGAAGGAACACAGGTCCTGGTCTTGGTCAGCTTTCAGCATTTCCTCTCTTGTCAAATGAATAAGACCTAAAGCCAATCTCTCTCCCATTCCAAAGCTGTTAGAAGTTTGTTTACTTCTGAACCCAAGGGCCCCATGTCCTGTGGAGGAGGTTGGCGCAAGAGTGAAAAACATGTGGCCAGCATCAGAGGAGAGACTCCTGAGAGACTGTCCTGTGGCCAAAGTCCAAGAGGAAACACAGCTGCCTCCAGCACAGGCAGTGGAGGAAGGTGCCAGCACAGCTGCCCCGAGGTGGGGGGCCAGCCAGAGAGAGACCTGGGGGTGGACATCAGCATTAAACAGAGCTGAAGGGAAAGGATCATACAAGGCTGTGCATTCACTGCTTCCTTACCTCATCCTCAAGGAAGTCAAGGCTATGCCTATCACCACTCACCACCCTTACAAAATCTTCCAGGAAAATGTGGGGAAATAAAGTTTGTCTGGTTCCAGTGACCTAGCAAAGATCCTTTCATTGTCAAATACTGCTTGACAACATCCTCTGTGCCCACCATGAGGTTCATAGAGAGAGATTAATAATAAAAAAGAAGTCTAATAGACAAGATCATTTCTGATAGTAAAGAGTTCTACAAAGAAGATAAAAAAAGGAGGAGAAATGACAGAGTGACTTTGTAGGAAGAAAGAGTGCCTAGGGAAGAAGGGATGACTGTTTTGAACCATAACTGGCAAAACCCAGGCATTCCAGGTGCAGGGAATAATTAGTGCAAAAGTTCAAAGGCAAGAACAAGTGTATTACTTATTGTTTATTTTTTCTTGTTGGTTTGCAGACAAGAATTCATACACCTTATGCTTTAGTCAAAGACATTGTATTTTGTACAGTCTTCATTTACATTGTGTTTCATACATTCATATACATTGTACTTCATATAATTACTATTGTTCTTTGTCTATTAGACCCCATCTTTTTAAGTTCCCATTGAATGTTTCCTATTCCTTGAAGCATCACTCCCATCTGCCTACTAAACTCTGCTATCCTAGTGAGTTTCCCACTTCCCCAATTACACACATTCAGTTATCCTTCTATTTTTATAATAATAATGGTCTTTTGAAGTATTTACCCTATTGAGACTGAGTTCTTTCACTCAGCATAATGTTCTCTAGACTCTTCCACATTGTATAGTATTTTATTAAATCATTGTTTCTTAGTGCTGCATAATATTCTATTTTGCAAATGTATCACAATTTCTCAGTCCATTAATTTATTGATGGACATTTGAGCTGTTTCCATATTCTTACTATTATGAATGGCACTGTTATGAACATAGGTGTATTTTTTAAGGAACAGGAAGATTGGTGATAGGGTAGCAGTAATAAATTCAGAATTATTCAAATATATGGTATAATTGTTAAAACTGACAGAACAAAGGATCAACACTATTTGCCTCCAGGCTGCAAAACTGGTCAAACCATCCAATTAACTTTTTTTCCCCTGTCTTCAGACTTTGTTGTAACTTCTCTATAGTCTTGCAGAGTACCTTAACCGGTATGTTTACCAGGAGGGGAAATGCATCTTTTATTGAATTAGCATTTGTCTTTTGTCAGTCATATGTAAACTGGACCCCAAGTTGTGTGTTAACTAGAAGCTGTATGTAAGAACCCTAACGTTGTCTTTTTTCTCAGTCATATGTGAACTGCAACTTAAGCAGCCTGTTTCCCAGGAGGGGGACTGCATCTTTCCTGAAATAGCATTTACTTTTTGAAACTCTTTTTCTCAGTCATATGTGAACTGTACCTTAAGCTGTCTGTTTACCAGAAGGAGAAGCACATTTTTCCTACATTAGCATTTTTTTAAACTATTTTTTCTCAGCCACATGTAAACCATATCACAAGTTGTCTGTTTACTAGTAATTGGATATAGACTGTTATTTTAAATGTAAAAATTCTGTAATTTGGGACTGTTGTTGTTATGTGCCATCCAGTCTCCTGTGATTCATAACTACCTTATAACAGCATTGAAGCTTTCTCTATCCTGAGCCAGTCTCACTGACTCCAATACACCTATCTCCATTACCCCAGTTAGTGTATCAATCCTTCTCATCCAGGTTCTTCTGCTCATAAACTGGTCCTTCACCCTTTCAAGCATGATGTCCTTCTCCTAAGATTGGTCTCTCCTGGGCATGTGTCCCAAGTATGTGAGACAGAGCTTCAAAATCCTAGCTTCCAGGAAGAAACTTGGTTTCACTCTCTCCAAGATAGACCTATTTTTTTCTTGGTGGTCCATGGTTTGTTGAAGACTCTTCTTCAGCACCACAACTCAAAGACATCAATTGTTCTTCTGTCATTCTTAATCATTGTCCAGCTCCTGCAAGTAATTGCAAAGACCATGGCCTGGATCAGGCACACTTTAGTCACTAGACTGCTGTGATTACTTCTCAGTGCTCTGGAGAGGTCCCTAACAGCAGATTTTCCTAGTGCCGTTATCTTTTGATTTCCTGACTGCTGATGCCAAGAATGTTAATTGTAGAGCTAAACTATAATTATTAACAACCTCAATCTCTTCTCTACCCATCATGGTGCTACTAACTGGCCCACTGACAAGAATCTTTGTGTTCTTGATGTTGAGCTTCAATCCCTATTGAAGACTACAGTCCTTGACTTTCTGCAACAAGCACTTCAGGTCCTCCTCAGTTTCAGCAAGCAAGGTAGGTTGTTGATGAGTCTTCCTCTAATCTTGATGCCACATTCCTCCTCATAAAGCCCAGCCTCCCGAATGATCTGTTCTGCATATAGATGAAAAGGGTATGGAGACAGGATGCACCCCTGACACACTTCTTTTCTGATTTTGAACCATCCAGTGTTTCCTTGTTCAGTCCTGAAGACTGCTTCCTGGTCCAAGTACAGATTTCACGTAAGCACTATCAAGTGTTCTGGGATTCCCATCTCTTCAAAATTAGCCATAAACTAGTGACAGTAATATGTTAAGAAGATTAACACCTACCCCAAGTATAAACACCAATAACCATTCTTAGACAGGCAGGCAGTTTTTGACAGGATTCTCTCTGCTTTCCCAGATCTACAAAAAAGTGCTTTGGATATTACAATCCATCTGTCTTGTTGTTAAGTGCTTACAGAAAGGAACCCCTTGTGATCACTAAAAACGCCAGTGAAAATGTTGAAGTTCTATGGGGCAAGAGAAGAAAGTGATGAGGCTGAGTAGTCAGCTAGCACAACGTTGTGTGCACCATCTCGGTGAGGAGTTGAGATTGATACTAAACGGCTTAGAACAATTTTGATGAATTAAATTCTAAAAGAAGTGTTCTAGCTACTAAGTGAAAAGAGCAAAAGAAGAACCAGAAAGAATGGGAGTGAATATTGTTCTTATTTTGAAATTATTATTGGAAAAGCATTTCCCAGAGCCATTTTATAACCCTACTTATGTAGGGTCATGAGTGGTACCAACAAGTAACATGCTTGGCTGACTAATCAAACGTTAGAGGTTCCTGTCCTTTGAGTTTTCTGTCTACCCAAGGGCTTTTCAGAAGTAAAATCTGATGAACTACTTCCCAAAACCAGCCGCTGACATCCTGTGGATCATATTCTATTCTGACATGCGTGGGGTCATCATGAGATGGAATGGCTTGACGGCAGCTGGTTTGGTCTTAAAACACCAAAAGAAGTAAGCAATGTCATCTTAACAGGGGTGATTTCACCTTCATGCAATTGAAGGTGAAGACTGTTCAAAATTATTTTAACCTCCTCATTTCTCTCTTCATGGTTCCTTGGCTGAGACTCTGCCTGGGGAAGTCTGTGTGGGTGGGACACATCTGTTTACTCGGTGGTTCAATAAAAATGGTTAATAAAGCACATGAGACTGTCCAGAAGTCAAGGCTATGTTTCATCCAGAAGCCAAGTGTCTTCTTTAAAGTCTCTCTCTGTCTCTGTGCTGACCCAGCACTTGAACCCCCACTGATGTGGCTACTCAGCTTCCTGTAAGGCACTCTGAAGGAACAGCCCTGGTGGGCTGCAAAGGTGAGCCAACCTCCTTGAGCTCACTAACCACACCCTCTTCATAACCTTTAAAGTGTGTCTTCTAAGCCACTGGATGAGAAAAACTTTTTGTGGATCCCAGAGGTCTGTAGGGCAAACAGGTCCTGGAAGCACGTCAGAGAAGCTGAGAGGTTTATCTCCCCAAACACTGTGAATTATGGTAAGACAAGCAAGAGAGAGGAGAGGGCCCTGCAGGGCTCATTCCAGAATGTTCAAACTCATCCAGCCACTCCACAGAACAAAGACCTGATAATGGCTTTCATAAAAGTTACAGGGAACCAATGTATACAAAATTTATGAACATTGTATGTAAACCAGTATAAAATTAAAAAAAAAAAAAAGATTGAAAGTTAAAAAAAAAAAAAGTTACAGGGAAGGAGACCCAGTGGGGCAGTTCCAGTCTGCCCTTTGGGATCCCTATGAATAAGAATCAAGTTGATGGCACCTGGCAACAATATCCTCAAGGACAGGCACATTTGGAGATGAAGGGTATCTGGCTGTGACTTTTGTCTTCCTCTCCTTGGTAGCTGATTCTCTTGAAAGGTGCTGAGACACTAGATGAAATAAGCCTTAATATCTCAATTGGAACATCTCTGTATGGAGCTGGTAGGACATGATCCGTTCATTTCCCTCATATCTCCACTGGTCTTGGTCTTTGCTCTGTTTATGTCTTAATAAGACTCTCTATAGGATATATACAAACTTGAGGTGTCTTACTTTCCTCGAACAAAGCTATGCCATCAGTATTTCAAATATAAATGGAATGTCACTATGAGTTGGAATTGACTTAATGGCAATGTGTTTGGTTTTTGTTCATTTATCTACTATACCAAGGTAAATGGAAGCTGTTTTAATGAAACATAAATTTAAAAGAAGCTTAAAATGAAAATCCATGGTTATTTCAAATGATTAAAATTCTACTCATAAATCAAATGAGAAAAGTAGGTTGAAAAAGGCAATGAAAATACATACCAAACACTAACATTTTTTAAAAAAAAATTAAGATTATTTGGTCTGAGCTTTTAATTCCATCTTAACTGGTTTCAAAGTCCATCTTCAAAGGATAATATTGCTTTTTGGTCCCTGTGTTCTCTAACCTAAATCTTCCCTCTTCATTTGACTGAACACAGGCAGGCTCAAATGCAGCTCCATTTGAAAACAAATGGGCCTCTCCAGTTGAGTGGCAGGTATAATTAGCAGCCACATTCCATTTTAATTACTGGATTATTAGCAAAGACAGCATCTCCATGGATGACTGCATCACATGTAAATTTGGAGTAAGATATTCGGCTATGTAACTTTTTCCAAAGAGATAAAAATACAGAGAAGCTGCCTCCTCTGGTTCTCAGAGGTGGCCTTCACACCTTCTCCCACCACTTCTCTACCTCTACCTACTGCATTTTTTAACAACAAACAAGCCTCTGAAAAGACAAAGTGGGTAGAATTGTTTAACAAACCAATAATCCATCTGAGATCGTATCTCCTCCTGCATGATACAACCTAATAGAAATAGGTTTAATCTCGAAACATCTATGCCTACTCTCAGCAGTCTTTTTTGTTTGTTTTTACATTTTTTGTATTTTATTTTATATTAGTTTATATACAAAAGTCGTATATATTGTGTTTCATTTATATATATTGTTTTGCATACATTTCTCCATTCACACTGTGCTTCACATTATTGTTCCCCTACACTGTGACCAAGACAAAGACATTCCTCTAGGTTGTATAGCCCTGGTGTACAAGTTGCTGTCCCGCGGTCACTTGTGGTTGCTGTGAGGCTGAACACTGTGACACGGATGTGTCAAATGCGTTAATGGTTGGCTACCCAATGCGGACTGAGAGTGGGGTGGAGCTCCCCGATTAAACAAGCGTGGAAGGAGGAGTGGCGTCCACTTCCATCATAGCTTGCCTCTGGAAACCCTATGAACCTGGAGAGAGGATGAAAGGCACCCAAGCGTCGAGGACTCTCCTTCATAGGGTCGCTATGAGTCACCTGCGACTCAATGGCACTTAACAGCAACAACACACTGTGTTTTATAAAATTCATCACCGTTGATCTATGCCCATCATTACTCCTCTTTTTCAGATCCCCATTGAATCTTTGACTCTTGTTGTTGGTAGACCTTGAAATGAAGTCCATTATCCAATAAGAAACAATCTTGAGCTACTGTCTGCCATTTCTTTTAAAGGGATAAGTTATCTCAAACAGCACAATTAGAATAGATTTGGGGTAGATTTCAGAATGTGTCTGAGCCTTGATGTTTCCCCTCTGGGCTTCCTCCAGGGAGAAACAGAACTGATAAAACCATGGGGATTACCCCGAGACTATCCCAACTCCCTGGGACCCCATGTATCTAATGGCTTTTCTTCTAAGGTGCCTTTGGAAAGCATCTTTTAATTAGGAGCTAAGAAGCACTAACATTTTACACTTCCCAGAGAGAAAGATGGGTATTCTCCTCCCATGGCATTCCTACTTCTGAAAACTCACTGGAGTGTCACCTATTACTCTATTCCAATTTAGCTGCACACAACAACAGTAAGGACTCATAGTGGAATTAGAGAACCTTCTAATCCAGTCACATTACACAAAAGGGCCTTCTTAATTACTTGCTATCTATCTGAAAGAAAGCTTTGGTGGCCTTGTGGCAAGAAGCTGCACTGCAATCCTGAAGGCACATGGTTCAAGGCAACCAGCTGTTCCGCGGGAGAAGGATGGGCAATCTCCTTCCCTGCAATTAACTGTCTCTGAAAACCTACTGAAGGGTCAGCTATGGGTCAGTTCTGACTCTAGGGTACACAATAATAACATGCATCTGAAAGTTGGACAATGACTAAGGATGCAACAAGATGCCTTTGAGTTGGGGTGTTGGAGAAGACTAGTGAGTATCCCACGGACTGCCAAGAGAACAAACAGGTCTGCCTTAGAGAAGGGGTAACTGAACTGCTCCTTGGAAGCAAGGATGGTAAACTTAATCTTAAACGTTTTGTTTGAGCATGTTTTTAGGAGTGGCCAATCCTTGGAGATAGATATTATGCTTGGAAAGGTGGAAGGTGGACGTAGGAGCTAAAAACCCCTCAGTAACATGAATTGACTTATAGTGAAGTGGTGCCTGTAATAATAAGCTCAATTACATCGGAGATGATAAAGATGACACAAGATAGGGCAAGGTTCAAACCTGTTGTTCACTGTGAGTTGCTGTTGACTCGATGGCATATCACAATAACAACAAAAAGTAAAAGGGAAGCTCTGACAGCAGTGTGTAATGTGCCAGACTGTTCATTGAAAGATGAGTGGTTCAAATACACTAACTACTCTGAGAGAAAGACTGGCAGTCTCCTCCTGTAAGATGCATAGGCTCAGAAACCTAATGGGGGATTACGAGTCCAATTTAATTTGATGGCAGTGCGCTTAGGTTTAAGAAAGGGGGTCAGTAATTAAACTGGGCTCCCCAGCCACATAGTGATCTTGTCCAAGCCCCTTGACTGCTCTAATCCTAATTCCTTAGCTTATACCCATGTTACAGTTCTGGAGATGAAAGTATAAAGTCTATATCTAAGACCTTCGGTTTTACACATTTGGTAAAATTATTGTGTAGGAAATAAAGACCTTTCTTGCAAAAGCCATGAAGATTATTCACAATCTCACAAAAAAGATTAGCTCAGTGTGCCCAGGACTTTTTTTATTTTCCACACTTAAAGTTTCTGGCACATGGGGACTATTGGTCATCCTGTTTCTAAGTGTTAAAGAAGTGGAATAAGGTACTCCAAAGAGTGTTTTGCACTTCCAGGAAGGTTGCTGGGGACACACACTTACAGCAGCAGCAGCAGACCCAAGGTTGGGGAAGTCTTTCCCATACCAGGCATGTAAACGCCATTGGGGCCTTGCATTGTTCAGCCCTGCCTGAGGTAAGAGGAAGTCTTTCCCATACCAGGCATGTAAACGCCATTGGGGCCTTGCATTGTTCAGCCCTGCCTGAGGTAAGAGGAAGTCTTTCCCATACCAGGCATGTAAACGCCATTGGGGCCTTGCATTGTTCAGCCCTGCCTGAGGTAAGAGTCCTCCTTCTCACACACTGTTCCGTTTAAAAGCTACAGCCTCTGAATAACAAGAGTATCTGTGAGTAAAATTTATGATTCTTGTTTCCACTGGGTTCAACCTTTAACCCTGGGAATGCTTAATTGCCTTTTCCAGGTTTTACTTTAATAACCAGCTTGGCTCCAGCCAACTTTAGCTAAACTGAGATGTACTGGACGTCTGACTGGAAACCGAAAGCTCATTACTGGATACAGCTTGCACTATAGCCTTAATTCACCAATTTTATTAATTGTGTCATCTTTTCGAAAGACAGACACAAAATGCCCAAACTCAGCAGGTACCCTCTAAGCTGATTTTTTTAAATTTATAAATGATTATAAATAATGGGACAGCTTTGGAATTCTTAGCCTTCTCCCAGAGGAGCTCAATCTTTCTACAGGGACCTCCCAGACCCCATCCTCCACTTTTCAAAGCAAGCACAGTATAAGGTGCAGACATCTGGTTCCTGTTTCTGGGTTCAAAATTGATCTGCTGGGTGATTCTTGGCAAGTAAGTTAACCTCTCTGAGCTTAAATTCCCCTAATCCTGGCTCAGCAGACACCTCTCATGGGAACGGGTCGAGTGGCCAGTTAATGAGCAGGTGTTCTGGGATCTGGGAACTCAGCCTATGGCACAGCAGAAACAAATCCAAAGGAAAGGGGTGGGTGTTTGAGGGTAGTAAGGGAGTGGTTTATGAATCAGAGCAAAGCAGCAGCTAAACCCTAGGAAACACAAGTGGCTGGAAGTAAGGAGGAAGTATGTCTAGTATTACTCAGGTTTTACTCTAAGAAAGTTGAACACTCTTGTACAGTTTCAAATCACATCTCGTTGGGAGCATGCTTGCCTCCACAGTCTTCCCCAATTAACTTTGACTCACGCTGGCTTTGTTCATTCCTAAATGTTCCAAAGTTCCACATGATTCTTATCTCTCTGTGAAGTCTTAATGCCCTGAAATACTGGTGCTTCCATGTGTCACATGTTTTATGAATCTTGTTGCATCTTAATCTATTTTACACCACCTTTGAGAGTTTGATATTATTATTATTATTATTTTCATATTGCAGATAAGGAAACTGAAGAATGAAGGAATTTAGTAACTTTGTTCTAAGTCACTCAACTTACAACTGAAGGATCCAGCATCACAGCAGATGAGGCCTGTTGACTTTGATTTCTAGCATGCCATGCATATCAGACTGGAACAGGTCTCTGTAGGGTTTTCCCAGCTCAGACCTTTCAAAAGAAGGTTGATGGACCTTTTTTCCCCAAGACACTTCAGGGTAGATTTGAACCTTTTGAACTAGATGACTAATTCATTCTGGTTTGTTTAGAACTTTTCTGTTTGTAGTCCTGAAAGTCTCACATTCTTGCTAAGGGTAGTCTGGGTTTCAAATTTTTGTAATCTGGAATACGGAAGGACTGAATTAATGTGTCTTTTTGATGCTTGTGAATGCTGGTCCAGACAGGCAAGTAAAAGGAAGTTTTTGGGGTCATGCTTCTTTTTGGGGTTGATTTTGATGTGTATTATTGTTCTTTTCCCCTCAAGAGTGGGTGTCCCTCAGCACTTGCCTAGGGTTTAAGTCTGCTAAAAGATGTTGGCAGGGAGGTCTGGTGGCCTAGTGGCAAGACACTGCACTGCAATCCCAGAGGTACGCGGTTCAAATCCACCAGATCCTCTGTTGGAGAAGGAGGGGGCAATCTACTCCTGTACCAGTCAGATCTGATTTGATGGTACACTTAAAAAAAACAACAATACAATAAAAAAACTTCATATAAAAAAAAGGAGCCCTGGTGGCACAATGGCTAAGGTTTCACCTGCTAACCAAAAGGTTAGTGGTTCAACTCCACTCACAAGAGAAAAGCGTATCGCGATGGGAAAGTCTGCTGTTAGGGACCTCTCAAAAGTACTCAGGAGCAACAGTGTCTCTCTGGAGACTAAGGTGCGCCTGATACAGGTCATGGTATTTGCAATCGCTTGTTATGCATCAGAGAGTTGGACAATGACTAGGGAGGACAGAAGGAGAGTGGATGCTTTTGAGCTGTGGTGCTGGAGAAGGGTACTGAATGTACCATGGACTGCCAGGAAAACAAACAGATTCATCTTGGAGAGGATTAAACCAAGCTGCTCCTTGGAGGCAAGGATTCTGGGGCTTCGTCTGACATACTTTGGACATGTTGCCAGGAGGGACGGGTCCGTGGAGAGGGACATCATGCTTGGGAGGGTGGAGGGACAGCGCAGGAAGGGAAGACCCTCTATGAGATGGATTGATTCGGTGACTGGGGTAATCGGGATGGGTGTGTCAGAGGTGGTGCGGTTGGCGCAGGATAGAGCAGGGTTTAGAGCTGTTGTGCATAGGGTCACTATGAGTCGGAAACGACTCGATGGCACATAACAACAACAACAATAAAAAAAAATAAAAAATTAAAGACGTTGGCTTAAAACCCCGCAGGACCCTTGGGCCACAGGTCTTTGGGCCAAATTTATTAATTTTCGAATGAATATTCCTTGAATGACACAGCAATCTTGTATCTGCTGAACTGAACAACTTAGTATCGCTGTGATGCTGCACACTGTTCCATCGTCTTGTAAATACCATAATGGTTACGCATTATGTGCAGTGTTTGAATGAGCTTCTAGATTGATTTATTCTGGGAAGCAGGAGTGGCATTCACTTCCTAAAACTATATGTCTCTGAAAATTCTATAAACTCCTTAAACTCTTTAAATGTACAGAAATTATGGTAGTTATAGAACAGAGTTCTGTACAGGAATATGTTAGGCGTAGACCAGAGTTTAGGTCTTTTGTGCAAAACTTACTCAGTCGTATTCAACTTGACAACATTTAACCATTGCTAAGTGAAACTAGTGCTATTATATCTAGAGGAGCACTTCCATTTTGTACATCACTCTATGTCAATGTGTTGTATGATGTAACCTGGGTTGCCGTGATGCGGAACCTTATGTCATTGCAGTATCAAATACCAGAATGGCTTCCCAATATGGGCAGTATTTGGTGGAGCTCCCAGTTGTAAAACAGTTTTGAAAGCACAAGTGGCATCCATTTCCTAAACCACATGCCTCTGGAAATTCTACGAACTTGGTGACATTATGACAGTTACAGAAAGGCATTAGGTCTTTTGTTCATAGAGTCACTGTGAGTCACCTTTGACTTGATGGCAATCAACAACAACAATAACAACAATGTGAATAAAATCATGCCTTCACTTCCATGGTAGGAAGATTCGTTTTTCTTTACTGACATGACGGAGCTGTTCTAATAAGCTATTTTAAGGACATACCATACACAATTCAGCATTAGAAAGAAAAAATAGTTGTTTGCCAGCTCATCTCGCCACTCTTTTATCAAAAGGGTAGAGTCATGTGACTTTCAATTTTTCAAGCAAGACCCACGTGGTCTATAATTTTTGTCACTCCAAATGTGCCAACACATAGAATGCTATTATTATTATGTACCCTCAAGTCAGAACTGCCTCATAGGTGACCTTCCAACATGTTTTCAGAGGCAGTAAATTTCGTAGGAGAAAATTGTGTCTCTATTTTTGGATGTGGCTGATGGATTTGAACCACAAGCCTTCAGGTTAACAGTGAAATTCATTATCATTAGGCTACCAGAGGTTCCCTAACACATAGAAGAGAACCTTGAAAAGATGTCTTTATAAATGAAGGACTCAATGACACAGTTTAAGCAGGCACATTTAGCTCTTAAGACCCTTTCTCTTAGTTTGGTTATTTCTTTAACAATCAGAGTAGGCTGTCATCAGATACCAGTACTACCTTGCAAGTGTTACTTGCAATGACTCATATTAAGCACAAATCTTACCTAATCAATCTCCTGATCCCTGCAACTATAGGCAGGAGAATGAAGGTCAATCGTAAGGGGAAATACAATAGCTGCCCCAGGTCTCAGAGGCTGTGTTTAGGAAGGATTCTGTAAAGTCGCTCCTGAAACTTAGGTTGGACCTCCTGGGGGGTGGGGGGTTGCAGAAAGGGCTGTTGGTAGATCCAGAAGGCTCTAGAATGTACAGTTTCTTGTTACCAGACACCAGAGACATAGTGTTAGCACATGTCATTAACTTCATGAAGATTACGGCTCAGAGACTACAAGGCATGGTGGGCTGGGTGCAGGGCCTCTGGAGTTAGGAAAATGTTAGAGCTGTTTGAGTGGGATCTTATATATTAATTTTGTAGAGTCTTAGTTTCCCCATTTGTAAAGTCTTATAAAAATTTTATAAGACTGTTGTGAAGATTCACTGTGAGATAAGTATTAAATGTTGGAACAAAATAAGCACTCAAGAGTGATGGATACTGTTATTGAAGCAGAGTGATACCATTGGCTCATGTTGACATGGAGCTACACAATAAAACCTCAGCTAGGAAAAACCCCACCACCAATTAAAAAACAACAACAAAAAACCCAAAAACTCAACCCTCAGCTAAAGACGCATAGAGAAGACTAGTGATGAGAACATCTATCCACTCTCCCACTTCCTGTTTGCCTCTTTGTACCAATGACAGACCCAATTGCCTCTCCTTGGACTCACCCTTGACCAACTTTTTTCTGTTACATACCATAGCATGAGATGAGGTTGATTTTTTATGAAGAGTATTGGCATTCCAGGCCTTGTTTTCAGTATGTTTACAATGAACCTGAATGTTAGAATCCATATTTCCTGGATAACAATCTCTAAGTGTCCTTGGGGAATTAGTTTGAGCAATTTCTTTCCATTGTGTAATTTTCAGACTTGTAGCAGAATGTTCCATGGCACGCTTCTTCCGTGTTACTAAAACTCTTTCACACAGAAATTCACAAAGATCGAAGGAAAAACAACTAACACTTTGAATACCAAATCATATGTCCTGAAAGACCATCAGCTTATCTAGAGACTCGATTCCTAATACCTTCTCTTAATCACACACAAAAGCTGTAAAAAAAAAAAAATTCACTGAGATGTAAGAAGGTATCAGATAATCCAGGTACAGTAAGAAACTGTTCCAAAGACAAAGTAGAATGTCTCTAAATTGTGTGTAAAATAAGAACTCTTATTTAGTTAGATTCTTGTTGTTGTCACATGTCATCAATTCAGAACTAATTCATAACTGACCTTTTAGTGGGTTTTCAAAGACTGTATAATTTCGTGGGAGATTTTCTCACTTTATACCACAGAGGGTTGGGCAGATTCAAACCGTATGCCTTCAGATTGGCAGCACAGCTCCATATCATTTGGCCACCAAAACTCCCTTTTAAGTTTCCTTAGGTCTGCTATCCATGGCTTTCATGTTACTCTAATGGTGAAAGCTATGTCACTGATACTTCAAACACTATCAGGTTCATTGACGGTGAATAGGTCTCAGAGGAGTTTCCAAATTAAGACAAGGTAAATCTAGCCATCCACTTCTGAAATAATATGTCCTTGAAAACCTTATAATTAACAGTGGAATACTGTCTGAAAGAGGAAGCCCTCAAGGGATTTTGCCAAGGTACTGAAAAGCAATTATTTCAGCCTGAAAACTAAAGCATGTCTAATTCAGCCCATGGTCTTTTCAATCACTTGCTACTTATCTGAGGGCTGGACAAGGAATAAGGATGGCAAGAGAAGAACTGATGTCTTTGAGTGGTGCTATTAGAGAAGAATATTGAATATCCTATGGACTGTTACAAGAACAAACAGATAAATCTTGGTGAAGGTGCAGTCAAAGTGCTCCTTGAAGGCAATGTTTTATCTCTCATACTTTGGACATGTTGCTAGGAAAAGCTATTCCTTAGAAGAGTGATCATGCTTGGAAAGGTGGAAGATTAACAAAAGAGAAAAAGACTTTCAAAGAAATGGATAGACACAGTATCTGCAGCAATGGACTTTAGTGTCAGAGTTGATGAAGATAGCACAGTAGATAAGACAGATTTTAGGTTTATTGTTCATTAGGTTGCTATGAGTCATACTCATAGCAACAACTTGGTGATACCTAAAAACAACAACTCTAACACCAATTCCAAGAAACAAAAAAATTACCTAGAGAAATGGAAGACTATACCATGCTCATGGATAAGAAGACTCAAAATTGTGGAAATGAAAATTCACCAAAAGCAATCTACAAATTCAACTCAATCCCAATACAAATATTGATGTCACTCTTCAAAAAAGATGGAAAAGGCCATTTTCAATTTAATCTGAAAAGGAAAGAGACTCTGAACAAGCAAAACATTACTGAAAGAGAAAAAGAAGGTAGGCAGCATCAGACTCCCTGCTCTTAAATCCTACTATATAGCTATAGTAATTAAGACAACATTTGATTGTGCTAATGCGAAACCTATACTTGGACCAGGAGGCAGTCGTCAGACCAGAGCAAGGAGACACTACATGGTTCAAAATCAAGAAGGGGGTCCGTCAAGGATGTATTCTGTCTCCATACCTTTTCAATCTGTATGCAGAACAGAT